>NW_026555343.1:18875713-19475713 GCF_029017545.1 Prosopis cineraria | reverse complement strand
ATATATTATTATTAATATTACTATAAATAAAAATAGTACATATAATATATTTATATCATTTAATATATGATATTAAATTTATCACCCTATTAATATTACTTTTTAAAGATATTAATAAATAAATATATTAATACAATAAATCTAAGGGTTTCCAATGACAGGTCTCTTTGGATGAAAAGTTGAGGGTTTTTAACGAATATATAGTAATAAATGAATATATAAAATAATTAAAATTATAATATTAATTAATATTATATATATAATATTTTACATGTCTAAAAATGTTGGGGTTTTAAAATATTAATGACAAGTCTCTTTAGACCTACCGTTAATATTTATATCTAACGACTGATCATGCTTGACCTGTCATTAGATATGTAAATTGAAATTTATAATATTATTTCTATTAATAATATTATTTATATTAATAATACTAATAATAACAGAATTAATTATTTGCGAAGACATAGATAACAATGACAGTTGAATTAGGGACCTGTCATGATAATATCATAATATTTACTTTTGATGTTATAACCACAGTTATATTTATAATTGTGGAGAAAATAGTATCATTAAATTTGTATTTTGCACTAGTGGTACTATGATAAATTAGGCTAAAGTGATTGCAAATAGCCTTACTTATGGTGAAGGCTAATTTTTGGTTATAAGTGCAAAATGTAGTGATGTGTACATTATGTGAAATGTGGTGACCAATAGATGTGAAATGTGGTGATGATTTGGCCTAATAGCAATTATAGGTTAAAATGTAATGACTAGCCTTATTATGTGATATTGGAGCATAAGGTGGCCAAATCTTAGTTTTGATGTGTTATTGGTTGTTTATCTTAGTTTTGATGTGTTATTGGTTGTTTATCTATTTAATCAAGTATATAATGGTCCATTAGACTTGGTTCAAGCCCCAAAATGGGTTATGGTATAAGTTTTAAGATTTGAGCACTTGGATGCCTTATATCGGTTATAAAATTTGACTTTTGCATTCAGGTGTACAAGTCTCACATATGGTGTCATATCATAGTAAAACTTGTACTGTTAGTTAGATTATTAAATAAGCTTCGCATGGGTGCTTGAATCACTCTAATTGGACGTTGGATGCAAATATTGCACATATTGAAAGTTCGTCCTGAAAAGCTATCATGACAACAAAATATTATCATGAATTGGCATGTGTGCGGAGGCATAAATTACATATGCCACGAAATACATCACAACAGTAGAATTGAGACCTTGTTGCCCTATGCCACAGCATATGGACCACATGCTGTAGCATAAGTGCTAGAATATGCAAAAGATGATATTTTTGGCCTTGTTTTTAGGTGTTTTACTTTCTAAACTTTTTCATGCTTCTCATATGTTTAAAAACTATTAAGTTTGATCTCATACTTCATATTTGAAGGGTTTTTCTTGGGATTCCTAAATCCTCCAAATTATTTTTAAATGTTTAATTGTTTTAATCCTTTTGTATTTACGGTAAGCCTTAGGAGTATCTATAGCTCCTAATTTCCATTATATGCTGTGATTGTGTAGTGATTAATGGTAATGTTAAGGTGGAAATTACAATAGAGTCATATGTAACTACCTCAAAGTTCAAGAAGGTTTTATACATTTTTGCCTTCTAATTAATCCTCTCACTTTATGAAGCACATCTTTTGAAAAAGAAATTATAAATGGTTCGCTATTTTTCACAAAAAATCTTAACAAATGTGAAAAATCTCTTAATAGGAAACATCGAGACAGAGGGAGTAAGTCGTATGACTTGTCTTTTTACATTCTTTAATATAACATTATTTGTTGCAAAATAAAAAATTGAAATACAATTTAATAGTGAGATGGAATAAAATAAGGGACATAAACTGATACGTATTGTCTTTGTAGATTATGTTATTATATGTGCCTTTGTGATTTAATTTATCATTTGTTTAATTATTATCATATAATTCTTTGATTTTAGCTTACATTAAAATTGCAACAGCATTTCACCATTTCATGAAACTTAAGAAGTATGATGACTATCCATTTGGTGGAGGACTTTAAGTTTCATCAACACACTCTTAGCTTTTTAATTCCAAATCTAAAGTGAAAACATCTGTTCACTTTTATTCTTGGTGAACAATAAATACCAGGCATTCTAGAGACGCTGAGTCTCAATTGATAACAAAAGAGTCCTGAGCTCTCTTACCACATTTTACTCGGATGTAAAAAGATATAAGGCTTTGGTAGAACAAGTGTGAAATTTTTATTGAAATGTGAAAATGTTATAGACCTAAAACTTACAGACTAATTGATAAACTAAAAAAGGCTAATGAATGTAAAATTATGAGTCTTTAATTGAGTATTGACTAGTTTTTTCTATATTTTTTTCTTCTATTTATAGTGTCAGAGTAGTAGTAGCCTCTTCCTTGAAACCTAACATATTTTGCCGAAGAATCAGGGATCTTGTGAAACTCATGGTACGATCTTTATTCCATGCTCTCCATTTTAGTAACCAGCCTATTTTGTTGAGATACTTGGGCATAGATTTCAGCATTACTTAAGATCGTGTCTTCATGCCAATAGTCTAATATTTGTAGCTGATGAAATTTTGGCATGTTTACTTATTGTGGCCTTTATTGAGCCTCGGGGCTAGCCCTTTTCATTTATATTGGACCTGACGCTTTAATTACTCAACCCAATTAGCCCTGTGACTTATTTGAGCAACGTTTCATATTTAGCCCAAACAATGCCCCCCGCGTGCCAATGGTTGGAAACGTAAGCCATGTGGCATGTTTGAAAAAAACTAAAACATTGCTTCATTTTTTAGTACCTTTGCTGATAAAAACTCATTTCTTTTTTTAGTCACTTCTCTTGCCCTTTCTGTCATTTCTTGAACTTCAAGCATTCACTCTTCCATATTCCTCTTACCTTTGCTCTCAAATGGCTTCCTTCGCTTCTACTGATTTTTTTGTTGTTGCTCCATCTTCTACCTCCATTAGGATTCTGCCTGATTCTTTAATGACTATTTGAAATCCCATTACCCTACTCGACAGGTTTGTGATGGTATGCATTTAGTAGTCTGAAAACCTTTTTTTTCCCTTTAGATTGGTTCCCCATTCTAATAGTCATTCATTTTTTTATAGGAGGATTTGTCATTCCACGAATTAATGGCTTTCTGGTAAGTTTCTCGCTTCTCATGTTTAGCCCTTTTGAGAAGTATGTTAATTGTGCTTTGTTTTTCGTTTCCAGCACTTCTCCTTGGAGCTTCTAAATCTCCAATAAAAGTGACATCAAGTACCTGACCATCTCTCTCGACGTGTTTAAAGTCATAGCCCTTACTTAGCCAAATCCATGGCCATTGACCTCCATTCGTAACTTGGTCTTAGCCCAGTTGACTTTGCCCTTCCCTGAGTCTTCCTGTAGAAAACTCAAGAACTGGCCCTAGTTTCTCACGCTTGGGTCAACTGGGTGAGGCGCTTGAAGTTAGAGTATGCACCCCAGTGGAAGGAGATGGGTCTGCATGACCTAATCTAGCTATCTTTGGCTGATATTAATGTCTCTGTCGAGCTTCTAACGGCCCTCTTAAGCTTCCAAGCTTTGCAACGCCTTTATTTTTGAGCTCAGCCTTATATCCCTCACATTATGGGATGTCTTCATGTTCTTGGGGCTGCCCATTATTAGGGAGGAGAACTTTTACATGATCCCCAAGAAGCATAATTCCAATACCACCTTTCTCGCTGATTTAGAGAGCAAGATCAAGACTGCAGGCTCCTACACGAAGATTATGGAGTTATTCTCTGAGAAGCCAGCCATTAAGCCTATCACTACCATAAAACATCTGGTCTTTATATGGATCTTACTAAGCTAATAAATCTTGGCCCTGGGGGGAGGGAAGCCCATGCAGCTATACTTAAGGATTACCCAATCCTTGCTCTGTGGTAATCAAATAACCCTAAGGATAATGTTTTCGTGCCGTCTCTATGATAGCATGAGGGAGTCACTGATGAAGAAACCTTTCAGCACTTCTATAGGCTCCTTTGGTTTTTGAAGCTAGAGACGACGACCTACTTTCTACTTCTGTATGGGAGCCTTTCCTAGATGATTCTCATGCTAACCACCCCTTCACTTGTCTTCTAGATGGTCATCTACTGACCGACTCGAAAAACTTCTTTAAGTTCTTTGGTCAGTAAAGTCAATCCTTAAGGAGGACCTTGAAGGCCTTTAACATTTCAAACTATCACCTCCCCACCTGGTACAAGCATATGGTAGAACGAAAGAACAAGCCCGCTAAGCTACTCAAGGATAAGGTTTCCTCTCGGCCACTACTCCTAGGAAAATGTGGCTACTATACAGTAGCTCTTCCTCCAAGTCTTTGAGGGTCTACTTGAAGTCCAATCATCCTTAACTGGTGGCAGGCCAGTTTGGACTGAGCCAGTGCATCCCTTGGGGCTTGTCCCCCTAAATTAGTGTGGAGCTACTGGATAAGGAGGCTATTGACCAAATAGTCGTTCCACACACTACTCAGAGGTAGTAACAAGATGGGTACATAAAAAAAGGCCACACCACTAAGTATCACCTCCCGTGTTTGTCTTAGTTTTCTTTCTTTTACCTCATACTTAAGTCTAATCTTGTTTTTATTCTTGTAGGCTGTGATTGGATGTAATCTCATGTGCTGATGACGTTCCTGAAGGGAAATTTTGATGCCCCTGCTGCTTCTGAGACCCAGACAGCCCCCTCGCTGAGGATCGTGGTCAAAGGGATGGAGTAAGATGATATCTCATCCTAAGTATCTACCCCCTCAATCTCCAAGAACCCCAGGGCTAAGAAGATCTCCTTAAGTCGTCCTGATAAAGGAGATGGACCTGACAAGAGGAAGCAGGCTCCATCTCTTTCACCTAATGTTAAGAGGAGGAAGAAGACAACACCTCCTCCACTTGACCAACCGTCCTCTACTCTGCTCTTGATTAGCCCCACTCCTCAGAAAGGAAAGCGCACACACAAGTGCCAACAGATAATGATCCTGTCAGTAGATTCTGATGACGGTAGGGTGAGTCATCTTCAACATGGGGAGAAGGAGACCCAGCTCCTAGATCCTTGAGTGGTTACTTCCCCTGCCTCTGCCAATCTTAAGCCAACACCTGTGGATCTGATTGAAGTTGCTCAGGAGGTGGCCCGGGAGGTGTAGAGCATACTGAAGATCTAGAGGTTGTCTATTGCAGCCTCAAGTGGTACTACTAGTCTTGAAGACATCAGAGTTGAAACCAACTAGGAAGGGGCTTTCACCGTAGCCTCAAATGGTGAGTTACAGCTTGAAGTCCATAGTCTTACTTTTACCGAAAGCCCTAGGATGGTCTCCCCCATCAGCTCAATCCCACCCCGAACTCATCAAGCGCTCAAGAAGTCAGGGGTTTTGAGAGGTCCTTGGAGGGATTTCAGGTGGTGACTGTGAATAACACCTTGGTTACTCTAGCCTCCCCTCAAGGCGTCTTGGTGTAGGGTCAAATTGATTCTTTTACCCTCGTAGGTTGTCTAGAGAAGGCCCTATGCTCAGCAGTATAGTCTATGCGTACTCCTCCCCTTTCCATGAGCAAAGACAAAGTACTCACAGACCTAATTTAGGTATTGTCTTATTCCGCTCTTGTCCCTCTAATTCCTTTTTTTGTCTCTCATTACTGACCTCACTTTATTTTCTTTAGCTGGCTATACTGAAGGCAGTGCCTATTAATGCCCTTCTAGCCTGCATTCATGTCCCTGAAATGAATGTGGTGTTAGATGGTTGGAGGGTTGTGCAGTTCTAACTCAGTCACGATCCACTCCTCATTCTTGAACAAAATTTCAAGGAGATGATTCGGTCTCTTAAGGTTATGGAGAAGGCAATCCCCATATTTGAGTTGGCACTCCTATGAGCTCAAGTCTTAAGATGTTATGGCATCATCAATTGGTGCCGTAAAGAACTCCCCCTCCCGTCAGAATATTTGAAAAATAATTGGTCAGTGAGGGATGAGTATCTTATCGCCAAGACCTAAATGACTGCTACTACTGATTAGGTTTAGGAGATTGCCCTTCACGTGGATCACTTCCAGGTGATACGAGGTAAGGTGGCGGACTTGAGATGCCAGCTAGCAGTAGTTGAAAAGGAGTTGGCGCGAGCTAAAGTTGAAGATGGTCCAGCTAAATCTGAACTGAAGATCGCCACTAAGGTTCTAGATGAGGCATGGGCCATTTTTAATGCCAAGCTCTATTCCATACTTGAGTTTGAGATGGCCCTTGCTCGCCATCAAACCCTTTTTGAGGAGCTAGACTCGGCTTTGGCGACGTGGGAGACCATATATGGTCTTTGAAAATAATAGATAAATGTATCTTATTATTTCATTATTTATTCTTTATTCTTTATTCCTTATTCATGTACTCTACACCCTTTGTAACACGATTTAAATGTAATAAAAAAAATTTTTATTATTGTGTGACTTTTGTATGCCTTGAGGCCGTTCTAGGCCTCAAGTCCCTTATTGCTTTTTACTATAATGACGGCCAATACTTATTCAAATATTTTTCATTTATGGCTCGTCTATGCAGAATTCCATTGATGCTAGCTAACATATATGCATTCCCTTTAAGTACTTCATTTACCTTGAATAGTCCTTCTCAGTTAGGCTAAAACTTACTAAGCATCAGTCTTTAGAGCTAGGTGGTAACATAAGTTTCCATACAAGTTCACCTACCCGAAATTTTTCCCTACAAGGTTTGAGATGAAACACCTAGGATAATTAACCTATCCTAAAAACCTTTGAAGTTCTTTCTTGTTGCTTAATGCCTTTGCCTCTAAGATAGCCTGTGCTTTATTCCAGCCTACTTCAATCCCCTTTTTATAGACCAAAAATCTAAAGAAATTACCTGCAGTTACACTAAAAGAACTCTTAAGTAGGTTTAACTTAATGCTAACCTCCCTCATTTGAAGAAAACTTATCCTCAAATGCTCAATATGATCATGTTCCTTTTTAGATTTAATCTATGGAAAATGGCATTCATAACTTACTGATAGATGGTCCCGACAATTTTTAGACAAAATGGCATGACTACCTATTTGAATGTTCCAATGGAACTCGGTCACTTGAAAGCAGTCATGTGAATGTCTTCTTTTATGATAAATATTTAATTGTATTCAGAGAAGCAATCCATGAATGATAATAAAGCATTTACAGCCCTAACATCTATTAACTTATCTAAAATAGGTATTGCATACACGTCCTTAAGTGTAGTCATGTTTATGTTTTAGAAATCTACACAAACTCACAGCTTCCCATTCTTTTTTATTACTGAGACTATATTTAAGAGCCACTGAGCATACTTGCAAGGCCGTATGAATTTAGTCTGTAAGAGGCATTTGATCTCCTCCTTTACTTGTAGCTCTACTTCAACTGACATTCTCTTGGTGGACTGTTGGTACGGTCTATAGTTTGGCTTTACAGCAAGCCTGTGTTTGACCAATTGTCTCGCTAGTCTTGACATTTCATCATAGTCCCATGCAAAGTAATCCTTGAATTCCTGCAGTACTTGCTTGATGGCATTCTTTTATTCTTCGTCTAGCAGTGAGCTAATAAAGGTGATTCTCAACTTTTTTAGGGATCTGATGTTTACTTCTTCTAGTAGATCCTAGACCTCTAGAGCTATGTCTTCAAATTTTAGAGGTGCAGGGTCTAGCTCATGTAGTTATGTTATCCTTTAGGTTTCATCATCATATATGACTTCGGCCCCAAAAGTTTTGGTCTATAGTCTTCTAGTTTCTCTTGTATATTGTGCAACTATAGCTTTTGAATGGTCACAACCATTATAGCCTTTCTTTTATCTATCTCAATCATCAACCAGTTCTATGATTGGCTCGTGCCTCTACAATGTTAGAGGTACTATAGTATCCATTGTGGCTCTGCATGAAAAGATTCCTTGAGCCTGTTTTAATGTAAAAGGGCCCACATCAGCATCATAATATCTCGCATCCATAAAGTCAGTAACTACTATGAATGGCTTGTCTTCATCCCAAACCACTTCTACTTCTTCCTTCTATATAAGGAGTCTCTGATGTAGTAAAGAAGGTACACACTCATTGATATGGATCCAATCCTATTTTAGGAGGGCCTAGTATTGTGCTGTAGTACTGATCATGAAAAGAGCCATTAATGATGACTTAGTCTTAACATCAACCTATAATGGTAGTAAGTCGAGGACCTTAGATGTAGTCCTAGTGAATCCTATAATAGACACTTCAATTGGCATCAAGTCACGCTCCTCTTGCCTCATCTTAAGCATCATGCATACTGGTAGTTTGTTTACTGTCAAGCTATTGTCCACAAGGACCCTAGTTATTGGCCTCCTATTGAAATGTGCCCTGATGTATAAAGGCTTCAGGTGCTGGGTCATCTTAATGCTAGGCCTTTTCAGGACGGCCTACTTTAGCTTCCCTTCTATTGCTTGCTAGGTGATTTGGCAGATAGGCTTCGCAGCATTTTCTTTCTATGCCTGTGCTCTTATAGATTCATGCCCCTCTTCCTCCCTTGGCTCTATTGGGCAATATTAATATAGGCTCGCCTGTATCGGCCCTAAGGAGTTCTGTTTCTACTGGTCCTGGGTACCACTAGTGATAGACCGGAATTGAAAAGGTAGTATTAATGAGACTATATAGCAGAGGTTAAACGGTATCTCTCCAATGTGATAGTCCCATCTCACTGATTTTTTACTGCCTTCATCTTGATCTTTAGTAGACTTTATTTTGAACTTGCTAGCCTCTTACTGAACGTCAGGGCTATCTTGTACCTCGATTTTATACTGTTTGAGGTATCTCTATGCAATATGCTTTCATTGAAGATGTTATTTTTGGGACCTTGTCAAGACAGCTAGGAACTTCTTATGTCTCACGACTCTCCATTACAAAGGCAACATGTTGCTAAGTGATGTAATGAACCTACCTGAGCCCTTAGCGACTTTTGGCTTTAAAGGAAGCTCTATGTTGCTTTCTGATATCGTTAATGGTGGTAAAGGTAGGCCGTCAAGGCCTACATTCCAACCCGTTAATGTCCCTGTGAATGGTTCACCTACTCTTGAGGGTGCTGAGTATTTGACAAAAAAGTTAAATTTGCCAGATGACTCCTCTAGGCAGTCCCAGACCACCTTAGATCCATCTGGCTCTATAATTATCAATCCCTTTGGGCCAATATCTCATTCTAAGGGTCATTTATATTTTTCTTCATATTCTGCTAGTTGTTTTCATTTTAGGTTTCTTTCAGGTGGTCTTAAACTACCTTAGAGCCATCCGGGCATTTGATATTCTGCCCTTTTGAGCCTACGTCCTATCTAGAAGACTTATTCCTATTAGACTAGCTCGTAGGTTTTTTCAGGCAGTCCCATACTATCTTAGAGTTTTCTTGATTCACTTTATCCCTGTTCCAGATGTTCCAGAATCTCCCATCTTTTTGCTTACCATCACTTTTCTTAGGTCATCTTTTGCCAGATCTCCACCATGTTGACTGTGGCAAATGGTAGGAATGGGTCACCGTCTACAACCATGGATTCTTCCTTAGGGAATTTTAGAACTCCCTTGTTGATCTGGTCTTGGATGACATTCTTGAATCCCTAACACGCCTTGGTGTTGTGACTTCACGAGTGATGGTACTTACAATATTCCTTCCCTCTCTGTTCTTCCTTTAAAGGGATTTTATAATCAACAGGCAAGGAGATAAAGTTCTCTTTGAGGAGGAAATTGAAAGATTTCCTCCGTTTTAGTAGTATCAAAACTGTACTGAATTGCGTTTGGCCTTTTAGGAAACTCTCTAGCCTTCCTTATCAAAGCTAGGCATGTGTAGTTGCCAGCATTCTTTAGTTCTGCCACTGCCATGCCTAGGTCTCTAAATAGGTTCCTGCCATAGTTCATCAGTGATGGTCCTCTTCCTTGCGTAGTTCCTCATAACCCCATACCTTGGCCATGAGTTTGTAGAAATCTCAAAATTCCATTCCCTAGAATTTCTTTCAGAGTTCTTTATCCAGCCCTGCTTGTGTCAGTTTGACAAATTTAGTTTCTGGAAGCAGTACGTGGCACCTGCTCCTCATATGTTTGAACCTTACCAAGTATTAATCTGTTGTATCTCCGGCCCGTTGTGTGAGTTTACAGAGTTTTACCATGCTGACCTCTAGCTCAGCCTTATAAAATTGGATATGGAATTTCTACTCCATTTCCATCCAGCTGATGATTGAGTTACGGGGTAGTAACATATATCATGTGAACGCCGGGCCTGTGAGAATATTCGAGAACAATCTCAGCTTCAAGTTAGTAAAGTTCTCATAGTTAGCAATCTCACCACATTAGATTATGAACCTCCCAATATGCTCCAGTGTTGACTGCGTTCCGTCCCCTCAGAACAGCGTGAAGTCAGGGATCCTATATCCCTAAGGGTATGGGTTGTCCCTATCTATATACTCTGGATATGGTCTTGAGAAGGTGGGGTGGCTGATTGGCTTCAGCCCTGGTCTATATATATCTTAGAAGGCGTCCCTCAGGGCCTCTATGTTTATTAGTTGGTTCTGAGGCTTGAATAATACTCTAGGATCATCTTCATGCCCCCCAGCCATTAGTGCCGGGTTCCTATAAATAATACAAAGGATTGCTTAAAGGATGAGTATGAGCAAATATTTGAGGGTTAAGGATATCTCTTACAAGTGTGTAGCCCCGACGGCCAGCACCTACATTGATTCCTACTTGCTGCCTTCCAAGCAACCCTAAACTTGAGCCTGCTTCCAGAGGAGTGCCTCTTAATGATGCGGCTATGTTGTTCATGCCATCATGTAGACCCTGCATCATGATCTGCTATCGTTCTTTCTCCCTATGTTCTAACATTCCCAAGGATAGTGTAAAGAACCTTTAATTCTCTTCCAGTTACTTATCCATTTGGTCCTGAATTCCCCGTAGTACTTTGGCACAGGTCCATTGGAAATGATCAGTGGGTTGGGTTGTCTACTTTGAGCCAGGGCTCGTGCTGCTGTTACCTATTGTCATTGGCACTACGTGCTCACGATGTTTAGCTGCTTTAGCATCAGGCGCTAAGTGTTTTGACCCTACATGAACAGAGGTCCCTCTGGTTCATAAGAACCAGTACCTGTTTCATCAATCTTTTTGTCTTTTCCCGCCCTTGCCATCTTTGTTACACAAGTCTCACTGGGCATGCCAAAAATGCAACTTCCAAACTAGGTAGGTTTATCATTATTTATTTCAAACTAAAAGAATCACAGCCTTTAATTTCCAATGTAGGTTATGGGTAGCTTTGGAATGATCATTAGGACAAAATTCAAAGATTAAAATAGATGTGTATGGTAATTTTCTTTTTTCTTAGGCAAGTTTTAAGTCAATTTTGTGGATGATTATTAATTGAAATTATGTGCCTTATTTGATTTAGTCATTTTTATTATTGAAAACTACATATTGAAATGCACTACTATGCTAAGTTTTGATAGTAATTGAAGTTGATTTGAGTGATCATAACTTACTCACAATTACTCCAAAAATGCTTGTTAATTTGTAAAATTCTTTATTCTTTTTTTTTTTAGCAAAACAAATTTCAAGTGGATTGGATCCTCGCCATTCTCCGTCCTTCATAACGGCCCATATATCACGTCAGCCTAAAACAAATGCATGTTCCGTGGCTCCTCTTGTTTTTTTAACGAAAAATAGTCAATTTTATTAATGAAAGAAAAAAATTATGAGAAAGTTTTAATAAAAAGCCTTTGACCACAGATAATTGAAAAGAGAGCCCCTAAAATTCTGAATCTTCACTGCAGTTCAAGTACTCTTAATTGGAATTAAATAGGGACTAAAATGATAAAATTAATTTTATTTCAGTTGTCAATTGGTTTCTTTACTGACATACTCATTTCCCTGCAAAATATTAGAAGTAGGGAAATGAATAAGTCAAAATAGGACAATTAATAATTGAAATAGGCTTAATTTTGTTATTTTAAGATCTCAATTTTAATTTCAATTTAAAGACCTTGAATTGTAGTTAAGGTTTAGAATTTTGAGTTCTTCTTTTAATTAGATCAAGGGGTCTTTATCAAACAGCGTGCATGCCAAGAAGCATTTGCCAATGTGATGGGATGGAAGGTTGGGAAAGGGAGGACAAAGAAGAGTCTGAGAGTCAAAGGCGGTTATGAGAAAAAAAAATTGTTTTCTATTTTCACTTCCACCCTCTTTCTTATTCTAATCTGTAATGGTTCTTTTGGTTTTTTTTCCAGTTATTTCTTCTTCTAGATAAGCTTCTTTCCATGGGGTTATTATGCTGCGCAGATCTTTGAATAACATTGTTTGTTTTTTTTTTTCTCTTACAAGATACTCATTTCATCCCAATTTATAAGGCATTTTTTTTATAAAATTATACATACCAATTAATGAAATTTATTAAAAACAGTTTGCAATCTTAACTTTTCTATAAACTTCCAAACATAACTTTGATTAATAATAGAAAGAGGGAAAGAAATTTATTCAAGGAGTTAAACAATAAGAGGTAATATTAAAACAATTATCATAAAGTAATTAAAAATAATAGTTATCATGAATGTCTTATATTTTGGAACTAAATCACTTCTAAAAATATATTATAAATTGAGATGAAGAGAATATAAAGTAAAGCTTATTTTTGTTTTCCCCTGTTCTCTTTCAATTTTCATTCTTTTTACTCCACATGCTTTAAAAAGATTTTAAATTTTACTAATGCAAAATGAGGCATTGCTATTATGAAAGCATCACACATGTAGATTCTGCTGAGCATCTGCCCCACGGCAATTGAGGCATGTTAACCCATTATTTTATTTGGATATTTTGATTGTCTAAACTTTTATATCAAGCTTTCATTAGAAGCACATGAGAACAATAACATCATTCCCATACAATTCTTTTATCAAATTTCTATGAATGCTTGCTAATTCAACTTATCTTTGTTTTATTACAGTTCATACAACAAACATGTCTACTCTCTATTCTTAAAAGGTGATGGATCTCATAGCACAGATGACATGGCATTAATAGCAACGAAGCTTGAACATGATAATCATGACCATGGTGACATGAAAAGAGCCTAAGGTAAGGAGCAATGAGCCCAATACTTTCAATCCAACTTACCTAAGGATCCATTACAACATATTAGAGGTCCAATGACAAGAGCCCGAACTAAAGCCATGAAGCAAGCCTTATTCAGTCTTGTCCAAGAAGTCTAAGAGCTTGGAGAGCATTGGGGCACTCCTCTCAAGCTCAAAGGAGAGCATCTATACATGTATAATGTGTTTAAAATTCAAATTCATGAAGAGTCAAGCCCAATAGATACAAACCTTAGCCCAATGCAAGGAAGACTACAAGTTGAGCCTCTTGCAAGCAAGAAGGCAAGAAACCCTAGTAAAGAAGTCAAGGGTGGCATAATTTTAAATCCTTTATGATCCCTTGATTGTCTTCTAAAATTATTTTCTATTTTAATGGTCCTTTGATTTGACTTTCTTTCTTAAAGAGTAAGATTAGTTTTAGTTTCCTATTTTAAGTCTAGTCAAAGATTAGAATTAATTATATTATTAATTTCTAAGTTTTGTAATTCCATAATTTTAGGATCACATCTCCTAAATTATGTGGCTGAATATTTTATCATTATTTTATATTATTTTTCCTTTTTAGTATTAGGAAATTAGGGTTTTAATTTTAAAAAATAGTCTTCTTTATGAGCCTATATAAATTAGGCATGCTCCTTCTTGTAAATGGAACAAAACTTGAATGAAATTATTCATTTTTAGAGTTTATAATTCTTGTGAGCCTTAGTACTTTATGGTGGCATCCCATATGAAAAACAGACGTGATCAAGAGCATGATCAACTCGTGTGGTGTTTTCGAAGGTTGAGGTTTCTAGAGGCAGGTGCTTTAGAGAATCTTATCCTTGATCATTACCCCGTTGTTTATTTCCTTTCTTTCTTTACTTTCATTATAAATTTCATCCCTTTCTTTTTGTTCTTGTGTTTTTATTATGTTTTAGGGTTCTGTCCTTAAACTAGCATGATTTTATTTCCGCATCCCCTATCAGATTAGTATCAGAGCTTTGGTTGCTAGTTTTGGTTCAAATTCTTGTCCTTTCTTCTTCATTTTCATCTTGAATTATTTCTTTTTGTGATCATCTCTTATCTATCCCATCTACTTTTATCTTTTAGTTTTTCTCTTCTTTATCTTTGTGGCTTTTTCATCTTATGTGAGTTTTTATTTTATTAGCCTTCTCAAGAAAAAAGAAAAAAATACCTAGAAATTCGTGCAAAAAAAAGGCAAAAAAAGTGTTAGTGTGTTGAAATAAAAAGAAGAAAAAAATCCAAAAATTCAAAAAAATGACAAAAAAAAATATATTGCTGTGAGTTATAACTGTACAAAAAGGCTATTCTTGAACTCCAAGTCACCAAGAGGTTACCTAAAGAGAAAAGTCAACTTAGATTGTAAGAAAGTCTTCTACTTTGATCACTTTCTTATTTTTAATTTTTGGTAGCACTTTTCAAATTCTCTACTCTCTTATTTGCTATTTGTGCTACTCTCTTATTTTATTTAGTTTTCTATTTTTGTCTTTGAGTATTTGACTCTTTGACTTTTATTTCTTTCTTTCTTATTTTTGTTGTCATGTGTGGTTTTTTCTTTTGCAAGCTTAATTTTATTTGAAAATTTTGCTTTCCTATTTGTTTCAAAATTGCAAAAAAAAATATATATATATATATATATATCCTCTTTTTATCTTGTGCTTGTTTTCTAGTTTTCTTAATTTAGAAGATATTCACTTAGTTTTTTCTTAGTTTCTTGATTTATGTTTGCTTTCACCATTGGATTCTATTCACAAGCTTAATGAGTGGTAAAAGGCAAGTGTGTTTTTCATCATTAAAAAAAAAGCCATTAATTTTTTTGTGAAATACAAGTGATTTTATTTCTCTTGAGAGTAAACAAGCGAGTTTGTGTGTGAGGATCTATTTTTATCTTATATGGCTTCTAGTGCCTCTGTGAACATGAGTAACAAAGATGAATCCCCTAATATTAATATGAAATGTATTTTAGAACTTATCAAAACACAGTTGTAGTAGTTTCGATTGGAACTTGATCATAGGTTCCATAAAGAGGATAAAAGATGAGCCGAAGACTTCCTCTTCTAAAGGAAAGAAGCGTGAGACCCCCAGGAATGATGAAGAGTATGAAGAGCCCCCTTCTCCAAAGGGACAGAAATCCTCAAGGCATGATGTTGACTTATTAGACCAGAAAGTAAAGTATCCTTCTTTCAAGGGTAGTAACAATCCAAAAAAATACCTTGATTGGGAAATAAAGATGGATCAAATCTTCATGACTTTTGATTTGTCTGAGTCAAGGAAGGTAAAAAATTATTTCTTTGAATTTCACTGACTATGTTGTTTATTGGTGGCAAGATTTACAGTACAAAAGAAGCCAACTTGAGAAAAAGCCCATTAAAACGTGCGAGAAGCTTAAGTGATACTTGAGAAAGGCTTATGTCCCTAACTGCTACCACTACACAGAGCAGAATAGAAAATTGAGAATGTTTTCTCAAGGATCTATGACTATGAAGGAGTATGTACATGAGTTGAATATCTTGAAGTTTCGTACAAACATTCAAGAAAATGAATGTGAAGCAACGTCAAGAATTATGGATGGTTTGAGGCTAGAGTTGAGAGATAAGCTTGACTTGTACACTTTTATGGATAAGGAAAAGCTCATATGCAAAGCTATAAAGTTAGAGCAAAGAAATAAAAACAAATATTCAAAGTCCTCTTGGAAAGACTCCAAGGAAACTTCCAAATGGAAGGATTCCAAGGCTAAAGATACATCCAAGGCCAAGGAAGAAATAAAGATGAAGTATGAGGGTAAAACTTCTAATCTTAAACTTTCTTCTTATTCATCTAACACTTCTCCTATTAAGTGTTTCAAATGTCATGGTGTAGGCCATATGACGAGAGATTGTAGCAACAAAAGATTTATGATCTTGAGAGATGATGGTAGCTATAATAGTGTGCATGAAAGTGATAAAGATGATGTTGATAATGTTAATGATGATTCTACCTCCCATGAATCAAATGATAAGCTTGAATGTAATGGTGTAGTTGACTCTATCTTGGTGGCAAGAAGAGCTCTCAATATTCAACCAAAGGAGGATGATGAACATGAGCAACGAGAGCATATTTTTCACACTAGATGCTTCATCAAAGAGAAAGTGTGTAGCATGATAATTGATAGAGGTAGTTTTACTAACATAGCTAGTACTTACTTGTAGATAAATTATCTCTATCTTTAATTCCACACCTTAAGCCCTACAAATTGTAATGGTTGAATGATTGTGCTGAAATTAGGGTTTCTAAGCAAGTGTTGATTACTCTCTCTGTTGGGGTTTATACTTGTAATGTATTATGTGATGTAGCCCCTATGGTTGTTGGACACTTGTTATTAAGTAGGGCTTGGCAATTCGATAGTAAGGCTACTCATGATGGTTTCAAAAATTGTTACAAGGTGCCTTTTAAAGGCAAAACTATTGTATTAAATCCTCTTTGGCCTATCCAAACCTATGAAAATCAACTAAAGATTGCTCAAGATTACAAACAAAGGAGAGATCTCTTTAATTGTAGCATGAGTGAGAGAGAAAAGAAAGAGAGTATTACTTTACTTGAAAATCAATCAAAAGAGAGGAAAAGGAGTGGTGAGAAGGTGAGAAAAAAAAAAAGAATGGTAAGAGTGAAGGAAAATAGTGAAAAGAAAATATTATTGTGTGAGAAAAGTGAGATTTAAGAGGCTTTGATGAGTGAGCAAGCTCTTATTATAATTTTTAAGAATATTTATTTTTCTACTAACACTCTTGATCCCACTTTGCCTTCTAGTGCTGTCTCTTTGTTGTAGGATTATGGAGATCTATTCCTTGATGAGATTCCTGATGGACTTCCTCCTTAAGAGGAATTGAGCATAGGATAGATTTCTTGCCCGGAGCTGCTATTCCAGACAAGCCTACTTATAGGGCTAACCCTGAAGAGACTAAGGAGATCCAGCACTAAGTAGAGGAATTGATGATGAAAGGCTTTATGCATGAGAGCCTTAGCCTTTGTGCTGTCCCTATTATCTTGGTGCCTAAAAAAATTAGATCTTGGAGGATGTGTGTTGATTGTAGAGCAATCAACAAAATCACTAGAATTCGTGTAAATGAGGAGAATGTTAAGGCTATTCGTAAATGGCCAACTCCTAAGAATGCAAGTGAAGTAAGAAGCTTTCACGACTTAGCAAGCTTCTATAGGAGATTTGTTAGGGATTTATCTAACATTACTGCCCTTTTTAATGAACTTGTTAAGAAGAATGTGACCTTCAAATGCGGTGAGATATAAGAAAAAGCTTTCCAAACCCTAAAGGATAAATTTACTAATGTCCCTTTACTTGTTTTGCCTAATTTCTCTAAAGCATTTGAAATTCAATGTGATGCTTCTGGTATTAGTATAGGTGCTGTTTTAATGCAGGATTCTAAGCCCATAGCTTACTTCAGTGAAAAGCTTCATGGTGTAGGTTTGAATTATTTCACCCATGACAAAGAGCTCTATGCTCTAAAGAGGGCCTTAGAAAAGTAGCAACATTATTTGTGGCCCAAGGAATTTATCATTCATTTTGATCATGAAAGTTTAAAGTTTCTCAAGTCTTAAAGTAAGTTGAACAAGAGCTCACTGGATGGAATTTATTGAGACCTTTCCTTGTGTGATTAAGCATAAGCAAGGTAAGGAAAATATCATTGCTGATGCCTTATCTTGAAGGTATACATTACTTTTCTATTTGAATGCTCAATTACTTGAATTTGAGATTCTCAAAGATCTTTATAAAACTGACTTTGATTTTGAAAATATTTAAAAATCTTGTGAAAATCATGGATCTAGTGATTTCTTTAGATTTGATGGATTTCTTTTTAAGAAAAATAAATTATGCATTCTTATTTGTTCTATGCGTGAGTTGCTTACTAAGGAAGCACATGGTGGTAGTTTGATGGGACACTTTGGTATAGAGAAAACTTTAGCTATTTTGTCTGATCATTTCTTTTAGCCTCACATGCGGAAAGATGTTATATCTGTTTGTGATAAATGTATTAAATGTAGACAGGAAAAATCTAAGGTCCAACCTCATGGACTTTACTCTCCTTTACCTGTCCCCTCTCACCCTTAGGAATATATCTCTATGAATTTCATAATTAGATTGCCTAAATCTTCTGCAGGCAAAGATTCCATATTTTTTGTTGTTGATAGATTCTCTAAGATGGCACACTTTATTACTTGTGCTAAAACTAATGATGCTATTAAAATTGCTGACTTATTCTTTAAAGAGATTGTTCTTTTGCATGGTTTACCTAAGACTATTATGAGTGATAGGGATGTGAAGTTTGTTAGTCACTTCTAGCATACCTTATGGCATAAATTAGGGACTAAGTTATTTTTTTCACTATTGTCCATCCACAAACTGATGGTCAAACTGAGGTAATTAACAGAATTATGACTACATTGTTAAAAGCAATAATTCAGAAGAATTTGAAGAATTGAGTGAATTGTTTACCTCATATTAAATTTACTTATAACAAGGCCATTTATTCTTCTCCTTCTTATTCTCCATTTGAAATTTTTTATTATTTCAATCCATTATCTCATATTGATATTTTACCTTTGCCTTTTTCCAAGCATGCTAACACTGATGGCAAGAAAAAAGCTAAGTTTGTGCAGGACTTACATGCTAAGGTTAAAGCAAACATAGAGCAAAAGAATGAGCAATATACCAAGCAAGCTAATAAAGGTAGGAGACGTGTGATCTTTGAGCCTGGAGATTGGGTTTGGCTACATTTAAGGAAAGAGAGATTTTCTAATCAAAGAAAGTCCAAACTTCAAGCTTGAAGAGATGGACCTTTCCAAATTTTGGAAAGAATTAATGATAATGCTTATAAGATTGATTTGCTTAGCTCTTATGGAAAGTACCACATTTAATGTTTCTAATCTATCTTTATATGATTCTGTAAATTTGAGGATGAATCCTTTTTAACTGGGAGGGAATGATGGACCTTATGGCACGAATGACATGGCATTAATGGCAACGAAGCTTGAGCACGGTATTGATGAACATGGTGACATGGAAAGAACTCAAAGCAAGGAGCAAGGAGCCCAATACTTACAATCCAACTTACCTAAAGACCCATTACAACATATTGGAGGTCCAATGACAAAAGCCCGAACTAAAGCCATGAAGCAAGCTTTGTTCAGTCTTGTACAAGAAGTCCAAGAGCTTAGAGAGCATTGGGGCACTCCTCTCAAGCCTAAAGGAGAGCATCTATACGTGTATAATGTGTTTAAGATTCAAATTTATGAAGAGTCAAGCCCAAGAGATGCAAATCTTAGCCCAATGTAAGGAAGACTATAAGTTGAGCCTCTTGCAAGCAAGGAGGCAAGAAACTCTAGTGAAGAAGTTAAGGGTGGCATGATTTTAAATCCTTTATGATGCCTTGATTGTCTCCTAAATTATTTTCTATTTTAATGGTCCTTTGATTTGGCTTCCTTTCTTAAGGAGCAAGATTAGTCTTAGTTTCCTATTTTGAGTCTAGTCAAAGATTAGAATTAATTATATTATTAATTTATAAGTTTTGTAATCCCATAATTTTAGGATCACATATCCTAAATTATGTGGCTAAATATTTTATCATTATTTTATAGTATTTCTCCTTTTTAGTATTAGGAAATTAGAGTTTTAATTTTAGGAAATAGTCTTTTCTATGAGCTTATATAAATTAGGCATGCTCTCTCTTGTAAACGGAACAGAACTTGAATGAAATTATTCATTTTTAGAGTTTATAACTCTTGTGAGCCTTAGTACTTTGTGGTAGCATCCCGTGTGAGAAGCAGACATGATCAAGAGCATGATCAACTCTTGTGATGTCTTCGAAGGTTGAGATTCCTAGAGGCAGGTGCTCTAGAGGATCTTATCCTTGATTATTATCCCATTGTTTATTCCCTTTCTTTTTTTACTTTCATCATAAATTTTATCTCTTTCTTTTTATTCTTGTATTTTTATTATGTTTTAGGGTTATGTCCCTAAACTAACATGATTCTGCTTCCACATCCCCTATCAAAAGGTTTGTTCCACTGATCGGAGCTGTTGTTACTTTGCTTCATCTTTCAATCTCAATGCCCTGGCTCACAATCATTTTAACCATCCCACGGAATTTAGAGGTGTTTGAATATATTTTCATAAAACCAGTTTTAACCTTCAGAATTGATTAATTTGGTTATCCACACATGTACTTTATTGTTTCCTTATATGGATTCATTCATAACTTCTATTACAACTCATACAAGACCACACCTTTTTTTGTTAAGCTTAGCTTGCTATATGTTACTCAGTTTTTAATCTTGCAGTACATACAGGCCCCCCAGCAAGCAACTTCGCATTTCCATAATACGTCCTTTGCTTGCGTTCAAATTGAATACCAACCAAAAAAGATATATCCATTTGATGATCATGCCACCATTTTGGTAGTCATTTTTGTCGACCTGTGCCCCTATGCTGTGGCCTTGATCGCAGAATTTAAACTTCAAAGTGAAGAGCCTCACCTTTCCATCATCATAACCTTTGGTCCAGTGTTCGGATTTCTCGTGGTTGTGCTACTTGTTTGGATGCTAATTCCATTGTTGGGCATCGTCGCGTCCATCGTATTGAAATCTCTTTACATTGAATTCTGCAAACATCTCATTTCTAATGATCGTGCAATGTCTTCGTTTGGCATTCTCAAATATTAGACAATGCTTTATCTCAGAACCAAGTGATGCTCTGGAGCCAGTAGTGTGAACTTGATCATCTATGCAATCTAAGATAGAATTCAACGTCCTTCTCCTAATTTTGTTCTTAATCATTAATCAATGATTACATTTATTTATAGGAGGAAACAATATATCACATATATATGGTCCCTATATCATTTACCATTCTTTCTGAATTATGCATATGAGGGACGGAGCCAGAATTTAATAATAAGGGGGCCAAGATTAAAAAATATATATATTACAAATTTTTCATAAATTTTAAGGGGATCAAAAGTATGTAATATCTATATAATACAAAAAAAATTTAAAAAATTAGAAGGACCATAGCCCCGGCCAGTCCCTCCTCTCTCTACTACTATGCATATATCCCTTATGTCATCTTGATTTATGTCCTCATCATCAGTCTATTTAATATATAAGTCTTCGTTTAGTTTTGGCTAATGTCGTTATATTTGTTATGGACAGCAACGTCAAAAATGTATAATCCACTATATTATTGACTTCCCTTTTAATTTTATTTGTTAGATTGTTAATTTCAGGTATATTGTTACCAAGTCTTATCAACTTTAATTTTTTTTTTTGGGTGAATTATTTAAGTTAATTTTATTGATGCACATACAGGGGCTGATCCAGCCCTATGACTTGAGTGGGGCCAATTTTTTTAAATTAATACACACAAATTATTAGTTTAAATATCTTTTAAAGAATAATTTTACTAACTTAAAAATGATAACCATATATAGTTATACAAAATATTTTAAATAATCTTAACAAAATATAAATTGGCACCATATACTTCCTCTTTTAAAAAATATAAGGCATTTGTTGAGGAGTTGGATGTTCGTAAATGTAAGGCATTTTTAATCTTTTGAGGTGTAATCATTGTCTTTTTTTTTTAAAAAATACCCCTATTGATAATGACATTATATTAATTGTAAGGTGTTTAATATGAGTAAATATGAAAAGATAGGGTTAGTTTGAAAGTAGGTAATAACTTTATTAGGAGTGAAATTCGATTAAAAATGCCTTATATTTTTTAATAGAGAGAGTATCTCTTTATTTATTTTAAGAAAAATAATTATATAGAATATTTTTAAAAATGTGTTTTAAATACTCAAACTAATCTTAATCAAGATTATATACAAATTAAATAACCAAAGAAATATATATTCATATAGATGCTCCAATTTTACAATAATTGATATGTGATCTAACAAACAATTTGATTGAGAAAGATAATATGTATAATATATTTGTTGGAATATTTATTCATGGATATGCATTAATTAATTAAGCCCAAACATATTGGTCTTTATGATTTTGTGTGGATCATGATAGGTGAACCACACAAATGAGCCTAATAGGCAGAGACCCAACCTATAACTCTGTAGCCGTCAATTATTTTCCATCTCTTAACTGACTGAGTCATAGATAATGAAATATAAGTAATTAATTTATTTATTATAACAGTTACTAATTTAATCCATATAAACTGATCAGTCGATAATCACAAATATATGATAGTTTTCACCTACTCCATTATTTCTAATCTCTCTACAAACTACTAGGGTACAGTGAGTTGTGTGCATTCTTCAGGTATGCACACATCACTATCCTTAAATTTTATTTGATTTATAAAAATTGAGATACTAAAGTTAATATATAGCATCAAAGTTTGATTATGAATATTAATTTATATATTTCAATTCAATATCTTATCCTTACAATGACGATATTTCTTTTCAACTCAGCATGTTTGAATTTGATTTAACATGCACATATATTTCATTAGTCGGTCTTTTCTCCCTTTATTTTTGCCTTGACCGATGCCGAAATGAGTTGTTGGTACGTCTTGAAAATTGGTGTCATTGAGTCGCTAGAAGTCTCTGCCTAAGATTGTGATTCACAGCGTCTCTTACTCAGTTACACAACGTCACGTTTCCATTTTTTGTTGCTATTTCGCTGTTCAGTCGCCCCAAAAAAAGAAGGTGCTATTTCCCGTCAATAAATGCTCCCTCCAACTGCTGCAGACGTGTCGTTGAACGATTCCTCTAAGTCATCAGCGTCTTCTCCCTTATCTCAGGTTCACGTTGCTGGTGTCATCTTCCCTGACACTGGTCCACGCTGTCAAAGATGGCTGCTGCAAATAGACAGGAGGCTGTTGCCTTGTGTTCACCAATGAAGTTTGTTCTCTTACAGGTTCACGACGTCGCCACAACTGCCAAGTGAAGATATGTTCTCCAGGTTGTGCACTGCTGGTCACCTAGTAACCGGCGGTGACCTCTATGTTTGTGGCTCACAGCGGCTGAAGGAGAAGAAGGAGAAGCGGGTCAGACGAAGTGGGTCCTGGGTCATAGGGATCCAACTTCGTGTGTGTGGGAAAAATTTTCCTTTAAGCTTGATAATTAAAAAAAAAAAATGAGGAAAGTGGCTGGAATAGAAGTGAAACAGGTCGTTTGACTTAATTTCGGTTCCGGACCAAAGATTCTCCTGGGCCTAGAACATGGAAGAAAAAAAAATAAGGGGTAGGCAATGGATTCTGGCCAGTGAAACGCATATTTCACTTGTGCAACAGATTCTAGGCCTAAACCATTTGGGCTCAGATCATTGTTATTTTAAAAAAATTAAAAATTACATTTTAGCCCAGTTTAATATGATCTCCTTGGCCCATATTTTCTGGAATTTCTGCAGTAACCCCAAATCTGAAATTTTTAAAAATTATATGTTAGTCCCTTAACTTTCATAATTGCATTTTGTACCTAAATCTCTTTCAAAATTATCAATTTACCCCTAGACACCTCTTAAGTTTCACTTAAGTCCTGAATTTATTCTCTAATTCCTACAAGACCTTAAGGAACTTTTAAAATTGTTTTGTTTTGTTCTAAAGTCATAAAGCTTGTAATTTTGTGAATTATTAGTGACGCTTAAGATCTTGTACTATTGGTAATAGACATACCCTATAGATGTGACATTATTAATGTGATTTTAATAGTTGGCCTTGAGAATAGGCAGATAATATTTTTTGATGTCTTAAATATTTGTTATATCCCATAGGTATCGAAATATTTAATGCATTTTTCAGTATAAACTTTTGTGTGAGCCAAATCTGTGTGTTATGAGGGCCCTTCTTGGTACATGATAGTAGTTACATAACTAAAAATTCTCTTGTTGGGAATTCTGTATTATAATTATGTTATGCACGCATAATTATTTTTCATATTCTATTTTATGATTTTAATTTCTGTGTTTTTTGAGCAACTATCTTTTGTTAAGGCCCTTTATGAGGGCCTTCTTGGTACATGATAACAATTGCATAACTGAAATTTGCTTGTTAGGAATTCTGTACTATAATTATGTTATGCACGTATAATTATTTTCCATTTTTTTGCGATTTCAATTTGTGTTTTTTGAGCAACTATCTTTTGTTAAGGCCCTTTATGAAAGCCTTTTTGGTGTATGATAACAGTTGCATAGCTAAAATTTATTTATTTGAAATTCTATACTATAATTATGTTATGCATACATAATTATTATTTCTCATATTCTGTTTTGCGATTTTAGTTTCTGTTTTGAGCAACTATTTTTTATAAAGGCTCTTTATAAGACTCATTATGATCATTTGTGAGAGTCCTTAAGTATGTACCTCACTACTTTGAGAATTAGTTGGCTCTAAGAGAATTTAAACTAGAGGATCTCTCTTGATAGTCCAATTCTTTTAACAAGGCCTATCATAAATAGTTGTATAAGTCTAACCAGATTCATTTGATGGTGACTAAATTCAAAGTAATTAGGGATAACATTTCTGGTGAGATATATTATGTGATGCTTGATAACATTCAGTTATGATAGGACATTTTGTGTTAAAGGGGTGTGTGTCTTGAATTTGTATAGAGTTGACCTTGGAGTATTCCTTGGTTTATTGAATTATTACAACTTAATTATGAACTCATGACATCTTCTTACTTCACGTAAGAAAAGGGAGAGATTGAAGGATCATACAATATTAATAATAGCCCATAATAACTTCCAATATGAGGGGTGAAGTGTTTCAAGTTTGGACTAACTTTAGAAGTTAAGGCTCATTTAAGTGGAGCTGCTAGACTATTTTCCTTTTATGAGCTTCGTTGTCCTTTGATTTGGAATTTCCATTTCCATCCACATGCTCAGGGCATTTGCAAATAAATTAGTGATATATTTCTAAGATATTGCAAGATTCATTTATACTTATTGATTGTGTGCTCACCTATAATGGGTCAAATCATGAGAGTTTATTATTTCAAATTATATTTCAAGATATTATATTGACAATGAATTTTACCCCATAGGTATGTCATTGTCAATATAATTTGTGTTTAAAATTTTGGAATTATTTCTAAATATCATATTGGTAAAGGATGCTGTCAATAAAATAAAGATTACTATTATTGATAGTTGGGCATTTATTTTGGCAAGTTTGCAAATGAGGGTTTTAATGTTTTGATATTTCTTGTACCCTATAGGTATGGTGACATTAAATACCTTTTGTTAGAATCAATTTTTTTTGATAAAGTCCTTAATTTATATTTGAACTGGATACCTAATAATCTAGTGTCCAAAATAATATAAGATAAATTATTTGTATTAGGCTAAAAATTATAAGTGAGATCTTCAATTGAAGAAGCTTAATCTCAAAATCTATTAAAGGATTCATTATTTACTATTGCATAGGATCAAGAAGGTGCCGATTTTGTTACTCACTATTAAGTTAATCAAGTTTAAATCTTATTTTCAAATAAATAGTGAAAATTATGGACCTAGACCATTGGTCTACTTGTTAAAAGCATTACCTTTACCTAAGCATGTTTGTTCATCAACTTTATTTTGATGATGATGAGGTTGTTAAGGAATCCACTTATTAAAATAAACCTTTCTTGTTATACATGGTGAGGACATTATCACATTACTCATGAATGTCATAATAATTTTTCATTAAATTATCTTAAAGGAATAGAGACTTGAGAGAAGGAATTGAAATATCTTAATGAGATGGTTTTGTAGAATTTAATTGAGAATATTTAATGTGTAACTATCTAGCATCATCTTTGGAAATAAGCAGGTCTCTAGGTAGTGATATCTGAAGTTTTGATGAGGCTATTAGCTCCTTTTAATTTTACTCAACATAATTCATATCTGCGTTAATTGTTTGGGAAAAGCAACCTTTTACTTTTTATGCTCCATGCTAATAGCCAGTCACTAGCTAGTGATGAAATAAATGGGACAATGTACTTGTGGTTGTGCTGCCTTGATGTAAAAATTTTTGTCTAACATATTCTATTCAAGGATTAATATCCATTTTAATATATCTAATTGCAACCTTGATTTGTCTCAAGCAACCTATTTTAATCGAGTGTTTAGAAATCTGGTGCACATTTTTAGTTTGATACCTATTTAAGGGATGCAAGGTTGTTTAAGTTTCAAAATCCTCAAAATTAATGTTGAGGAGGACCATGTTGCATATAAAGAATTTTGTATGCTTTTATTAAGAATGACTCTGAGGATGCTAAAATATGTGTTTTGATCTATATTTTGTTTTGAATACCCTTGGTAAATATTTGTGAAATCATCACAAGAAATTATTGAATAATCATTTTAGAAATTCTTGTACACTAAAGGGTATGTGATACCTAATGTTGGTTGTTAAAAGTTTAATCCTCTTTTAATTTTATAACTATAAGGATTTAGAAGATGCAAAATGTAACATCCTGATTTTTAGATAAAAATTAAATTTAAAATTTTACAATTTAGGTTTTATTGAGAATAAAAAAATGATGATAATAATAGGAATTTATATTATTTGAGGTTATTTAAAAATAGGCATTTAATTATGAATTAAAAATTTAAGTTTAAAATTATATAAAAGATATTTAGTTAAAATATAATTTTAAGATTTAAAATTAAAAAAAATTGTGTGTGTGTAAAAAAAAATAGAAGGGGAATTGTTGAAGTCTCACATCGGTTTGATGTGGGAAGGCAAAAATGCTCCTCGTGTATAAGGAGCGACGCGCATAAGGGAGGAGGCAGGAAGAAACCTTTATACAATTTGTAAAAATTACAACTAATGGCCCAAGATGCAATTTAGAGAAAATTGCAAGTAATAGCCCAAAGGTTTGAATAATTAAATTCAAACCTATAGTTTTTTTTAAATATAATTGTGGGACCCACAATCTCATTTTTATATTTTTATATATTTTTTCCTCTCACGTCGCTTAATGCTTTCAGGGTTTATTTTCTTTTCTTCAGGTATGCTCTAACTTTCCTGTTTAGATTAGTATTTAAAAAATTATTTAATTACAAAATTAATTTCATAATTATTTCGTAAATAATATTAGCTTTCTAGTGATATGATTATTTTATAGAATAGAGAAAATATTTTGACTAAAATTTTTCTATAGGATAATTAATCTGATGATATGACGAATTAAAAATATAGATTGAATTTTTTAGAGATGAATTTATGATTCTTGAGGTTATTAGTAGTATGATAAATATTTTAGAGTATAAATTTATTGATTTGTTGAGATTTAAATGATTATTTGGGATGAAAAATGGATTATTATGGCTATAAGATAATGATTCTAAGCTTGAGACTCAATTTCCAATTTTTAAGTAATTTAGGTGCGAATTTATGAAATAAAAAGAAAAATTTTGATAATAGAAATTAGTTTAAAGGTTAATTTTAGCTTATTAATATTTATTGATGACTAAAAGAGGAGTTAGAAATTTTACTTAATAGTACTAACTCTAAGTTTGTATTAAGATTGAGATTAAAAATTATGTTATATTCTCTAATTCTATTATTAGAGTTATTTTATTAGTTTCAATAATTGAAACTAATATTTATAAATAATATGTTATTGATAGATTGTGTTGTTGTTGAAGATTGTGGTGGGAGAGAAATTGTAAGGAATAATTTATTAAAAAAGCCACAAGGTAACCATTCTAATTTGTGCTTAGTGTTGCTTCATGTTAATTGGGTGATTATTGAGAAAATTATGAATTGTTGTTGATAAATTACCTTATTATGTTTATGAAAAAATTGTGAAATTGTGAATTTATATTTTAAAATATTTTTGCCAAGTAGGATGTTATATTGTAATGTTGTTAAAAATGAGAAAATTACAATATTGTATAATTGTATAATATTATTATGAATTTGTTTGATTATTGTGGGAGGTGTTGGGAGACTTGTTGTTGTTGTTGTTGTATTTATGTACCACGTGGTACACTCCTATTGTAGCCCAATAGGTGGCTTGTAAGGGCTCGGGTTAATCTACCTTTGGCTGGGTAATTTAGCACCGAGTAAGGGTTACGGCTCAAGGTTAATGGAGGGAGATAATGATGGTTGCTTGTGTTATATTGTAATATTTCTTGTATTTTTGTTAGAATTATATAACTATTATTTCCCCACTTAGCAAGCACACATTTAACTGTTTGTATATACTATCATAAATTGGCATTAGTTACTGGGACTTTTGAGTCTCATTATGTGGTTAACAATTTTTAGGAGAAGAGCCATAAGTGGCACATGGAGGAATCCTTGAGACTTAATGACATAGGTCCACTATCTCCTTTGGGTATTTGATTTATGATTTTTAATGTGTTATATTGCCAATACTAGGGCTTTTGTTTATTAACAATTATATGAATGTAATGATGTAATCATGCCCTTCAAATTATTTTTACTTTTAGTACACTTTGGATGACTGTAACTTTGATCTCTGATTTATTTTGCATGGTTTGAAATGGCATGATTATGAGGCCAAATAATTGGCTTGTTTTGAGAATTGATTAAGTTGTTAGTTATTAGCTTATGGTTTGCACTTGTTGGGAGTATAAGGATGGAAAATGTGGTTTTAGCCTAATGGGATGTGGGAAGTAAAAATTTATTTGAGATGTTGTATTGTGCAAGCTTAAACCAATTATAAAATGGTTTATATTGAATTTATTGATATAAAATGTGTTGGGTAGCTGTAACCCAATTATGGTTGTAAATGTATATTAGCTGTATAAAATTGTTTTGTATTATTTAAAAAGGGGTTTAATTTTTTCTACCATAGTAGTATTTTAAATTATGGAATTGTTTCAAAAAAATATAGGATAAGTTGACTTCTATTTACCATGGTAGACACTTTTCTACCATGGTTGAGTTAAATTATTTTTTAAAAAAAATTTAATGTGTTACACATCCTATATATTTCATAGTACAAAGAGCAACTAGTTGTCTTGTAGAAGGAGTGTATTATAAACACCCATAGCAACCTCAATTTAGGATGCAGAATATATATATATATATATATATCACTTGTTGTACAGCCTTTCATTAGGCTATATATATTTTGTCTACCTTGAGCTTCTCTTAAAGATTTTGTTAAAGAAGATTATAGACACTCAGACTTATCTAGTTCGCTTTTGTGGTGAATGTATGTTTATACATTTATATGACCAAAGGTATACCTATGTGGGTTTTATTGATCTTTTTAAGATAACCTTAGTTTAGTGGGAGTTTGAGTTGTGTTCTTTTAAGGACATTTGATGATTTAAGGCCAATTTTGCTATTATGCTTAGTTCTTGTTTCATGAACAATGCGATGCTTTATATCATTTATTTCCTCATAGGATTCAATGATTCATGTTTATACATCTTGTATCACTTGTTTCCTCCTGGGATTCAATAATCTTATATTGTTTCTCTACTGAGTTTCAATCTAGATTTAGAGATGTGCTTTGTATCATTTGTCTCCCCATAGGATTCAATGATTTGTGTTAGAGCACCTTACGTCACTTGTTTTCCTATACGATTAAGTGACTTTGTGTCGTCTTTTTATTGAGTTGTGGTCAGAAGACCCATTTTATGTTCAATTCAGTTAGATATGTCTATATCATTTATATTTCCATAGGATTCAATGATTCTGTTGTGGTACGCTATACATGTCACTTGTTTTCCCATAGAAATCAATGATTTATGTTGTTATCATACTGAACTATGTTTGCAATAAAAAAAATTGTATTTTGCTCAATTTAGATTTTGAGAAATTATATCATTTATTTTCCCATAGAATCCAGTGATTTTGTGAAGTTTCATTTTTTAAATTTTGTTTATGGCTTGTTTGTACAACTTGCTTAATTAATGCAATTCAAATAGGAGATTGTTGGAATATTTATTTATGGATATGTATTAATTAATTAAGTCCAAACAGATTGGTCTTTATGATCTTGTGTGAACTGTGATAGGTGGACCACATAAGTGAGCCCAAGGCCCAACCTACAACCCTATAGTTATCAGTTATTCCCAATTTCTTAATTGACTGAGTTAAAGATAATGAAATATAATTAATTAATTAATTAATTATAGCAGTTACTGATCTAGTTCATATAAATCGATCAGTCAATAACCACAAATACACGATAGTTTCCACTCACTCTATTATCTCTAATCTCTCTGCAAACTACGGGAGTACAATGGGTTGTGTGTCTATTTATACTTAAAGTAATCGAGATATCTTTAATGATCATGCATTCTTCAAGTACGCACACATCACTATCTTTGAATCTTATTTAATTTATGAAAATTGAGATTCTAAAGTTAACAATATTAAGTATCATTTTTAGAAGTGAAGAGTTAATAAATAAACAAAAAAATTGTAAAAAAACTAATAAATCTTGTATTCTATTTATATTTCAATATATTAATAATAGAAGATTTTGTATAAATACTGGAGGGGAAATATTTATATTTTAACAATAAAAACATTTGGAATTGGGTTGAGGAACCGATATTTACATTCTACTGTTTGCGATGAAAAAACTCAGACTGCGCATATACACATCGGTATATATTATATTATAGGAGTATAATGTCAATAAGATATGATTAACAATACGACTGAGACCCTAGCTGTGGCCTAGACCAAACTGAATTTTGGAGCAGGGCGGATCCATATATAACCACGGTTTGGTGGGGAACGACAAAATTCTCTATTTTTAGCAAAGTTAAGTGTGCTCTTAATTCGTCAAAATTTAATATTTTATTTTAGTATGTTGTAAAAAGTGATTTTATTATATAACATTTGTTATGATAAATCATATGTAGTAATATAAAGACAAAAAGAGTCAACAATGTTTTTCTGTATTTAATTTGTTTACTCAACAACTTGCAAATGGATAATAATATCACCAAAACGTAATTGGGATCACAACAAAGTGAATGGACCTACTTAGGCTTTTTTTCTTTTTATAAATTGCATGATAATTTTTTTGATCTCAAATAGTACATGATTGCTACATAGAAGTGTATTGTGCGCCTCGTATTTATGAGATCTCGAGGTAATAAGGTTGTCTTACCTTCAGTAGAGCACTTAAAGAAAGAGTAGGCTGTATTTGGATCTAAACTTTTTCTATTTGAAGTGTAGCTTTGGCATACCATCTAAACACAAATGTTGTTGTTGTTTTTTTTTTTTGGTATGTCAACTAAAGTTTATTTGGTAAAAGTAATTATGGGTAGATTTTAACTTCTGAAACGTGAATTGGAACTTATTTCAATTTATACTCATATTATCCAAGTAAATTTGAAGACAAAAGGCAAGACGGATATAAACCATATAAAAGAATGCAACGGCGAGAGCAAATGAAGAAAACGCTGAGAAAAGAGAAGAAGAGAATCATACCTTCGAAGTGACACACGCGTCTGTTTGATGGCTCCTCATGAACATACATCCTAAAGCTAACGTAATGGTGCGTCGATATATTCAAATTAATTTGTGGGAAAGGGGAGAACTAAAAGGGCAAAGAGATCAGATCGATATAAGTGGTTCACCGCAAAGGCAAGCCAAGGATTTAAAGACGACGACCTTCACCAACCAAGTCTTCTCTGCATGGGCCCCCATCTCAGCTGCCATTCAAAATTTGGGTTCGGTTTCGGTGCTAAAAGGTATTGTTTCAGTTCTTTTTTTTTTTTTAAACACTTTCAATCCCTATTTTCATACACTAGGATTCCAAGTCACTTTCAATCCCTTCACTTTCAAAAATATTCTGACATTGCCTCTATTAATTATGGGGTTTTTATTAGTCCTTCCTGTCTCATTTACAAAGCACGTTCTAAAAAATTTATTTAATATTATTTAAAAATAACACTGTAGTTTTTTAAATAATATTTAAAAAATATTTTTAAAATTACTTTTTATAAAAAAAAAAGAAAACATAATATTACATTTTAAATTTATTATACAAAGATATATTTAAAATTTCATGCATTTTTATTCCTTATATTTTTTTATATTGTAGAAATGATTTATAAAGAGAATCATAGGAATATTCTATAAAACAAAATTTTAAAGAAAAAATTATATTCAGGTCCCACATAAAGACATTTATTATTGAGAGGTTCCATGAATTTCATAAAATACTCTCAAATTTCAAATCCTATATATTGACAACTTCACTAAAAACATTGACAACTAGACAATAACCATTTACAACTTATTATTATAAGTTTTTATTTTTTTTTATAAGTTGTAAATGACCGTCACTTAGTTATCAATATCTTTAATTAAATTATTAATATATAAAATTTAAAATTTAAAAATATTTTATAAAATTTATAAAACTTTTTAATAATAAACTTATTCATAGACGACTTAAATGTAATTTTTTTTTTCAATTTTAAATAGGGGCGGGGGCGTGTGGTAATGGCGGAGCGTAATGATAAAGGCAAGTCAAGTTGGAGTTTGTCCGAAAAGAGCAACAAGAGCTAGGGATTCGTCAGAGAGTGACGTCATTACAAGGGCGTCATGAAACGAGCAACTTGCGTTCACATCTCACAGCTGCGCTGCACATGAGATGGTCTGATCGTCCATTTCTTGCCCAAAAAGAAAACCCTCAAATATTCGATAGACCTCTTCTAGTCCCTCTCTCTGTTGACGGCGAAAAAAGTGACCGCAAATTCAGTAGGGAAATATTGCGACCGCCACGTGCATCCATTCTCCGGCCTCTAGTGAAAAGTGTGTGAGTCGGATTCATTGTAACTCACAAAGCCCAAGTGCAATTCTCCATTAGCATCTCATTAAACAAATGGTAGGACTACTATAAAATAAATTTTTAAAAGTGCCTATTTAGGAGCATTTAAAAAAAAAAAAACACTTCAATATCATAATGCGAAAGCTATAAGAGCACTTTGTATAATAAACATTTTTATATGTGTACGTGGAACGCTTAACAAATGACCGCTCCTATATATTAATAAAAAAATTTTAAAAATTAAAAAATAAATATTTAGAAGCACTCACAGATAAAGCGCTCTTAAATACTAAATAAAAAAATAGTTTCATCCTTTTGGAGCGCTTACAAAGTAAGCGCTCCTATAGCTCAGTTTAATAAATAAAAAAAATTTATATATTTAAAAGTGCTTATATTTTAAGTGCTCCTAAACAGTGGATTATAATAAATAAAAAAATATAATGTTAATTTATAGGAGCACTTATAATATAAGGGCTCCTAAATATTGCAATAAAAAATAAAAAAAAGAAAAAAATTAAGCATATAGGAGCGCTTAGGGTTAAAGTGCTCCTATATGTAATTATTAAAATTTAAAAAAAAGAGTGACCTTTTATGAGTGCTTTATTTATAAACGCTCTTATAGGTCTAGCTGTTTAGGAGCACTTTAAAATAAAGGACTCCTAAATGGACATACAAGAGTGCTTATAAAATAAGCTCTCCCATAGGACTTTTATTATTATTTTTTTTTAACTTTTTAGGTAATTTTTTTTACTTCAGTTCTAACATCTTGTTTTAACGCCTTCTCCCATACTCGTTACTACACCTCTTCAGTTCGTGTCTCTCAAAACCCTCCCTTTCCATTCTCGCCTTCCAAGTTCTCCCCCACAGCTGTCGTCAAGCTTTTTGTCAATTGTGGAGTTGTTCATCATCGAAGTGGTCGTCAAGCGTCGTCATATACCTGGTCGTTAAATGCCAAAATCTAGTGCTAGAATCTTGGTCGTCAAAGCCAAAATTTGGGTCATGGAAGGCGAAATCTAGGTCATCGTCTGAGCCAAAATCTAGGTCTTCAAAGTTTGAATTCGGCGTCAGTCAAAATCTGGGTCGTCTCGAAGGCAAAATCTACATTATCATCAAAAAGTTGGAATCTACATTGTCGGTCGAAAGCTACGTCTTCTTTCAAAAGTTGGTCTTCTTCCCATCGCCGAAATATGGGTCATCATCCCGTCATTGCTGGAATCTAGGTCTTCTTCCCATCCGTCCAGGTACATTTTTTAATTATTTAATTATATATTGTTATAGATATATATTTTTATAATAATTAATTTCATTTGATAATAATAATTTATTTGTTTTGTTAAAGTTTTCTTGACTTCAAGCTACCCTAATGTTAGGTAAAATTATGATTTAAATTGATTATAATTGTTTGTTAGTTGAGTTGTTATATAAATAAATTTTGATGTGGTCATGTTAAAATTTAATACATGATAGTTAAGAAGTTGAATGTAGTTATTATTGAATTATGACTATAATAGTATTAAGTTTATAGATAAACCTTAGATAAATTATAATTATAATTGCTTGATAGATGTTTGTTACATTATGATATAAATTTTTTTATTTGGATGAATTGTTATATTGAATTATTGGACTTTATCATTGTGGATGCTCCATTTTTGGGGAAGACTCTATCAATTTTTTTTTAAATGTTCTAAGTCTTTGCTTTTTGAATTTTATAGCTATATTAGTGATATGGTTTATAAATGGATGTTGGCTAATTGATTGTTTAGAGAATAGTGGGATGAAGTAGATGAGTTTATTGAGTTTGCATTTTGTCATGATCAAAACCCCCATAGAGTCATATGTCCTCATTTAAAATGTTGCTATGGAAGATAAGTAAAGTCAATAAAATTAAAAGATCATTTGGTTTGTAATGGGATTGATCCAACTTACATTTGTTGGACTATGTATGGGGAGACAAGGAATTACACTAGTGATTAGAGGAATAGTATGAGTTACATATCATTTGATCGTGATAGTGGGATATATGATGTTGACCATCTTGACGAGATAATTGATATAGTTCAAGAGGATCTTAAGGACTATCTTGAGATGTTTGAGAGGTTGAAAAGTGATGCTAATAAACTATTGTATCTTGGTTGTAAGAAATTTAAAAAATTGTCAGTTGTTCTAAAATTATACAACTTAAAAGCAGCTAATAGAGGGAGTGATAATAGTTTCATAGATTTCTTGAACTTTTATATGAGATGTTGCCAGAGTATAATGAGTTTCCACTTAATACATATGAACCTAAAAAGGTGCTATGTTCTATTGGGATGAGTTATGAGAAGACACATGCATGTCTCAATGATTGTGTCCTCTTTTGAAATGAGTATTCAACTTCAAATAAGTGTCTAAAATGCGACGCGTCATGGTACAAAAGAAATGGGTATAGTTCATCTAAAGTGTTATGGTATTTTCCAATCTATCAAGATTCAGACACTTGTACAGTATTCAAATGATTCCAAGCACTTTAATATGGCATGCTGACAAGAGAATTAAGGATGACAAGTTACGAAACCCTACAGATTCTCCTGAATGGAAAAAGTTTGATTTGATGTATCTCCAGTTGAGGGATGAAGATAAAAACCTGCACCCTGCATTAGCCACTGATGGAATAAACCCTTATAGCATGCAAAGTAGTACTCATAGTACATAGCTAGTGATTTTGATGATCTATAACCTTCCTCCATGGTTGTGCATGAAGTATAAATTTATAATGCTGTTATTGTCAATTTTTGGGCCTCGACAGCTAGGAAATGATATAGATGTGTACCTAATATCGTTAATAGAAGATTTGAAACTACCATAAGAGATGAGTGTAGAGGTCTACGATGGGTACAGGAAGGAACATTTCATCCTACAAGCTATGCTATTTGGCACTATAAATGAGTTTCCTGCCTATGGCAACTTGTTTAGATAAAGTATCAAATGGTGAGATGCGTGCCCTGTATATGAAGAGCACACTTGTTCAATGCGATTGGAACATTGTCGGAAGAATATCTTCATGGGTCATTATTGATTTTTGCCTCAAGCACATTAACTAGTGACCAACTTTTTGAAAAAGTTGAGGATTTGAATATCAAATTTGAAAAACCACTTGCAAGTAGAGTTGTTACAAATGGTTGGAAAAAGAAGTCCATCTTCTTTGAATTGCCATACTGGAAGTCCTTAAATGTGAGGCATTTTCTTGATGCAATACAAATTGAAAAGAATGTTTGTGATAGTCTCATTAGTACATTACTTACATTTTATGAAAAAACAAGGGCGATATCAATGCAAGGATGGATTTAGTTAGTATGGGGTTAAGAGAAGAGTTGGCACTAGAGAGCAAGGAAAAACATACTTTTCTATCTCCAGTAGCTTACACTCTATCTAGAAAGGAAAAATTGACTTTTTGTGAATTCTTGCATGGAGTAAAAGTACCAGAAGGATATTCTTCAAATATTAGTAGCCTTATATCCATGAAAGATCTCAATCTAGTAGGCATGAAGACTTATGGCTACCATATTATTATGGAAAATCAATTGCCAGTAGATATACACTCCATTTTGCCAAAAAAGATGTGTGGAACCATTACCAAACTTTATTTCTTTTTTAAGGCAATTTGTAGCAAGGTGATTGATCCAGCGAAAGTGCTTAAATTGGAGCATGAAATAGCTAAGATCTTATGTGAGCTTGAAATGTATTTTCCACCTTCATTCTTTGACATCATAGTTCACTTGTCATTTCACTTAGTTAGAGAGAAAAATTTATGTGGCCCAGCTTATCTAAGATGGATGTACCGGTAGAGTGTTATTTAAAGATATTAAAAGGATATATAAAAAATCAAAGTCAGCCTAGGGGCTGTATTGTTGAGAGATACATCATGGAAGAAGTAGTTGAATTATGCACTGAATATCTCTCTAATGTGGATGTCATTGGGTTTCCAAAGTACACAAAAAATATCACAAGTGAACATGGCAGAATTATTGGAAAAAAGCTCATTAGCATAGACAAGACACAATGGGAACAAGTTTACTTATAAGTTGTATGCAACACTGAGGAGGCTGAGCCATATGTCAGAGAACACATGGTAATAGTTAGGAGTCAAAATAAGGATAAGCATGAAAGTTGGCTAACAACATATCACAACTAGCATTTTATAGATTGGTTTAGAGCTCACATCTCTAAGGAGCCTCAACCATCAAAAAGGTTGAGATTCTTAGCTAAGGGTCCTGGATTTGAAATATTTTCTTATACATTCTACACACAAAGTCAAGATGCTTGAAGCACTATGCAAAATAATGGTGTAACACTTGTAACTCAATCAATGCTTGTCTCTAGTTCTAAAGACAAGAACCCTATTTATGTGAAGATGGATTATTTTAGGGTGATAGAGTACATTTTGGAGCTAGGTTATATTAAGTTTCATGAACCAATCTTCTATTGCAAGTGGGTTGATAATAAAACTGGCCTTTGAATTGATGATGAGTTGGGTTTCATTCAAGTAAATCTTAATAAGGTGGGTTGTAAAGATGAACCATTCATTTTGGCATCGCAAGCTCAACAAGTATTCTTTGTGTCAGATCTAATGCACGAAAATTGGTCAATTGTTCTTTCAACAAACAAAATAGCTGATAATGAAGATGACGGAGATTTCAATGTTGAGGATGACCCTTTCATTGGGACATCACGTACATTTGATGCTTCGACCTAGGATAATGCTTTTTACATTAGAGAAGATCATATAGGGATTTAGATTGATGAGGGATATGTAGAACACACAAAAGAAGAGACAAAGAAAAGGAAAAAAATGTCTCAACGGTTGTAAAATATCAATTTTAATTTTCATAAAAAATTACTTTTATTTTACTCTTTTATTGAGACTAACAAGTTACTATTGTGTTTGATCTTTCATAAAAAATGTCTCTTTTATTGAGACTTAAATTAAAATATTTTTCAAAATAATTTTTTAAAATACTATTAATGTTTCATAATTAATTAGATAAGTTTCTTGGTATAGTTGAACTAGTCTATTCAAATTTTTTAAAAGAAGTCACTTATAAAAAACATAGCAACTTGGTGGTGAAATTTTTTTGGCTAGATTTACAAGCCATGTACATAGCATGAAAAATTAATACAATTCATATATAAATAATATTAATAAAAATATAAAATATTGATGATATTGATGTATCTTTTTATCATTTAATATCATATTAAAATTTTATATTTATTGGATATAATTTCTAACATACTATTTGGTTGTGTTCTAAAATTTCGTATTAGTATTTTTATTAGTATAACTGATATAATAATCTAGTAATTATATACAAATAATTATATACAATTTAACATCTTTGAAATGAAATCAGACGTTACGTAGGGCATGAAGTATGAACATGTTTTTAGAATAGTGGGGTCCAGTGAGATTTGAGATGAGAACTTGAAAGTTGAGAGTGGCCCGATTTTGTCCAATTAAGCAATTTGGGCAAATTTACGAAGTCACACTCGAGTTCAAACAAGTTGAGACGAACTGTGCATACGACCTATAACCAAATTAATCAATTCTAAGGACTAAAACCATAGTTCTATGAAAATATATTCAAACACCTTTTTTATATATCAAAATTAATTATAAATTTAAAGTCACAATTTTCATAAAAATATTCAAATACTCATTATGCATGAAAAAATCAATTATAAATCCAAAATCATGATTTTCTTTAAAATATTCAAACACCTATATATATATATATATATATATGCATGTGCCAAAATTACTCATGAATCCAAAAATATGATCTGTAAAATTGCTTATATGATTTATAGAACAGTGTAATTAAAAAGTTAAATTGAAAAACAGGTAATAATAGCTTATGAGATAATTGTGGTTTTGGATTCATAATTAATTTTAACATGCATGTGAGTGTTTTGATATTTTTAAGAAACCATCACTGCAAAAAAAAAAAGACTTTTGATGAGAACTTTTAGTTCAAAAGTTGCTACTAACTAAAAGTCGTCACCAAAACTCTTATCGTTAATAGTTTTTAGCGGCGACAAATATAGTAACCGCCAAAAGTTTTTTGCCATTAAAAGTTTACTGTCACTGCCAAATATATACTTTTGATGATGACTATGTTTATCGTTGCCAAAAACTATCAGTGACAACACTTTTGGTGGTGAAAAGTCGCCACTAAAAACTTTTAGCAAAGTTTACTTTAAAACAAATAGAAAAAATAATCTCATACCACATCAACGCCTCCTTGTGCCACATCATCTGACACCTTATGCTACATCACTTGCCACGTGTGCACCTCCTCGTGCCATGCCATGTGCCACATCACCCTTGTCATGCGTGTGCCACATCATGCCATGTCAACTAACAACTTGTACCAAGTCACACTACGTCATCACCACATACCACGTCACATATTCATTGTGAAATATGTCCAAACTAGAATTTGAGCCCTTGACCTCCTCTTCCCAAGCCTTAAGTCCTCTTTTGTTGCCAGTTGAGCTAAAATGTACATATAATTATTATATGCAAAATTAAATATGTATTATTTAACTACATAAACATATATCAAATAATATATTATTAAAAATATATACATATATATTTTATTTTATTTTCATTTATTAATATGTTAAAAAAATTTCTATGAGTGTATATATATTATATGTTTTAATAATATATTAGTTTTGTTAGGAAAATGAATTTAAAATGAAATAATTTTTAAATATTAAATAATTTTCTAATAAACATTTTTACCAATTTTTAATTTTTAATTTTATTTTTTAAATGAAAATAATTAAGTATATAATTTATTTATAAGTATGCATTATATTAGTTTATGTTAAATATCTTTTACTTTTTCTCCATATTTTTCTCAAAAATTAATAAATAAATTATTAAACTTTTATATTCTCCCAAGTGAAATGCTTCTCCTTCTTTTATTAAAAATAAATTTCATCTATAATTTTTCAATTATCTTAAAAATGTTTTAATATAAAATTTATTTTAATTATATAAATTTTGTTAATAGTCATTTTGGACAATTATTCTTTATTGTCTTTGAGATAGGAAATGGGAGACATGTGATAAACTAAAAGTAGATGCTAATCACGAAAAACTCTAAGTTAAAAATCTAAGTAGATATTTCATAATTAAAATAGAAGGAATTTTATCTTGACTTGATCTAAATTAGTTTAAACTTTCTTTAAAGTCTCTTTAACAGAGTCAATCTAAAGTTAATAGAAAATACTTCCCAACAACTTTACAACTTAACATAACAAAACTTTAATAAGTTTATATATAATTTCATTCATAATTCAAAAAATCATCAAGTATTCTCTACCTCTTTTATTTGTTGCTTATTTTAAATAATCATCAAATATGAAGCATCTTATTTAAATAATCATGTGGTGGTAAAAAGTTAAATATCTTTTACTTTTTCTCCATATTTTTCTCAAAAATTAATAAATAAATTATTAAACTTTTATATTCTCCCAAGTGAAATGCTTCTCCTTCTTTTATTAAAAATAAATTTCATCTATGATTTTTCAATTATCTTAAAAATGTTTTAATAAAAAATTTATTTTAATCATATAAACTTTGTTAATAGTCATTTTGGACAATTATTCTTTATTGTCTTTGAGATAGGAAATGGGAGACATGTGATAAACTAAAAGTAGATGCTAATCACGAAAAACTCTAAGTTAAAAATCTAAGTAGATATTTCATAATTAAAATAGAAGGAATCTTATCTTGACTCGATCTAAATTAGTTTAGACTTTCATTAAAGTCTCTTTAACAGAATCAATCTAAAGTTAATAGGAAATACTTCCCAACAACTTTACAATTTAAAATAACAAAACTTTAATAAGTTTATACATAATTTCATCTATAATTCAAAAAAACTGTCAAGTATTCTCTAACTATTTTATTTGTTGCTTATTTTAAATAACCATCAAATATGAAGCATCTTATTTAAATAATCATGTGGTGGTAAAAAGTAAAGCTCAGTAAATGAAGTAGACACCATTTGTATACTAAGCCAAGTATTAAGTGCATAATGTATCAAGTAGTTTGTAATGCCATTTGCATTTTATAATATTTATATAACTTTAATATTCTAATGTTTATGCATAACTGTAACATTCTAATGTTATTTATTTCTCATTCTATATATAAATACCTTTAGTGGCAACAAATTTTGTCAATAAAAGTATTTATAAAATATCTTTTAGTTTTTAATTATTTTTTAGAAAATACTTTTGGTGGTAATCAACTGTGGTTGTGAAAAGTAATTCCATAAATTATTTTTTATTTTTTTAATTAATTTTTTATAAAAATAATTTTGACGGTGACTTTTTGTTGCCACTAAAAATAATCATATAAATTTTTTTATGAAAATACTTTTGATGGAAGCAGTTTGTCGTTGATAAAAAGTAATTATATAAATTATTCTTTTATGAAAATGCTTTTGGTTGCAATAAAATGTCATCGTTAAAAGTCATTACATATATTATTTTTAATTTTTTTAATTATTTTTTATAAAAATACTTTTGGTGGCAACACCTTGTCACCATTAAAAATTAATCACATAAATTATTTTTAAATTTTTAATTTTTTTATAAAAATACTTTTGGCGGCGAAAGTTTGTCGCCGTTGAAAGTAATTACAAAAATTATTTTTATTTTTTAATTATTTTTTATAAAAATGCTTTTGACAACGACTGTTTGTTACCACTAAAAGTCACTTTTAGTGACAATAATTAAATATTGCTGCTAAAAATCAACTTTTGGTGGCGAATCTTAGCGGCGATACAATGTTGCCGTCAAAGGTCTACTTTTAGTGGCAACTTTTAATTGTCGTTATCGCTATTAAAAGTTGCCGCCAAAAGCTTTTTTTTTTATGATGTGATTTTAGGTTTATAATTGATTTTGACATGTATAATGGGTGTTTAGATTTTTTGTTTGGAAAACAAGGTTTTAGATTTATAAATGATTTTAACATGCGATAGAAATGTTTGGATATGTTTTCACAAAGCCATGGTTTTATTTAATTTTCAATTCTGCTTTTCAATTTTGATTATAATCAATCTAATTAATCAATTTTATAAATTAATTATATACCTCATAACTTAATTAATTATATTCAAAATCAATCACATTATTCAATTTCTTTCATAATCAATTGCACCCAATTGAAATTCAAACGCACCCAAACTTGCCCATCCTATCATGTTAAATTGTTTCTTTGGATTTGAGTTAGGTATAACTGATTATAAAAAAAACTTGATTAATATGATTAATATTGAATTTAATTAATTATATTATGAGGTATATAATTAATTTATAAAATTGATTAATAAGATTGAAAGTAGAATTAAAAATCAAGTAAAACCATGATTTTGTTGGATGGATCAAATCAAAATTAGGGTCCAAGACATCAATTCAATCGTATCTTTAATGTATTTTAAAGACTAGCTGTTTAATAAATTCAATCCTGCCTTATTGACAGTGATGCTGTGAATAATTTATAAATGTGCACCAATAAAATTAACTTCAATAAGACTTGGTAACAATATGCTCGAAATCAACAAATAAAATTTAAAAGGTTAGTCAACAAGTTTCACATTTCGTGATGATCATTTTGATATTTTTATTTAGAAAAGAAAGGGAAAGGAATTTCCAACACAAATTTAATTTGTCACCCTCCGGCTAGGATTGGCTCACTGACACCCTCCTCCTCCTTCTTGTTTTTTTGTTTTTTGGCCAAAGGAACACTAAAATAGAAATAAAACAAAATCAATAGTACATCAACCAAGAACAACACAAGCAGCAGAAACAAAATGAAAGCAGCCAAAAAAAGAAACTAGCAAAAAGAAAAAACAAAAAACAAAAGGTTCAAGGCCCTTCTAAAAGAGAACATCCTAGAGCCCACAAAGTCATGGTCTAGGAAAAGAGTCAAACCTTAGTTCATGTTGAGATGTGTTTGATTACTTAGTACATCTCTTTTTTCTTTTGTTGAGATATGTTTACCTAAGTCATGATCTTTTTATTCAATCTAAAATAAAAGTGTAGTAATCCTTTTAATTCAAACTAAAATTCACAATGGTAGAGCACTCCCATTCTACTACAGGGAACCAACCAAATAGACCTGGCACCCGTTAAAGGCCCATAAAAGAGCAGCACTGCAGGCATTGGATCATGGACTTCCACATGATTGTGAAAAGGAGAGAGAGAACACGCCTTCATTGCAACAACCTTAAAACAGCCATTCGAAGGCAAATGAACCGAAAAAACACAATTAGAAACAATAAAAACATGATCAGAAGCACCACCAAAGAGAGCACAAAAGATCCATATCAGTGGTAACAAAATTAATAGTAGCAAACTTGGGTCCTTTATTGGCTGCATCTTGATCTCTGCTATCCACAGTTTGTGCTTTCATAACACTGATACACCAATTATTGGCAGCCCAGAATATAAGTAAATATGTGGTAGCAAGCTTCCAATCCCGCTTCCAATCCATTAGAGTAGCAGCAGGATTTAAAAAACTATAAATCTCCAAGACTCGAAGTATATTAATACGATTAACAATAAAATCCATCCTTGCTGAATGCAGCGCAGAGAAGAACAACCAAAAGCAAAGCATGTCTTCCTTCATCAGATATCAGATCATTCCAACAGAGAGCAGTATAAAACTAGATTCATAAAAGGTAACTTGTATATAAGATTGAAACACCTGAATGGGTAAGAACGCTAGTTGTTCTTTAATTAATTTAGGGACATGCCTCACCAATTTCTTAGATTTGGGTCCCTTAATATCATCGAGCCTCTTCCCTGGCTTTACTAATCTGACTAACTCTATTTCCTAAATATCCATTGCCACAAGCTCCTTCGAATCGTACTTTCACAGTCTTGGGGGCACCTATCAAAGGTTGCTGGTGTCGCACCCGAAAAATACTACACGGATGGTGCGCAATAGTAGAGATTATGACCTTTAGGGTGGGAACCGGATAGGGTGGGAACCGGATAAAACAGAAGTCACCACTAAAATTAGGAGAGAAATATTGAAAAACTAATTAAAGAAGAATAAGGATGGTCTGTGAAAATAAAAAATAGATTCGGAAGTCGATTGAGTATGGAGAAGACGTTAGGCACCCCACAACACCCGTGTTCATGAGAATGGTTGCATGAAATTTGTTGTGCTAAATTAATATGGTTGTAAAGTTATTTTAATTATCTCTTTCTTATTCATGTGTTTTAAAAAATGATAATAATAAAATGAAAAATATTTATTTATGAAGGAGGATTTGACTCAAAATCAGACTTTGAGCCCTACGTACCCTGTGATGGGGATCAAAGTCTATGTAACTTGGGCTTAAAAATTATTGGTAAAATTATTTTTTTTGAAAAGAAATTAATTAAAAATAATTCACCATTTTGCAAATAAAATAATTTCTAAAATTTTGATATGTATGTTTTAAATTGTAAAAAGTAATTTAATTTTAATTATTTTCTTAATTTTTAAATTCTAAAATAAGAAAAGAAAATAATTTAAAATTATTATTTTTATGTTTTATGATTGGGAACTTAACCATTATATCTGCAGAATCTTATTAGTTCATATGATAATGTAAATTGTTCTAAATATCTATGAAGATTTTAAAATCTCACATGATAAAAGAATTTAACAACTTAATTTATTTATTTACATTCTTATGTATATTTTTAAGTATTAATAATACTTTTTTAAGCATGTTTGCATATATACACTTTTTCAGAAAATATTAATCATTATAACTGTAAAGCCTTATTGACTTATACGGTAATATAATTATTCTAAATATCTACAGAGATTCTAAAATCTCACGCGATAAAATAATTAAATTTATTTAAATATATTTTTATTAATTTACTAGATTTATTATGTATGTATATATTTTACATATTTATTTAAAAATTTAATCATTATATCTGTAAAATCTTATTGACTTATACGATAATACGATTATCTTAGAATTCTACGGAGTTTCAAAAACCTCACATGACTAAAAGATATAATCGATAAATGTGATTGCAATTTAAATATATTAATTTGATTAATTAATTTTTTTTAAATTGTTTATTATATCATTCTTTACAAAAATCATTTATTTATTATAAAAATTAAGAATTACCATATCTGCGAGAACTTATTATCCTGTACAATGATGTGATTAATTTAAATCTCTATGAAGATTTTTAAAATCTCACATGGGACTTAAATAAGTTATTAATTTGAATTATAAAAGAGAGTTAATTTTAATGATAGGCCTTTGGAACCTATATTAATATATAAGTTTTACTCTCATATCTGCAAAACCTTATTAATTTACACAATATGAAATTATCCTAAATATCTATAGAAATTCAAAGTCTCACACAACAAAAGGATTAAAAATTATTCACTTTAAATATATTTTAATGCATAATTATACAACATATATTTTTAAATATAAAAATATTAATCGTTAGACCTACGAAGCCTTATTGACTCACACAGTAGTATGATTATCCTAAAGGTCTGCGGAGTTTCAAAAACTTCACATGACCAAAAGATGTAATTAGACAACATAATTATAATTTAAATTTATAAATTTAATTAATTAATATTATAAAAAATGTTTATTATTTTATTTACAAAAATTTATTTATTTATTTACCATATAAATTGAGAATCACGATATCTGCGAAAACTTATTATCCCACATGATGATGTGATTAATTTAATTCTCAATGAAAATTTTTGAAATCTCACATGATATTTAAATTATAAAAAAAGAGTTAATATTTTATTAGGCCCTTGGAACCCATATTAATATGTACCAATTGGATCTTCAAATCTGTGAAATCTTATTGATTTACACAGTATGAGATCATTTTAAATACCTGCTAAAATTTTCAAAATCTCACACAATAAATAAATAATAAACAAATATATACTCTCTTATTTTTATTAGTTTTCAATTACAAAATTCAAAAATTCATCAAAAAAGAAACTCCCTTCCAGTGATGACATAATGCGCACACAAATAAATAAAGAAGATAGAGAATAAACATTACAAATAGATAAAGGGCTTCTATTGGTATAATGATCAAAACCAAACCATCACCTATCCACATGCCCTTTCATGCTAAAAATATATTTAAAGTCCAATTCAAAAAACCCTCTCTAACAAGTGCACTAATTCTTTCATTATTTGAGATAAAATTATAATGAGATTATACCTAAAATCAAATTAGGCTAGTTATAATAGCAAACAAAAATTTTTATTTGCAATCTTCTTATCCTTCTTCTTCACACATTTTTTTTTTTTTTGAAAAAAACAACAATCACATTAATTTTCATTTAAGAACCAAAAAATAAGGGACAAGCAAGCTTATTCATCTACATCAAAGAATATACACCACATCAGAATAGAAACAACAACAATCTTTGAATGGCCTAAAGAAACACGATCATGTCCATCAAGCCATACAAGAACATATGTAAAATTTTTGCAGTGTTCATACACAAGAATGCTTCCAGAAACACCAAACAAAGCCAAATTCCATATCCAAGAATTCTAACAAAGTGCAAGCATCTAAACGATCAAACAGGCATATGTCAACCTCTTGTTTAGAAATTTTTAATGGTCCCCAACACTGATCAAAGTTTAGAGATATTTAAACATAACATTTGTTTGGAAATGAAAAACTGAAATCAACTGTAAAACATTCCAAAAGCAAGCAGATTAGGAAATCTGAGCAGTGCCTCTTCCTCCTCTTGATATCCTAAATTTGCCGCTCTGTTCCTGCCTGGATCACACTCAATGAACTCAGATTATCTCCAACCTCTGGATTTCCTTCCAACTCCTTCAAACTTTCTCAAGCTCTCTATTCTCTCAATTCCCTGTTTCTCTTGAACCCAGATTTCCTTTTCTCTTCCCCTCTCAAACTCTCGGTCTAAGCTCTCTGTTTTTTTTTTTTTTTCAAAAATTTCTTTCGTCCTCCTTCCCTAAAAATCCCCTTGACTTTTTTTCCAGAAAATCCTTTATATTTTTTCGGTTCCTTTTCTCAAAAAATTTCTAAATTTCACTCATTTTTCTAGAAATTTCTCTCGTCCTTTGTCCTCTCCCAGATTTAGCCTTCTCCTTTTCAGTCTCTTTCTCGCTCTCCTTTATATTGAAGACCAAAAGAAAGAAAAAGAAAGCAAATTACCTTGTGTGTGAGATTCAAATGCGTGTAATCGAAAGTTTGCTCTGCTCTTTTCTGCACATGTTTCCTTCCTCTCATCCAGTCTTCTCTACTTCTGGCATTCTTCTGCATTTTTTTTGCTGTGTGGTCAAAGCTTTGGCTCTGCCTTCGTATCTTTTCCTTCTGCTCTTTGCTTCTAGCTCTTCATGTGCGCCTCTGGTCTTCCAGTCTACGCTTGCTACTCTGCTCTCTCTTTTTCTGCTACACACACATCTGATCTCCTGAATGCTTTTCCCTTTTTTTTTTTTTTCACTTTTACTTTTCTTGCTTTCTCTGTTGCGTGCGGCCGAGTTTTGGGGCTGAGGGTGAAAATGCTCTTTGCTTCTCTTCACCCATGAGTTTAGCATTCAGAAGGAAAGCCCTTTTAGGGCTATGACATCCGACCCTTATATTATTATTTTTAAATTTTTTTATTTTTAATTCTTATTATGTTTTCTTTTTTAATTAATTTTAGAAATTAAATTAACAAATATATTATTATTTTTTAAATGAAAAACAACAAGATTTAAGGAAAGAAATTTAAAAAATTTGAGTCTGAAAAAAAAATTGATTCCCAATATCTTTTAATGGTTGAGATAATTTGAAAGAGATTTTAAAAGATTTAAGCAAGATTTTTTTTAATTTTGTTAGATTATTTTTTAAAAAAATATAATCCTAAAAAAAATTAAATTTTATTTTTATATTTTTTTGTTTATTTTTTAATGAACTAAAAGAAATAAAATCTTAAGTAATAAAAGATTATCTAGGTTAAAATAAAATTAAACCTATTAGTTAAAGATTTTTTTTAATTTTAAAAATATAATCATAAAAAGAATTAAATTTTATTTTTATATTTTTATTTTTTTGATTGAATTGATCATTATTTTTATTAAATTTAAAAAATATCCAAATAAAATACAGTATTAACAGTTGGCCATCATCACAAGATTAGAGAAACTCCATATGGCCACCATTCCTCTCCGAAGTAGAAGACCAAAAAACTAACCCAATACCAAATTGCTTCGAACCTCCCCGAAATCTATCACAAGAAACCTTCCATCAACATTGTTTAGCTAATCCCCTTCTCTGACACACGCACAAATCCATGCACACACCCACCCCACACAACACACCTACCCACACCTACTCACTCGACGGCCACCGGGGAGTAGCATCTAACACCACCTCCCACCGAAGAAGAGGATCCCTATGATAGGGAGCCCCCATTAAGAGGAGAGCTCTGAAGAGCAGTCGCCTGTACGATAAAGAAACCCTAACGGCAATCGAGACTTGAGAAGTGAATCACTGGTAGCCTCCTTCAAGTGTATGCAATTTCAACCCTTAGAATCTTCTCCCATTACCATCCAATTATTGGATAATTTAATAATTGAAAAGTAGGCCACTCAAAAAGCATGATTAATAATTAATTAAAATATCTTCCTTTTGGGGTTGGGGATTAATTTTTATACTCATGTAGCACCTAAATGATTCCCTTGTGCTGTTCAATTGGCCACTGTCTCGCTCTTTTTTAACTCTTGTATCATTTGTATCTCAACTCTTCAAACTCCTAATTAGAGGTAAGTATCGATCGGTTCAGCATCAAAATGTACCGATCAATGGAACAACACTAAAAATATGAACTGAATAGAACCAAATAAAGACCGAACCAAAATTTAACAATTCGATTTAATCAATTAATTTAATAGGTTTTTATGTAAAATTGGGCTTGTAAAGTAATAGTAGCCCATTTTAATGAGGGGTTAGGGTTTCAACTTATCAAATTATATATTTATCTTTATTTAAGTATAAAATTTAAGTATAAAATGAAAAATAATAAAATAGAATCAAATAATTAATAAACTAAATATAATTTATAAATTAATAAATTATATATATACATATGATAATTCAGTTGGTTCGATCTATTTGATTTTAAATCTTACTAACTAAATCAAAGTGATCAACCAAAATATTTTTTTTGAAAGAAAAAGAAACCAATCAAATTGAAAAAACTAAATAGACTGAATTAAATAATAAAAATTTGATCCAATTCAATTCAATTTTTGGTTTTGGTTTAATTTTGCTCACTCCTACTCCTAATCCTACTACATTCCTATACCTTTGCTATTCCACCTTTTCAAGACACTATTGATGTCAAGTCTTTCATATTTTTTTAGAATTTATATAAATATAAATACAATATTAAAAATATATAAAAATTAATTTAAATGAACAGATATCATCATCTCAAAATAAAATGAAATGCCAAAAACTGATGAGCGCTTGGTGCTGCGGTGTTCTTTAAAAGAGTCAGTATTAAAAATATATAAAAATTAATTTAAATAAATGGCAGTAATCATTTCAAAATAAAATGAAATGCCAAGATTGACCAAAGCTTGATGAGCTCTTGCTGCGATGGTGTTCAAAGTCTGCAACGTCATCTCAGAATTATTCGGTCTTATATAATTTGTGTAATTATTATTCAGAGTAAAATATATTGAGCTCCAATCTATATATTTAACCTTACTTATGTAAACTTCCTTTAACTTCTTCTAAAATTAGTAGTTACAAAACATACAAACCTAACTTTCTATTATTAAAATTTCATTTTCATCCACAAAATGGTCAGTTTACTATTAAGTCAAGAGTGTTATACCAAAATACAACTATGCAAATATAAAAGATATATAAATTTTTTTAAAAAAAATAGACTTTTAACAACAGTTATTAAAAAACCGTTGTTAAAAAACTTTTGACAATAATTATAAAAATCTGTTGTGGAAAGTGACTTTAAACAATTTTTTTTTTAAATAATCATTGTTAAAAGTTTTTTTTAACAACGATTTTTTAATAACTATTGTTAAAGCTACTTTTTTTTTTAAAATTAATTATTTTTTTTGTGACTTTCAATGTCAGTTATTTTTAATATCAATTATTAATAACTGATATGGAAAGGATACTTTCCACTTCGCTTGTTTTAACTTTCCCTTAATATTAACATTAAAAATTTAAAATAATTATCATTAAAAGTCCTTTCTATAGCAGTGTTTTCGCAAATCTGCCATTGATTGCTACCGCTAGTTGTAGCCATTAGCTACCGCCTACTCTGATCGTTGCCCACAATTAGATTACTGAAAGATGTTGTTCAAAGGCTTCAAGGCTTGATTGTTCATCTCCGTACGACCTCTACACCAACAAGCAACTTGGACATGGAAAAAAGTGACTCTCTTGAGATTTAGAAAAAATGGCTTGCTTGCCTAAAGGCTCTTGGAAGAATGATAGAGATGTCTTAAGGGGATCAATTAATTCAATTTAGGTTTTAAGTCCATTAACTTTAAGAATTTATAAATTTGACTTTTAATTTTGCAACTTCATATAGAGTAAATTTGCAACTTGTACTCCAAATTTTGACAAAAAAAATAAATTTATTTATTATTCAATCATGTTAAAATTTTAAAAAAAAGTTACAAATTCATCACAATGAAATTACAAAATTGAGAGACTAAACTTGTAAATTTTTAAAATTTAAAACTTGGGAACTAAGTTGAATTAACAAGGGGGCCTCTATGTCATCTCCCAAAGCTCTTTAGGCCACTAGTCTAAAACCTTTTTGTCTGAAGTTTTTTACCCATTTTATTGTAGTTAATTTTTTTAAGTTTTGAAATTTGGGCCTTAGCGTGAAGCCCAACCCAAAGTTGAGCTTGTGAGTTAAGTTTTAGAATGGGGCATAATAGCTTAAACAGAGAATTAAAAAAGTGTATCTACACAATGTAAGAGGATGACATAAATACTTGAAGTATATTGTTTCACAAAAAAAAAAAAAGAATTAAGGATAATTTTTAGCTTCAAACTCATCACATGAAGTCTGCAAATATTCCAAACTCAATGTTGGGTCATTCTTATTCCTAAATGTTTGAAATCCTGAGCTCTTGTACTTCTATCATCTTGGCACCAATAAGCCAACCATTTTGTTGGCTTTTTTTTTTTTTTTGCCATGTGGGATGCCCAATTAGCATTTAAAGGTCTTGCCCCTCAAACTAGTCACTCAGGGTCACTTTTTTCTTGAACTTGATTTTTTATTCTTTTATTTTTAAAATTTTTTTAAAATAATTTTTTCATTATAATACAATATATTCTTTTTCTAAAAAAAATTATAATGTTCAAAAATTAAAAATAAGTAATATAAATTCAAAATTTAAAGTATAAACATATATTTTAAAGTCTAAATTTTAATTTTGAGGCTTAAACAAGCTGAGTTTAAAAGCTTGATTATACCAAATATTCTTAATTTTTCCAAGCTTAAACCTTTATAAAATCCAAGCTTAAATAGGTGGCCTGACATGTCAAGAATGTGTGTGAGGCTTAGAAGTCTAATTATTCAAAAAATATCTAATTTTTTAAAACCCGAACAAACTTCATGGCTCATATTAGGCCAATAAGGCAACCACCTTTGGCCTAAAAAAAGTCCACTTATACCTCGTATAACTGGTTATTAATTTTCTCATTAAGCATTAGTGTTAATTATATGTCTTATATAATTGGTCATTATTTTTTCTATTGCTTATATAATATTATTGATAATATCAGTAACATTTGCTACTGTTGAAAAAAGTCTTTTGAAATTAAAATTACTTAAATCTTATTTAAGATCAATCATGTTACAAAATAAATTAAATGGATTAGCTATATCATTTATTGAAAGTTAAATGTTATAATTACTTGATTATAAAAATTTAATATTTGATTTTGCAAATCAAAAAGTGAAAAAGTGATATGAAGATATATAAATAATAACATATTAGGCCTCTTAAATAATTTAACCTTAGGCCCTAAAACCCCTTCACTTGGCCTTGACTTGAACTCTTATAAAATCCAGGCTTAGAAGCCCAATTATCTGAAAAATGTGCCGCCTGTTTAAAGCTAGATTTTATAAGGGTTTAAGTTTAAAAAATTATGCACTTTTGGAATAATCAAGCATCTAAGACTAACTTGTTTAAGCCCTATAAAAATAGCCTAGGGCTTAGGCGGCCCATTTAGGCTTTTTTTGTTTTATTTGGAAAAAAATAAAATATTTTTAAATTAAATTTAGACTTTAAAATTTATGTTTATACTTAAATTTTAAATTTATATTACTTATTTTTAATTTTTGAACATTATAATTTATTTTTAGAAAAATGATATGTAATATTATAATTAAAATTTTTAAAAAATTAAAAATTGAGTTCAATACAAAATTGATCCTAAGTGACTAGTTTGATAACAAAAGTAGCCTTATCAAATGTTGATCGGGCATCCTATGTGATAAAAAAGTTGACAAAATGGTTGACTAATGGCATGTGAACATTGAGGGTATGGGGGCTATGTTTCAAATGTTTAGGAATAAAAGTGACTCAACTTTGAGTTCGAAATATCCACAAACCCTGCATGATGAATTTGAGGGCAAAAGCAACTCTTAACCTAAAAAAAAAAAAACAACAAACTTCAAGTATATTGTAGTCTAGGCAGTTTGGAATGTTTCTTGTTATTTGTCCTTGCTGTATTACGGGAGCCAACTTTAGTACTCATCACCTTTTTGAGATCTAGATTGTCTATATTTTAAAGTTTCTTATTTTTTTTAGAGTAAAATACTCTGATTTCCCCTTTATTTTACTTTAATTATGTATACCTTCATTATATTTTTGAAACCTATAGGAACCTCTCCTAATATGAATAGATACAAAATACAAACATTCCCTATATTTCTAAGATTTCATTTCAATCTATACAATCATTTAACCGTTAAGTCACTTATGTTGGACTAGAATCCCCTATTTAAATATAAATCTTGTCCAAAAATCATTCAAATTACCCAAAAAATTATGCATATATTTTTTATTTTTCATTTGTAGTTAAAATTTTTTATTTATGTAAATTTCAAAATTTATTTATTTAGTGATTTTTAAAAAGTTAAATACATAAGTGGTATAAAATGATATTCAAACATGCGGTTAAAAAATTTAATAAAATAAGGATTTAATAGAATAAAGTACTAAATATAATTTATATTTATTTTTCCTTAAATGTCATTAATTTTGAAACAAAATTTTTAATTATTTATTTAAATATAGACATCCTTAATTATGGTAAAAAATTTTAAAATTTTACATTATTAAAAATTAATAATTTTAAATTAACGATGTAAAAATTAAACTAAAGTGTAGGTTTTTAAAATAGAAGGAAGGTCTCTGTAATTTTAGCAAGATAAAAGGTAGGTCATTGTATTTTACTCTTTTATTTATATTTCATATATATTAAAATAAAAAATTATAAAAATTATAAATAATTTTAATAGTGTACTTATTACCAAATGCATAGTCTAGATTTAATTTAGATTTTCTAAATTTAATATTAATTTTCTTATAATTTTATAAATTTATTATCCAGATTTACTCTAGATAATCTAGATTTAAAATTTTAACTTAAAATTTTTTTTTAAAATATTTTTAAAGAACTAGTTAGGATATTATCTTTATTTTCAATATTATATTTATTAAAATTAAAACATAGAAATTATAAAAAATTTAATATTAAATCTAAATTGTCTAGAGTATATTTAAATAGTTAATTTATAAAAATTATATTTCCTCCATTCAAAAATATAAAATATTTTTTTAAAAGTTGGATGTTCAAAAATATAAGACATTTTTAGTCTTTCGAGGTGTAATCATTGCCTTTTTTTAAAAAAAGTAACCCTATTAATAATGACTTTATATTTATTGTAGGGTGTTTAATAGGGGTAAAGATGAAAAGATAATGTTAGTTTAAAAGTAGGTAATTACTTTATTAAGGAGTGAGATTCGGTTAAAAATACCTTATATTTTTTAACAGAAGGAGTAAAAATATTTAATATTAAATTGGACTGTCGATTAAATATGCACTATCCTGATTAATGACAAACTTTTTATTAAAAAAATTATAAAATTTTATTTCATTAAATGTAATAAGATAAAAAGTAAAAAGAGAAAAAACCCTTAAATTTGAACCTTCCATATTTTCCAGATCTCATGATGATGATGAGCATGGGGATAGCAGTAACATGGTAGGTCATGTTTGGAAAGGGGTTAGAGCTAATTAATAATACACAGTGACAAGAAAATTACAATTCGAATGAGGAGGTTTATCAATTAGTTAGGTGCTATATTAGCGTCAAGGTCGCGTGAAGAAGTTTTAGAGTCTAAGGCAAAATTATTTAAGAAACCTATTGTATTGGCATTTATTTTTATATCACTTTTTTTATTTTTTAAGCTGCAAAGTCAAATATTAAAATTTTATGATCAAGTAATTCTAACATTTCATTTTCAATAAATAATATAGCTAATCTATTTAATATATTTTGTAACATGGTTGATTTTAAATAAGATTAAGGAAATTTTAATTTTGAAAAACTTAAAGCAGTAGCAATTGTTATTGACTTTGGTATTGTCAATAACATTATATAAAGGTTATAAACAAGTAATAAATTCTTAATAAAAATATTTAATTAATATTAATGCTTAATGAAAAAAATAATGATCGTTTATATAGGCCATAAATAGACATTTTTCTAGGCCTAACGTGGTGGCCATAACGGCCTAACACTATACACGGCCATGATTAGCAAATAAACCAATGTGTTTTCTATATGCTTATTTGCTCTCTCCTTCTAACTTCAATACTGCTAGGTCAGACATATATGTTTGATCAGATAATGAACAAAGGTTAATTCGTAGACTTTAAGTAGATAAAAAGTTTAATAACACCCTTAGAGCAGGAAATATGTTAGACTGAATTCATATAGGGATACATTTAGCTAAGAGAAGCAGATGACAAATGTGAAATTTACTTCAAAAGTTCAACTATTGAAGCCAATCCAATGCTCTTTTAGGCTTCTGAACGGACATCATAGTGATTGTTGGGTAAATAAATAGTGTATTTTTTTATTGATTACAAATAAATCTTTAGATGTGCCAAGTAACAAGTGATACTTCGCGTGTCCTATTTAATGTCCAATTAAAAGCCAACTTTTGCTAACAAATAAAGCCTATAGAATTTGGGAACTGCAACGAGCAATACCTTCAATGTGTTTGCAATATTGGAATTAGGAACTTGCGGACTTTTGTGGATCCCGGAACTAGTGCTTTGCCTGTTTGGTTTCTGTTATCTTTTAAAAGAAAAAAAAAAAAAGAAAAAAGAAAAATAACTGTTTTATAATGCAGTTTTTAAAATAAATTTTCAAAACAAAATAAAATGAAAATCTATGTGGTTATGTCAATTAAAAAACAGTTTTAAAATTAAAAAGTAGACTGATAATAATAGTTATAACCAGTTAATGGTGGTGATTAATAATAGAAATTAGTCGAGGTAACTATAATTTTTAATAAGTGAATGTAGCATATTTTAAAAATAAAAAAATAGAAACAAATTTATTTTTTTCTTTTTAAAAATGAAAAATGAAAATAATTTTAAAAACTATTAAATAAAAAATACTTATCCAAATAAATTTTTAATTTTTTTCAAAAAACAAGCCCTTATTTATTGTCCTTCTTCCAATTGATAGATCACCTTTTCTTGTCTCTTAGTTTTTGGCTTTTTTTTTTGCTTCTTTTTTTTTTGTAAAAAATATGTTTTCCACAATTGACTTTCTGACTTTGATTTTCTTTAATGATTTGAAGGTTCTCTTTCTAACCTTTTTCAAGAATTAAATCGCAAAATTCTGAATTAATAACAGTTAAATTATCGGTAATTTTTTAAAAAAAATTAGTAAAAAAATATTGATCCAAATAATTACAAATTTAAAAATTTTAATTACAAATAAATATTTAAATATCAAATATAATTTTTAAGTTGTAATAAATATTTTTGTTTGTGACTATTTGAATTGATGTAATTAATTTTATAAAAAAATTTTGTTTGGGACTTAATTGTCGTTGGGATCTAACTATCATTCTTCTTCTTTTCTTCTTCTTGAAGTTCAGACATCGCCTTCTTGCCCAAAACTGTGTCAACATTGTGCTTAAATGGTTACTATTTATGTTGTTTTAATCGATTCGTATGAATTCTTTTTCTTTTTCTTTTTGGCCAATATTGATTCGTTTGAATTCACTTCTATATATTTCTAATTCTTGTGCGATTCAGCAAGTTTTTATTTATCTATACTTTGTATCCTTTAATTTTAATTTAATGATTCCTTTTACTATTTGGAAAAAAAAATACTTCTTTTAAATTTCCTTTTTGTTGAACCGCTATAACAGTTTCTTAAAAATATCTTTAAGCAATATGACTTTACAAATGAATGTCTTTCAAAATCGTACAAATTTATTTGTTGTTGAATTATTTTGAAAATTAAAGCTGCTAAATTTATGTATACATATATAAAGAAAGCTTCTAAATAATTCTCATTTTCTTTTGCACTTTTTGGGGTCAGCAAAAATTATTTGTCATCTGTTCTTTTTTCTTTTTTTGTATTTTGTCAACTAAAATGATACTCCCTCTGTCCCTAAATATTGTATCCATTCGTTTAGACATTGTGTGTTTTTTTTTAATAACATCTTGTTCAAATAAACGCATGTGACCAACAAGGTTGGTACAGTTAGTAAAAATTTGGCCAACAATTCACAAAATTATGAGATTAAATCTTACTACTGATGTAAGAACTTTGTTGGTAAATAATCTATTAGCATATTTTATATGTTGGCCCTGGTAAGCCTGTAGGACCCAACTTATCTAGCTACCTAAACTTTTGTTCACAAAATTAAACAAAAAAAAAAGAAAAGCAAACTCATACATTTTAAGTATCATTAATGCTATAATCAAGAAAAAATATTATGTACTTAATTGTATATACTTAAAATTTTGGTAAGAAAACCTTGTATAATGTATTTATTTTCAATTAAATTAAGACAAGTGACATTTTTATGTATTATTTATTCTATATCAAATTCTTATAATTAATGTTATTAACACATTAAACTATATTTATTTTAATTTGATTGGACAAAAATATATTAAATATATAAAGTTAAATAATATGTAAATTTCAAATTATTCATTGGCTTTGTGGCATGATTGTACAATATTTTCGTACCAATCATTCTACAATAAGTAATTTTTAAAGGATTCTTTCATGCCAAAACAAAGTGACTCACTTAGGATTCAACAACATGACTTGGTTATCTATATACTCTCTCTGTTAAAAAATATAAGTTATTTTTAATTGAATCTCATCCCTTAATAAAATAGTTACATACTTTCAAACTAATCATATCTTTTTATATTTACTTCTATTGAATACCTTATAATAAATATAAAGTCATTCATCAATAAAAGCACTTTTGAAAAGAAACAATAATTACACCTTAAAAAATTAAAAATACTTTATATTTTTAACGTCTAACTTTTTAAAAAATGTCATACATTTTTTTAATGGAGGGAGTAACTCCTTTTGGCCCAAACATGTCATGTACTATAACAAGAGCATTTGAACTTAGCTTGGAATCTCGAAACAATTCTTTTTTTCAACTCACCATGGAAGCCAAATAAGCTAGTTTTATACATTCTTTCAACTTGCGTCAGCTAAAAATAAAATAAATTGAGAAAGAGAAAATTTAGATATTCTCGTACCACAGGAATAAAAGATGAGAACATGAGAACAAAGCTGAGTGAGGCCAGAGGGAGACTTGCAGCTCCTGACACTGCTACGAGAGATCCACATAAAATAACAACGTAGAGAAGTCGTCAGACTTATAAATAACGCACTTCACGAAACTTGACAGTCTCATCAATGCCAAGTAAATGTAAAATTCCAAGCAAGGAAATGAGAAAAATGTAACAATTGATACATCACGTGTCCTAGTTAATGTCCAATTAAAAGCCAACTTTTGCTAACAACTAAAGCCTACGGAACTTGGATACTGCAACGAGCAATACCTTCGGTGTGTTTGGAATATTGGAATTAGGAACTTGCGGACTTTTGTGGATGTGGATTCTGAAACCAGTGCTTTGTTTATTGTCCTGCGTCCGCTTGATAGATCACCTTTTCTTGTCTTTTTGTTTTTAACTGTTTTCTGCAAAATATTATAAAAAAATTATTTTTCCACAATTGACTTTCTAACTTTACTTTTTTTAATGATTTGAAGGTTCTTTTTCTAACCTTTTTTTTTAAATGATAATTAGATCCCAAAATTTTGAATTAATAACAGTTAAATTCTTGACAAATTTTTTAAAAAATTATAAAAAATATTGATCTAGATAATTACAAATTCAAAAGTTTCAATTGTTAAATAAGTATTTAAATATGAAATGTAACTTTTAAATTACAATAGAAATTTTTGTTTCTAACAATTTGAATTAATATTTATAATTAATTTTGTAGGAAACTTTGTTGGGATCTAATTGTTATTAATTTAATAATTTGTAATCTAGCTGTCATTCTTCTTCTTCTTGTTTTTTCGAGAGAGGGTTGAGACCTCGCCTTCTTGCCCAAAACTGTGTCATCATTGTGCTTAAATGGGTACTATTTGTGTTGTTTTGATCGATTCGTTTGAATTCACTTCTATATATTTCTAATTCTTGTGCAATTCAACCAGTTTTCATTTGTTTAGAGTTAAAATTCATTTTTGACCTTAAAGGATTTGAGAAGGAATATTTAATGGCCTAAAGTCCTTGCTTTAACAATCAAAATAGAACAATTTTGTCCCTCACGTTAAATCTCTTTTAAGGTCAGTTAGTCAAGGTTTGTATGCCCCACTTTTGAAACATGTGGCAGTGACTTGGCATTTTGGTCCAACTTCCAGTCCACCACTATCTTCTCTGTTAGCTTTTGAAACTTCACTCCCATCGTCGGAAGTCCGATCCCAATCCTACAACTTTCAACAAAACCAACAAGAAGAATTCAATCGAATCCTAGAAACATGATGATGATATAAGCTAGAGACTTAGAGGATGATATGGAAGTTATCATGGGACTGACTTTTCAATGTTGGCGACTTCATCCCGGCGCTGGAATGGCTGGACCTTCAAGGAGTTCAAGGCAATTAATGAAGAAGCTCCACAAAAGGTTTGACACCACCTAGAATCTTGACCAACATCATCCAGGACCACTAGGTCCTCATCAGCATGAAAATTCCCACGAGAACTCCACATTTGTTTGTCCGATCTTTGGCAGTGATCTGATTATTTCCCGTGTCTACTCTCTTCAAGATCTAGGATGAAATTGATATAGCATGGCAGCCGTGGCTTCTCCCCCACGCTCTCCACTCCTATCCTCAAAATCCACTTCCTCACTTTATAGGCTTACACTCTTGCCCTTAATGCTCCAAAGACATTTGCGCGCGCGCACACGGCATTGATGTGCGGCCTTCTCTGGTGGGGACCCAGTAGAATTCCTTGCAGATACCTATGCGATCTTCTTTGATTAGGGCTCAATCTCATCTAAACATTTTCCGGTAACCGTTCTAAGCACAACATTGAAGGTTGTCTCCAAACAATTTCTTCATCTCACACGAAAGAGGCGCTGTTTGCGAATTCTGACCACCATTATTGTTCAAATTAATCTATCGAATGACTGGCCAAGGCTCTATAGTTAACAGTGAAAGGGATTATATCGGTCCATATCTGTCAGCCATCTTGCCTAAGGCAATGTGCTGCGATTCTGGCTCACCTAAGAGGTAGAGGATGCCCAATCACAGGCCACGTACCGCCAGCTTCCGGTGGTGGCGTTCTGGCGTGGTTTTGTTTTTGTAGATTCTTTGTTATGGAGAAAATAGCATAGAGTAGAAAGACTAAGAATCCAAGGATGCTAATCGGAATAATGGTTGATTGGCTTGAGATTATCAGGTTCAGATCCATGGCCATTGAATCTAATTGAATTTGCGCTACGAGTTGCAGTGGGAAAATCTTTCCAAGTCAAAGCTAAAGCTGAAGAACCCGGTTGTCAAAACCAAATCACTTCCACGTTATTCAAAAGTGGGTCCTACTGACCTTAACTAAACGTCTATGAGGATTCAACGTTGGGAGTAAAATTGTTCCGTTTTAATTATTTAAAGGACAATATTATTATGACAAGAACTTTAAATCATTGGGTGCTCCTCTCTCAATAATTTAAGGACAAAAATAAATTTTAATGCTTTTATTTATCTGCACTTTGTATCCTTTAATTTTAATGGGAAAATTAATTCCCCATTTCTTATAGTTTCATATAATTTTTAATCAGGTCTTTCAAGTGTTTTTCCTTTTTATGGAATCCTTGTAGTTTTCTCAGCTATAAACTTTAATCATTTTCATCAAATTCCGTTAATTTTAGTGTAATGGGTTAATAATTGCTGAGTTGGTTACCTGTGGATTCCGACTCTTTGTATATATGGATTAAAATTACTGCATAAACTAAAAAAAAAAAAGAAAAAAGAAAAAGAAACCGGATGGATCAGACTTGGGTCTTTGGTCTTCAATGAGTTTTTGGCGGGATGGTGCTTGCGGCGGCGTTGCAGCGTTTCGAGGATCTTTGCTAATAGAGACTATGAATGGATGAAAGATAAGTTACCATCTCCATTGCAAAAGAGGGTTATCATCGCACTTCACGTCCAATTCTACATTACAGAGGAGGCCACCACTTCCCACTCTCATTCTCAATCCATGTTCATCACTTTCACTTGCGTTTCATTCATCTTCAAGTGCCCATCTCTTTCTTCCTCATTTTCTCCCTCCCTTTTTCATTTGATTTAAATATATTGTTAATGAGAGTAGACAGATGCAATTTCCCTAAAATTCAAAAATGGTGATAATGTTCTAAGGAGCTGATTCTGCAAGGAATTAACCATTCATTCTTCATGAATAAGTAAAGGGTAAGTGCTCCAGTGATCGAAGTGAGAAGCAAAGTGATGAATCTAGGAGGCCTAGCTAAATTGGAGAGAAGTGTTTCTTTGTAAAGATTGCTTTTGACTTCTTCACATGAGAGACCTTGTTATGAGCAGCCCCCCCCCCGGGGGGGGGGGGGGGCTATTTATAAGCTCTGTTGAGTTCTTGTGAGTTGATGCACGGGATGAGATACCATTATGTGGGAATGGAGTCATGAGGGGAACTCGGTTCAGATTTCGCAACACACCCACAAAGTGAGAGAAAGAGAAGAGAGAGCAAGAAATAAGAGAGCAACGTTCTGTTAACACACTCGAGAGAGAATGAAACTGAATGAACCTTGTAGCTTTCAGTTTCCATGCACTCACGCCCCAGTGTTTCGGACGTGCGTGGGGCAATTGTATTAACTGTTACCTCCAGAAATATGAAATGGGAATATTGCAAATAAAGTCCCAATCTTTATTACATATAAAATCCCATATTCTCTCCTTAATCGGATAAAGTCCTATGGGCTTCTATTGGCTATGATCCACTAAGGGTGAATAACCCAACAAGATCTATTTTGAATTTGAATCTTGCTCGCTTAAGAGAGTCCTAAATATTAATCAAGCCTATAACTATGGAGAATGGTGCTCTACCATGAGAGATTGTGTCGTGGTGAGTGCTTCGAGTTTTACGAATAATGGGTTATGGTGCCACTCCCCTTGAGAGCAGCAGTTAACTCACATGTTGGGCATCCGACCTCTTAGATCCATCAGGTTGGGCTGAATTGAGGAGTTCCTAGCCCACTACTCAGTTATGGGCCAAACACATTGTTAAAAAGTTTAGGATGTTTTAAAAAATCTTTCCACATCTCTTATTTAATGATTTTCTCCCATCCCCTATTAAATGATTTTACTTACCATTATAAAAGAAGGAAAACATTGAATTAGAGGTACATTTGGAAAGAAGGGAAAAATTATTTTGACACTGACCATTTCCTTAGTCTATGTGATTTTGGTAAATTGGGTTATATTTAGTGACAGAAGAAACATATGTATCATATATATTATCTTCAAATACGTTTCTCACTTCCTTGCTTATAATTATGGATTTCATTATGTTTTTATATTCTTTATCTGAAGGGATCAGATTTGGACATTATTGAGACTAATTAAAAGAAACTCTCTCAAAGGTTTTCACACAACCTCAAACTTAATGTCTTGTGTTTAAGTGTTCATAATCCTTTTCACTAGGACCTAACGCCTGTTACTTATGGATTTTGTATTTTATTTCCACTGCTAACTTCCTTCTTATTCTTGTTATTGGTACTCTTGGTGATTTCAAATTCATCAACATTATTAATATATATATATATATATATATATAAAATAATGTGACTGTTCTTGAGTTTTGAGATATATATGTATGTATGCACACCAACAGAAAAATACATCTAATTATATATACACATATAATTTCTGAAAAATAATATTATACTTATTTTTTCCATATCAACGATAATCCAATATTCTTCAAAATTCAAATGGCAAACGAATGCGCTTCTCCCCCCCCCCCCCGGTTTTTTTTCCATGGCCAATCAAATGCCATATGAGTTATTATCTTTTATGAATGTTCCCATCAATCAATATATCAATGTAAATTTATTTATTTATTTTCACAAATCTTGTCACAATAAAATTAATGATACTTCAATTACACGAGTTTGTTTTTCTATGGCCAATCAAATGCTAAATGAATGACTTATGAATCAACGTCCCTATTAAGGAAAAATCTTATACACTTAACTTTATATACTTAATGTATTTATTTCTAATTAAATTAAGACATGTAGATTTTTTTATATATTATTTATTTTATAAAAATTATTAACACATTAAAATCTACTTGTCTTAATTTAGTTGGATAAAAATATATTAAATTTATATGACTAAGTAGCTAAGTCTTTTCAATTGATCAATATGTAAATTCCAAATTATTCAATGGCTTCGTGGCATGATTAGTACACTATTTTGGTACCAATCATTCTACGAGAATTAGCTAAGCAATTTTTAAATTCATTCATGACAAATAAAAAATAACTTTGAAAGAGAAGAAGGTGACTCACTTGGGATTCAGCAAAATGACTTTACATGCATGCGCGCGTGCACACACATTGTTCTTATTTGCTCTTAAGAATATCACAATTAATATCATGGTAGTAGGTAAATCACATAATTAATATTTCATCCCCTTTCAAAATAATAGTGTTAAAATTGTTCAATCACTCAAAATATAATGACACCCATTATATTTTGAGATAAAATAGGCTTCTGAAAAACACTCTACATATAGAAACAGAGTGAGTACTATGAGTTGAAATTTTTCTTATGTATGTAACACGAGCATTTGAACTTGGAATCTCGAAACAAAACCTTTTTCGGCTCACCATGGATAAGCCAAATATGCTAACTATACGTGGTTTGAATTTTCATGTGATAAAAGTGGCAAAGCATAACCATAAGTAGGAAGCCCAACACTTTTTTTCTTCAAAAATAAACCTTAAAACAGAGGCTAAAAGGATATATATAATTTTTTAAATTAAAAGGCAAGCCTACACTTGAGGAAACATAAACAATCTAGAAAGTTTTTTTTTTAATTGGTAACAACAAACTAAACTAAGAAAGTAAGCCATGCGCTTGATTAGAGATAGAGTTTTATCAGTCAAAAATTGTAGGCCATTTCACTTTATAGATTAGAGATAGGGTTTTATCACCCATAAAGTAGGTAGAGCCGGGAATAAGGGCCGGGCCTGGAGGGCCAAGCTTGTAGGCCCTGTTTAAATAAGAGTTTGGGCTTTGAAAATTATTTTTTTTCAAAGGAACTGAGCTTAAGAGTCCGGCCCTGATAAGCCCAGTGAAAAAAGGCTCGAGCCCAAGCGGCCCTGCAAGTCCTGATAAACCTGATTATTTTATATATATATATATATATATATGCACATACATACATACATACATACATATATATAATTGATAATGACACAATTTGGTTAATATTTATTATAGATGATTAAGAAGAAGTTATAAAGGTAATTGATATTGAATTTTCACCTTCATCTTCAACAAGTACACTTATATTCCAGGGATCTAATGTTTTATTTGTAGATGATGAGGATAAGGAGGATTTAGGTTTTGATTCATGAATGTGTGTTGTTTAGATTTCTAAATATATTGTTTAATTTTTAAAATATTGTGTGGATTTTAATTTTTTAAATTTTAAAATATTTTAATTAATTTATAATGTTTAATTTTATTTTAATTTTTTTATTTATTTTGAACAGGGCTTCCGAGCCCGACCCTAAGCCCTTTACATAAGGGTCAGGTCTTAAAAAAGAGGCTGAAAATGGATAACCGGGCTCAAAGGCCTAGGCCCTTAAGGGTCGGGCCCGCTCCTATTCCCAGCTATAAAAGTAGGCCATGCACTTGATTATATTAAGCCAGCTTGAGTCCTAATTGTCTCTCCTCAGGATGAGAGAAAAAATTCTCTCCTGAATGAGAGTGCACAGTCTCTCCATCGATGAGCCTTTTTTGAGGCTATTTTTCTCCCTTTCTTCTACGATTTGGTGTCTATTTTTCTTCGATTGTGCCTGTTTCTTCTTTCTATTTCCATTCTCATTGTTTGATTTTTATATCTAGGGTGTATTTGTTGATATTTGTTTCCTTTATTTGTTAAGGATGAACGGAATGAATGTGACCTTGGTTGGAATGATGGAGAGGGGAAAACAAGAGGATTCTCATTGGTGGGCAAGTTGGTGTCATTGAAGTGAGTTAATTGCAGTACCTTTCAAAGAATGCTTCAGCATATCTAGCTAGAAAATCATGACTGAACTCAAAATTGGTGATCATAGGGATAATGTCTTGGGGATTTGGATCCAGTGAGTGTCTTATGTGTCATGATAATAACTATTTGATTCAATTGAACAACTATAAAAGATTTTAGAGATAATCATATCCAAGGACCTAGCAAGAAACTTATTCCTAGACAAGGACTAATAACAAGTCTCATTTAATAAAAAACAATTCTATATTTCTATTTTAATAACAATTCATTCCGTATTAGTTCTTGTCTACAAATAAGTGTCTTGCCAAGTCCTTGGATGTGATTATCTCAAGATTTTATCATATAATACTCAGAAAGTATCAAATCTCAAATTTTTAAAGATGACAACATATTTGATGAGTGCTTTGTGAGGATTTTTTTTTTAATTTTTTAGGGACATGTATTTTGATAATTTTCAAATATTAATGAAAATCAATAGCTATAATTGAGACATTCATTGAGTAAATGAACTTAGGTTATTCACCAAATCCAAATTCAAATCCATGTCTTTGTTTTGCAATTTAGCATCAAGGTTGTGTTTGATGTTTGTGCCTCCTTATTGAGAGATTGGATTGTAACTTTTGATCACTTTTTTAGAGAAGCAAATAGATGTGCAGATTAGTTAATCCATTATGCTTCGAACTACAATTTAGAATTCATAATTTTTGTCGACCCAGCCTTAGGGTACAAAAGCATTATTTGCTCTAACATGAATTGATTTTTCCTTGCATGGTTTCACTACTCTTGGGCCATTAAAGCACAAAGATCCCTTCTTTGTACCACATGCCACAGTTCGTGATATAGGCGCCGTGGTGCACGGTGACCAATCTGGAGAAATAGGAGCATATTAAAGTTTCAAAAACATAGAAATAGAGAGAGAAAATGAAGAAAATGCAAGGAGCTTGTGAAAACCTCCACTAAGGCTTATTATTATTAGGAGTATTTTAAAGCTTTCAAACACTAAAGGTAAGACTCCTAAGCTTTTTTCCTCTCTTCCTCTTGCATTTTCTTGAATTTAAAAGTTAGGATTTAGTTGAGAAAGATGATTTTTAGTCCATAGAGTTTATAGGTCCAAACCTATTCACTTCAATAGAATTAATGAGAGTTGTTTAGGTTATTCAAACCTAGCATTTATGACTCTGTGTTTTTGATAGTTGGGATCCATAATGCACAAAAATCATCCATAAATGAGGTAGATGGAATAATGTGTCTCCCATAGTGGTTGTTTAGGAGTTCAATGAAGTTAATGGGACTTAGAAGAAGCTAATAAACCTTATGGGTACCTTGGTATATGAAGAGATTGAATTTTAGGAGTGTAGAGGTGTTAAACTAGATAATGAAAACTTTCCAAAAAGGGATATTGATTATTAATATTGTGGTTAAATATAGAGTGAGTATATTTGACACCATTCAAACTATGTGAAAGCTTTAGAAGTGAGTAATTGAGGAGTAAACCTTTGACCTCTTGAAGGTTTGAGGTAACTAGGGGTAGGGGTGTTCAGGTTGTACCAGGCCCAACTGGCTCATACTAGCTCGTACTCATCTCGGTCATGTTAGGACTGGTCTATCGCAGCTCGAAAAGAACTAGATAGGACTTTTGCAAGGTAGGACCAAAATAGGGATAGGATAGGACTCAGGCTCATAATCAGTATAGGACGAGACTCCTCATTTATATGAATATGTTATTATTGTTTTTTTTTGAAATTTGACCATTATTTAGTCTTTAGATTTGTCTTCAATTTTAGCTTTCAAGACTAAACACTAGCAATTTTGAAATTCATTTTTCACTTTCCTTTCCAATCTTTCATTGCATAGAGCCACAGACCACAACTCCATGCCTCCACCTCTATGATCATGACCACGCCTCTACCTCCATCTCCATCTCCATGCCTCCATGCGATGTGACTAGGAGATACTTTTTGCCTTAACCTAAATCTCTATCCTAGCTTTGCCTCAGACCTCCACTGTAATTGTTATCTTCGACCTAGATTTGATACTGCCTCTAAACCATCGTTCTCCTCGTGTATCAATGCCTCCTTGTCTTTATTTTTCTAGTGCGTTTATTGAATTTTTAGTTCTAAATATAAGATCTGGTTGAGTTTAGTTGCTGAGAAATAAACTAAATTCTATTTTAGTTTGAACACATCCATGCTATCCCATTTAGTCCTTCCTTTGTATTATGTATTATTATTATTCTTAAGTGTTAGTATTTATGCATAATTTTTTCTTTCACCCATTTGTTGCTCCTTCCACTGATCTAGTGCTAATAAGTTACTATAGGGATGATTGAGCTTTCCATTTCAAGTTGATAAATTTCTTCAAAATTTGCAAATCAATAATGAAGGTATATGAAAATAGTATATATAGATTTCAACAATGATTCATACGCTTTATATGTAGGACTGCTTCTTTTTCTTAAAATTGTAAATGTATAATTAAATTAAATAACATCTGGTTAGAGGAGATCATGGATGATACATTTTGATTCTTGCGTTGAGGTATATATATAAATTAATGCCAAAGTATCCTAGATTTCTATCAATTATATAGTGTATGAAATCAATTTATTTATAATATATTAGGTAGTTATGACCATTTAAACAAATTATTTAGAACATCTACAATTGGAGTTTACAACAAGTCTAGAAAATTTACAACCGGTCCTTTTGGTCTTCTATATAATGTTACATCCAGAATATATGGGTGTGACCATCAATTGGAGTTTTTTTTTAACTTGGGTGAAAAGCTTTTCATTCCCTTGGTTCATTTGGGTGAGATAGAGTGATTCATGTGTTCTTTATGATTTGTAGTTGTTTAACAATGGATCTTGACATGTAGCTTGGAATTTTCACAGAACATTCCTGTCTGTCATAATTCAAATTGTATGGTCATTAATTGGAGTTTTAAGTGTTTGGTTATATGATTTAGATCATTTTCATGTCATAAATTGATTGTGGAAACTTAACACTCTTGATTTTTATGTATGCCTACCTAAATTTTTAATATGAGGATTTAATCAATTAAGGGTTGTTGTTGTTGTTGGCTAAATCCACATTGTGAAGAAAAATGGCTACCATACCCACCCTTCAAGAAACTATTGAAACAATAGAAGGAGATCCTAAAAATACATCATCACCTAATACTGAAGATGAAAATGAGGCAAATGAGTCAAAGAATGAAGGAGAGAGTGGAAAAAATTGATGCAAATCAATTATTTGGAAGCATTTTGGAAGGTTGCCACTGGACAAAACTAAAGGAGAACCCCGTGCTTGTCTAACAACAATTGGTTGTGACTTTACAAGCCATGGGACAAATAGAATGAGAAAACATATAAAAAAATGTCCTAAAAATCCAAACAAAGCAAACAACTTGGCACAATCTATGTTATTGGGCTCTCAACTACGGTCATCTAAAACTTTGAGTCACCATTTATTTTATCAACTTGATTGCAAACAAGCTATTGTGCTATTTGTGATATTGGATGAAATGCCTTTTAATGTTATAGAAGGTGATGGTTTTAAAGAGATGTGAGAAGGTTAGAACCTTACTTTCAAGTCCCGTCAAGAGCAATAGTTACTAGAGATTGCTACAAGTTGTACCTTGAAGAAGCTAGAAAATTGAAAAGGTATTTTAAGAATCTCAAATTCGTGTTTTCCTCATTACTAATTCTTAGACTTCTAATCAAAATGAAAATTATATTGCCTAACTGTTCACTAGGTTGATGAGCATTGGACATACTAAAAGCAAATCTTGAATTTTTGTGTAGTTGAAAACCATAAGGGAGAAACAATTGCCCAAGAAATTGAGAAATGCTTACTGTTTTGGAGTATTGAGAAGGTGTTTACTATTACAGTTGATAATGCTTTTTTTAATGACACTACATTGGCATTTTTAGAAGGGGTCTTGAAACATTGGAATGGTTTAGTTTGCGATGGGGGGTTCTTGCACTTGCATTGTTGTGTGCATGTTTTAAATTTGATTGTTTATAATGGTGTGAAGGATATGCACAAGTGTATTGAAGACATTTAGGATGCCATTAAATATGTGAGATCTTCTCTAGTAAGGTTTCGTAAATTCAAAGAGCTTGTGGAGAAAATGAAAGTTGATTCAAAGAGTCTACTAAATATCAGTTATCTAAATAGATTGAATTCAACTTACATAATGTTGGAGAATGCAATTAAATTCTACAATGTTTTTGAGAGGATGAAACAACAAGATAATGATTATAGAAACTTCTTTTGGGATAAAAATTTGATTGGTCCCCTAAATGAAAATGATTGGAAAGATACAAAAGATTTTGTGATCTTTTTAAATGTGTTCTATGACATCACTTTGCAATTTTCAAGATCACTTTATATGACCTCAAATGTATGCTTTCAATAGAAAGTTAATGTCTTTGCTATTTTATATGAAAGTGTAAACAATCATGATTCCTTGCTTTATGACATGGCTAAGAGTATGTTAACCAAGTATAATAAGTATTAAGGGAACTTAGAGAAACGTAATCTTTTGCTTGTGATAGTAGTGGTACTTGACCGAAGGTATAAAATAAAATATTTGTAGTTTGCTTTTGAGGATACATTTCATGATGCTACACAACATACTCTTAGCCAATTACAAGATACAATACAATTTCCAAGCTCTTGGGTTATAAAACATGACAATATGATATTAATGTTGTTGTCTTGGAACATCCTATAACTTGTGTCTTTTGATGTCTCTTTGCAACCTAGAATGAGCTTGAATCTAAAACTTGTTCTATTGATCTTAGGAAGATAAAAGACACAAACTAAGCTAATGTCCCAAAATTGCCCAAAAATTATCAAAATTACCAAAATACCCTTAGGCTATGAATGAACCCTAATTGATTCCAAAGGTCTAGAAATGCCTAAATATGAAAGAATTAAGTTCCCAAGAATGAAATAATCCAAGAAAATCATAATAAAATGTATGTAAATAATGAAATATGTTAATTCTCCTACACTTGCACTTTTGCATTCCCAGGTAAAAGCTATCCAAAAAATCAATTTAGAAATTAAGGAAGATTAGGTTTAAACTTCTTTCTTTATGCCTTTTCAACAATCAATGTTATACCAAGTACATTTGCTATAAAAGAGTCTTTAAAAATAATAAACCTATCAACTAAGGTAAAAGAATAACCACTCATGGATAAGCATTTCTCTCTCTCACATAAGTGTATGGTTATAATTTCACTTATCACCATATGTAAAATGACTCCACTATAGGCTTGTAATCCCTCTACCTCTCTAGTACTCAAAAGAGTGTGCAAGTTAGAATTATTAGGACTTTTAAGGGTATGTAGTGTATGAAATGATATGGATAATGAAGGTAAAACTCAAATAGATTCATTTATCCCTTTTGAGTAGAAACTAATGCACAAGTAAAGTTTTATTTGCAAGTGCTCAAGTTGATAACATAACACAAAAATAAAACCAAAATATAAAATGAATGAATACTTGGAACCATTTTATTCCTTCTTTCTTTTGTTTCCTCTTTTCCTTTTTCTTTGATTTTTTTTTTCATGATGTTTTCCCTTCTTTTCTTTCCTTTTCTATTTCTTTTCCATATACTTTTCTTTTATTTTTTTTTCATTTCTTCCTCTCTCTTTTTTTTTGAATTTTTTTCTTCAATTCTCTTCTTTTGTTTCTATTAGGTTCCAAAATACCAATAAGCAAATATGAGCAATATAATACAAAAATTTATCAAGAATGAACAAAAGTGCTCCAAAAAAAAAAACGATGAGGCCAAGACACAATATGCATTTCTTTCATGTTTTCAACTCTTGCATTCACAAATAAAACCATACATTGCATTTGAATCACTTTAGGGATAATAAGGGATGCATCTTAAAACATGAAAATGAAACAAATTTTTTTTTTCAGAAAATGAAAGCTCAAAGGGGTAGCAAAATAGGTCAATTTGTAATACGTAAGCCTTTTAAAAATAGAAGTGCAAGGAATGGGTTGCCAATTAGAAGGCCTAAATCATGTTCTACTAGCACACTTATGTCGCCTTGATTAAGAGGAAAGATAAGTTCTAGGGGATTAGATATACATGTGGAAACACACAATAAAAATAAAATAGGCTTGGAGGCTCAAATTGTTCTTTCAATAAGGTTATGTTATCTCTCATACATAGAGATAGGTACACAATCTAATTCAACCCTAATTGTAACATTCTGATTTTCTAATCCTGTAATTAGTTACTAATCAAGGGTAAATTAATAATTAGTAAATAATTAGAATTTTAGATGAAAGTTGATATTTTAACTCCTTGGGATGTTGATTGACTAGATATGGGTGAAAGAACCTCATTTTAGAACAAAGCATGTGTGTATGATGAGGATTTTTCTCACTATGCCAGGCAAAGTAGTATAAGTTGTTTGCATCGTGGTGTATGGCACAGAAAATAACCTGATATATACATGATCAGCTTATGGTTTAGGAGAGAAAAGGGAGAAAAACACAAGAGGGGAAAAGAAGAGGTCATCTCTGTAATGTCCACCTTGACATTACCAAAATTTACCACACAATCACAATAAACAATCATAATTAGAAGCAAGGATTTGCTCTTAATCTCACATTATCCATATAAGGGTTTAAATTAATAATCTTTTAAAAATATTTATGAAATAATTGGGATCCCATGAAAACCCTTTAAATTGATAGTTTGAGCTCAAACTTAAGGATTTATTAAGGTATTGGAAGTATGAAAAAGTTCTAGGAATCAAACCACTTCAAAACAGAGCCAAAAATGTCATTTTTGAGTGTTTTAGTCAATGCACCTTGGCTGGTGGTCCGTGCGCCGTGGCATGTAGCACAGAATGTCATGTTTTCTTGCTATACCATGCGCCGTGGCTTGCATGAAATGTGCCACGGCGCACGTGTCCATGACAGCAGTGTTGTCATGATAGCTTTTCTGGACAAAATTTAAACGCACGCCATTTTCACATCTAATATTTGATTGGAGTGATTCAAGCGCCCACGCGAAGCTTATTCAATAAGCTAACTAATGGTATAAGCTTCGTTACAATCTGACACCGTATGAGAATTTTAGACACTTGGATGCAAAAGTCAGTTTTTTAAAAAAAATTTCAACCATCCAAGTATCCAAAACTCATAAGTAATACCATTAACCCATTGTGAGGCTTAAACCAAGTTCAATAGACTAAAATATACTTGAGTGACCAATAAAATATATAAAAACATACCAAACACAAAATTTGGCCACTCAATAGCCATGTTGCCCAATATAGCCAAAATGCACAATTAACACTACAAGCACTATTTGGCCTCTATTGCCACATAATACACTACCAATACATTATCACCACTTAAATAAAACATTCCTTGTACTTGTATTAGTATTTTAGCCCATTACCATAAAAATTCCCACATATTCACGTCACATACCATATTGGGCTAAAATACAAAACAACATAGTATGAAATAAGTGCAACCAATCAAAATGATATGCATTCCTAGTTGGCAACATATAATATCATATAACAAGGTTATGTACACCACTCAAACTAAAATCAGGCTTTATAAAGAGTGTAGCAGATATACTAGCCCCTGCCCGATTCCCTTCCTGGCTTAGTCTCACTGGTAGTACCTGTAAAATGATAATCTATAGGGTAAGATAAAAATCTCAGTAACTAAGATAATCTACATTATTGATTAACAAGCCAAGCTATAAACAAGCATTAAAATAAGTAACATAATCACATCATATAATATCACCACAAATTTGCATGCATGATCCCTAACCATCCGGTCCTCCAATACTCCCGACTGAACTAGTAGGCTATTTCACATAACCAAAAAACATGTATGGTCCCCAAGCTCAACATCTATGGTAGGACTACTTGGCCAAGGTGTCTAGTCCTAAACCACTTCTGGACTACTGTTTCCCCCTATTATAAGTAATTGGGGTGTCGTTACTCCAACACCGCATCTTACGGATGTTAAGGAGCATAGTATCTAACTCCGCACCCTTTTGGATACTAAGGAGAGTAAGTCTCCAACACCGCACCCATTTTCGGGCACTAAGGAGAGTAAATATTGCACCTGGCATCCTGAGGTGCCAGCAATGCCATATGGACTTAATCTTTACTATCTCCACTAGGGTGACCTCCTACCCTCTAATATGCCACATTTCACTACATATCTCCACTTGACCATGCATAAACAACTTTCCAAACTAATATAACAAAATCTTACCATTTACTTCAAAAATATAGAATTTCACAAACTAATACTCCACTCAATTTTTAAAATAGTTAATCTCTAAAGAATTTATACATATATACTCAACAAATCATAGAAGAGCACTTGAGAATAACTTATATAAGGTAATAAAAAATGCAAATTATTTAGTTACCTCAACCCTTTTGTTACTAAAAGGGTTACCCGTGGTATTAATTCTCTTCTTGTGTCAAGATAAGTCTTCCCACACCACAATCTACAACAACAAGTACTATATATTAATTTTCAATTAACACAATCACCATTAACTAATAAGAACCTCCCAATTCTCACTCAAATTCTTCACAAATAGACTTGTCAAGATTAGAATTTGTTCACTTCATCCCTTTAAGTCTCTTTCTAACTCTATCATAACATAAAACTCAATATCTCAACTTATAACACTTCAACACCCTATGATCAAGTTGGGGCTTGATCCAAAATTTACCAAACAAGAAAGAAGCTTTCTATTACCACATATTCAAGATCAATAAACCTAAATTAAACCTTTAGAGTCAATAGAAACCTTCAAAACATTGACTCATGGCTTAATCCAATCAGACCAAATTCTCACTCTTCTAAATCCCATAGAAAATGAGATGAAAAGGTAGAGGAGAAGGGTAGGAAACTTACCCAAGAGTTTGAAGGCTCAAATCATCTTTAAAATCCTCCCAAATTGATGCCCTATCAGTGCCCAAAGTTGCACCCTTCATGCTCTAGGTTTTCCACCTCAAAAATTGTCCATTTCTGATGATTCTTGAAAATTTAAGTTGCCTACTGTGCCGTGCGCTGCAGCGCATGCCATGTAAGCCGTGGCTCACAACGCAGCGAGCAAAAACTTGATTTTGCTCCCCCCGATGCCTCCCGACTTGATCCAACTTTCATCCTATTTTAATTTATAGCAAAATATGACCCAAAAATCCAATTAGCCACCCAAAAACATAATTAAATAAATTAATCATATTTTTAACTAATTTATCCCTTAGTTAATCCATTTTTCTAGATTTAAAGTTTTAGGATGTTACAATCTCTATGTTAGGGCAAGATTTCTTGGAAGCTTGAGAGGCATTTTTAACTGGTAACTTATCGAGTAAGTCTCGTCCAGCCCTTAGCTTCAATCCTACTATAATTTCTCTTAGTATGAGTTATAAAAAAAATTGAATTGGGAAAATTTAAGGGCTTAGTTTCTTACCTAAGAGTAATAAAAAGGTTTTTAGAAGTTAAATAAAGGCTTTGCAATTGGTTTGAGGTTAAATGATAAAGCTTTATAGTTATCAACTTAAATTTAGGCCTAAATTAGTATAAAAGGGGTGGAAATTGAGTAAATGTGAAATGGGATCGCATGAAGTAATAAAAGGTGGTGAATGAGTGGTAATGAGTATAAATTTGCTAAGTGAAAGTCAATGGATGGTTAAAAATGACTTTAAGTAATAATTAAGTATTTTTAGTCAATTTGGTAAATTGACTATTTGTGCCAATTGTGTGTAGATTGACATATCTTGCATGTAGAGTAAGAAAAGAGACTTATAAAGATGTTTTAGTGGTTATTAAATCTATGGGTAAATCTTTCTTGTAATAGAAGGATTGAGATAATCAAATAACTTTCTGTAGTTGATTATCTCTTGTAATTGTTTGGGAGTATAGATATTATTGCATAGAAATGTTTTAAAATGTGAAAATGTGTTAAATGAATGTTTAATGCATGAAAGTAATTTTAAAAGAGTTGAGTTTGTTAATTTTAAGATTTTGTAACTTTAAAAGGAGTATATATATATATTTTACATTTCTATATATGTGAATATGTGGTTTATACAAAAGCATAATCACAGGGGTGGGAGTTCACTTGTAGGGAAAAGTGGCGATAAGTACATATGGCATTATTCTCCTTAGTATCCAGTGGGGTGTGGTATTGGAGAATTGTATCTGCTTAGTATCTTTTGAGGTGTGGTGTTGGAGATTATCTCCTTAGTGCCATGCAGGGTGTGATGTTGAAGATTTGAGCCCCTTAATATTTGTAATATGGTGTTTGAACTAATGACACCCTATTATGTATGATGGGGGAAACCATAGTCTGAAAGTGAGATAGAATGCCTTGAGGTAGATGATTCTACCACCAAAGGTGAGCTCAAGGCTAATGAGCATGTGCGTTGGTCTAAGATAAGCCTATGGTTTTTAAGTCAGGGTGACTTAGAGGTTTATATGGTAGAGATCATGATTATGAAAGTAGTGACTAGTGGTGAAATATTACATTGATGGAGTGATTTGAGGTAAAATCTATGATATATGCTATGTTTAATTGTATATTATGCTATACTTGCTTATAGTTACATATGATAATTAGTAGTAGAGAGTTATTCTATTGTTGAGATTATTATCTCACCTTGTGGTTACTTTTTGATAGGTCAAGTTAGTAAGCTGAGCAAAGAAAAAGACTCAGGATTGGCTTAGAGTTGTCAAATTCGTGTGAATTTATAGTTTGTTTAATGAACCTAAACTTTTATGGATGTTGTCTATAAAAGTTGCTATAGGACTTACATACATGTTTAAAGTTGTGAATTGTTGAGATTTGTAGTGATTTTATAAATCTTAACCCTTGTATGGGAATATGTAGTGAAATGAGCAATATAAGCTAAGATTTAGTTGTGAACATGTTGTAAATGTGAAAAGGTGTGAATTTGTTGTGAACTTGTGAAAATGGCTAGATTGGTGCTTTTGTGTTCAGTTATGAATACTTGGTTGAAGTGTTAATGGGTTGTTGAGCAGCTAAATTTTGATTTGTAGGAGTATATGATATAAATTGTGTTCAATCAGGTGTATAAGGTCCTTTTGGACTTGGTTTTAGGCCTAGAGTGGTCTAATGAGACTAAGAGATCAATTTGAACACTTTGGTGCACTTGAATATTTGAAAATGTAGCTTTTTGCACATAGGTGTTCAAATTTTGGCTGGACAATTGGATCGTGTATAAACTTATCTTATTAGTAAGCTTATGAAATAAACATCGTCTGGGTACTTAAATCACTCTGATCGGACACCATATGTGGAAACAGTAAAAGTTGGAAGTTCGCTTTGCAAACTATCATATGATAGCAAAAATTACTGTCATGTGTTCTGCAGTGCATTGTGCATCATGCTACGGCATATGGCATAGAGAAGTGGTGCTTGTGGCTCTGTGCCACATGCCACGGAGCATGCTACCCATGCCGTGGCATACGTCCCATAATCTAACCTTATTTCTATGATTTTAAAACATGACCTAAAAGGGATAAAGGTAGGTGATTACTTTCCACTATGCATTGCTTTGAAATGTTAAGCATTTTTAATGGTTTTTAAAAAAATTAAAGTCTTGAGTCTCAAGACTTTTCTAAATCATTTACTATTTTAGTTTAGTATTAAGGTATGGTGATTTAGTTAACCCCTCCTAATGTCAGGCGGATATTGGGAGAGGTTATGGTAATTGTAGTCAAACACTTTTGGATTCACATGTCAAGTCAAAAAGGCAATCTTTTTCAAGCTTTTCCTCCTAATTACTTCTAACACAATTAATTGATTTTCAAATCAAAACTTAAGCATTTTTTTCCCAAAAACCACCCTTAATGCTAATGCAAATGCAAATGAATGCAATCCTAATTTCTTCCCCCATACTCAAAACTTGCATTGTACTCAATGTAAACAAGACTAATGATATGGCAAGATAGATCAATCATGAATGCAAGTGAAAGTGAAAAAGAAGCAATGCAACTCAATATGCAATGCATGATATGCGACCTAGAAAGAAAAAGAAAAGTTTATTTCTATTTTTTTCTAACCTAATGAATTTGGTCATATCTCCCCCACATTTGAACCATAAAATAATAATCACAAAATACAATCACAAGTAAAGTAGTGAACCACATATGTGTCCTAGCAAAACGCTCCAATTGTGTGCAAAAGTATATAAGATATAGGCATATAAAAGTGCTCCACATGTGTGCTTTGTGAAAAATTCAACAAAGTAAATTGTATGAGAGGAGAGATATGACCTTGAGGACTTTATGGAAGATCTTTGTAATGAAGGGTCTCAAGTTGAGAAGAAGAACTTCTTTTATGATCTTTTTAGTGGCAGCTCTCATTCTTTAAAGAAATATTTAACATAAAAACAAGTTAATTTAAAGATTTTCTAAATGAAATGGAAATTCTCTAACAAGGAAATCAAATTCTTCATCTAAAACATCATGTGCACAAGATAGACCATGAAGATGTAAGTCACTGTGTGAAAACATTGAGTAGTACTCAACTCTACCTTGTAGGGGAGGAGTAAAATCATTCAAGGAGATGTCTAATTCATCTTTAGCTTCAAAACTCTTACCAAAACAGAAAGTATAAGATGGCTAAAGTGTATTACTAATCTTTACTTTTAAACTCATATTCATAGGTGCACAAGAAGTAAGAGTATTAAGAGATAATGGAATACCAGTATCAATCAAAGCATCAATGGAACAGTCATAATCAAACAAAAAAGATTCATTTTCAACATCATGCAAAGGGCAAATCATATTATAAGAGTTAAAGGAGTCAAAAGTATGAGAGGAAAAACTCTCAAGAAGTATGAAATATATATTAATTTCAGTTTCCTTTTCGCTTTGATGCTCAATATGAGTCTCGACCTCCCTCTTCAATGCTTATGCTTCACCTAGAAAATCAAAATAGCAACCTTTCTCCATAAAATAATTAAGATCAACTGAATTACATATGGGAATATTAAATGAAAATATGACATAATCAACACTATGAGTATCACTACAACCTAATGAACTAGGGCAATTAGAATATTGTGCACTTATAATGCCAAATACATGAGGAGAATCATGCTTTATATCACATTTGAATAAAGATATAGACTTATCTAAGAAAAATGTGAAAGTAGATAAGTTTATAGAATTATCATAATCATTCAAGCAAGTTTCTACACAACCTAATGAGCTAAAGTCATCAAGTTGTTGAGTTGAATCATGTGCAAGAGATGCAATTTCAGTTTCATGCTCTAAGGCACAAGTCCTATCATCATCACAAGAGCAAGCAAGTGAGCTAGGTAACTCATGTAAATCATCACTAGGAGAAATATCCAAAGATGAGTAATATCATCATCACAAGGCACATGCTCTATGCTCTCATAGATCTCAAGAATCAGATACATATTCTCTCCTCTTTAAAACATAAATTTTAGCTATAATGATTAATCTAAGACTTAGGATCAATCACCAAGAGCATGAATTACAGAATCAAATAAGGAGAAGAGAAGAATTTAAAGCAATTGAAAGCAAGAGAAAAGGTTTAGAAGAACTCAAGATGTGGCTTTATTTTTCTTGGAAAGCTTTGAGAATCTAGACTCTCATAGTGAATTCTTCTTGAATTCAAGCTTGAATCCTTCTTAAGATGATTCCATGGCTTCAATGCTTGCTTGAGATGAAGGATTGTGGCTAAGAAAGTATAGAAAAGTGGAGGAAAATGAGAGAAAATTATGGATGAATTGGTGCTGAAAATTTTAGAAAAGTGAGAAAGAATATGTTTGAATTGTAATGCGTAAAATAGGTGAATGAGTGTGTGCATGACCTAAAACCCCTATGTTCAGCTTGTGATGATGTAAAATGAGTAGAACAGGATGGGTTTTTGGTGATCAAAGCTATAAAATATATGAAACTACTTAAAAAACTTAGTTAGGAAGTTCAAGAATGAATGTGGCTATCATTAAACCTAGGTTAACTTAGATGTACATGTAACTCTTGTAGGATACTCTACACTTGTCTAGAACTCACTAAATACTTTTAAAAAGAATATCAAAGGGTGATTAAGGGTTTCTTGGTCAAAATCCTCAATGCTTAGTATCTTTAGAAGCTCTTTGAATAAACTTTTACACATATGCCACTCTGGGGCCTTCTTGCTTTCTAGTTTGTCTTATAATTCCATCTCTTGGCCATTTAATTTTCATCCAAATCCTTGTTTGCACCTGTAATTATACACACAAGAGTGATCAAAGCATGTGTGAAAAATTTCAAATCACAACTCAATGCCTGTTGCAAGATACAATGCCATTTTATAGCTCCTTGGTTATAAAACGTGATAACATCATATTAATGTCTTTGTCTTGAAACATCCTATAACTTATGTCTTTTGATATCTCTTTGCAACCTAGAATGAGCTTGAATCTCAAATTTATCCGATTGATCTTAGGAAGACAAAAGATACATACTAAGTTAATATCCCAAAATTGCCCAAAACTTATCAAAATGACCAAAATACCCTTAGGCTATGAATGAACCCTAATTGATTCCAAAGGCCTAGAAATGCTTAATATGTAAGAATTGAGTTCCTAATGATGCAATAATGCAAGAAAATCATCATAAAATGTATGTAAATAATGAAATATGTCAATGGTCATAACCAGTTTAGAAACTATTTTTTCTTTTTAAAAAATTCATTCATTTTTTTACTTAATCTAGCTAAGATAGGTTGCAAACCTATAAATTAAAAGGAATGTCTTCATCCAGCCAGCTAGAATACAATCAAATTTAATAAAATTAATTGTAAAATGTTTACAAGATCATTTAATATTCAATATCAAAATAAGTTCAATAATTTTTTCTAATCCAACTACTCCTATCCTAAACTCACTTTTTCAGTGAATTTTTGTTATGAACTTCTAACATAAACAGTGCCCAATGTCTTCTAATTTATTGGATCTCTAATTATAGAAATGGAGATGAATCATTGAACATTTGAAAAAATCAAAGACAAGGAATTTAACTTAGCAATTTCAAGTAAACAAATAGATTAGACCTCTAAAATTAGATTTACTTTTTTGGTAAACTTTGTCAAGCCGGCCATAATGATGCTGTACACGTGTACAACACAAAGCCAACTGAATCAGAGTTCTTTCACCTAGAGTAGGTAATTTAGGTGAGTCAGGCTCAATTTCGGCCAAACTTAAAGTATCATACCCTCTTAAAAAAGCCCATATAGCCAAGCTAGGACTTAACTTTTTTCGATTGGGTTCGGGCTGGCTTGTTAGGCTTGGCCTAAATTATTGGTTGTATTTTCACCTCTACTCTAACTTAGAGCTAACTCTCTTAATCATATGATGCTTTTATGTCTCATCATTCATGTAGATTGGCTACTAGGCACACTCTAGTCTCCTATTACAAGGATGCTCTAATTACCAGCAGTAGACACAATCGGAGTAGAAGGGTCAGGCTAGCCCTGATTAATGCTTTGATCCTTCATGATCCTATTTAGATAATAAATAAAATTCATGAATCTTATAGATAATAAAAAGATGTTCTAATATGAATCAAGCACAAGAAATAACTAATTTAATAAATCATGCATGTTCCAAAATGAATGATATAAGGAATAACTAATTTAAGAATCAAATACAATGATAAAAAAATAACTAACATTTAAGATAGTTTTAAAGATGACATTCTCCCATATCCTTTCACGTTGATAATTGTTTTACTTGGATTTTCATAATAAAAGGTTTATCACAAAACTTATAGTATTCATATTAACCAATATAAATCCCAACCTATCATGTTGCAAACCATTGTTAACATCAACTTACTTGCTTTTGAAAATGGGAATTCTAAATTCAATATAGTCAACCTCCTAAATCTCTTCAATAATCCCATAATAAGGCATGGATGTAAATAAAGGATCTATCTTTTAAACTGCAGAAGTGCATGCCTGAGGCCACTAACGTAACACAACTATTTTGCACACTACTCTTATTATCTAAAGACTTTGCATAGAATGAATACCCATTAATATCAAATGTAGTCCAATATATAACATCACACTCAAGACATTATGCTAGCCCTTTAATAATATCAGACACACAATCTTTCTTTTTAATCTTGTGTTTGAACCATTTTGTAAAAGTACTGCTATGCTCCCTACTCAATCTTTATTCATTCATCCTAGATTGACTATTTTGCTTCCTCATAAGTCCCCTACCAAAAATTTGTCATATGTTTACTTTGAGCTATTAATAGCTTCTGCCTTATCATTTCTATCTTCTGTGTAGTCTGATTCACAACGTTTGGTCCTAATATACTCCTTTTACTCAACTCAATCCATCATACTAGCGATCTACACTTCTTTCCATATAATACCTCATATCGTGCCATCTAGATACTAGAATGGTAACTGTTATTGTAAGCAAACTCAACCAATGGCAAATGGCTGTCCCAGTTGCCCCTCAACTCTAGTGCATAGGCTCACAACATATCTTCTAGAGTCTGTACAGTTCGCTTAGTTTGACCATGAATTTAAGGATGGTATGTTGTATTGAACTTTAACTTAGTACCCATTAATCTTTGCAAAGCTGCCTAAAACTTTGATGTAAACTTCATATCACAATCAAAGACTATATCTTTCAGTACTCTATGCAATCTCACAACCTCTCTAATATAAATCTCTGCCAACTTTTCCTGAGAATCATCAATCTAAATGGCCAAAAAGTGAGTTGATTTTATCAACCTATCGATAGTTACCTAAATTTAATCATGCCCTAATTGAGTTCTTAGTAACCTATATATGAAATCTAATGAAATGCCATCCCATTCTACTTAAGGATCTCCAAGGGCCATAATATCTTGGATGGTCTTTAATGCCTGACCTTGACTTTCTAACATATCAAACATCAAGATACAAACTCTAGTACCACTATCCATGCCTGACCACCACTAATAGCGCTTTATATCCTTATACGTCTTCATAACTCTCGAGTGAATAATGTATTTACTATAATGAGCCTTATTTAGAATCACCCTTCTTAGATCCTTTTCATTAGGCACACATATTCTATTCCAATACACTATGAATCCATCATCATTAAAACTAAAATCTGTAGTCTAATTCTTCTTAATCTTCTCAGACTTGAAGAAGATACTTATCTTCTAGCTATGCCATTCTTAATTCTATTCAGAAATTATTCCTAATTATCGCGGAGTAGGCACCAACCAATACTTTCAATGGTGCATCTTGCCGTGAATCTAGAAATGACTCTATCAAATTGTGCTCATATACAATCAAACTAGCCACATGTAATATCTTTCTGGTCAACACATCAACAACCACATTAGCATTACTCAGATAATATTTCAACTTAAAATTATAATCTTTAACAACTCCATTCATCTCCTTTATCTCATATTCAAGTCCTTCTTATCTATTAAGCATTTCAGATTCTTATGGTCACCAAACATGTTGGACACTACACAATACAAATAATGATGACAAAATTTCAAGGCAAACACTATAGCTGCTAGCTCCAGATCATAAGTTAGATAGTTCTCCTCATATGGTCTTAGTTGTTGAGATGCATATGCTATTACATGCTTGTCTTGCATTAACACATAACCCAAACCTTTTAGAGAAGTATTAGTATACACCTCATAAAGTAACCACAAGCTCAAGATAATTAACACAGGTTCTATAGTTAATTTCTCTTTCAACTCTTAAAACATAACTTCACACCTATCATCCCATATGAATGGTTGGTCTTTACGTGTTAATCTAGTCAAAGGAGAAGCATTATGAGAAAATCCCTAGATAAACTGTCTATAATATCCCGTTAATCCCAAAAAAACTACATATCTCTATAACTAAACTAGGACATTCCCATTTCAACATTACATCCACTTTATATAGATCAACCAAAGTTCTATTTGCAGAAACCACATGCCCCAAAAATCTAACTTCCCTTAACTAAAACTCACACGTTGAGCTTGGCATAAAGTTTGTTCTCTTTCAAAATTCGAAAGCACAATCCTGAGGTGCTTAGCATGCTACTCCTCATCTTCTGAATAAATTAAGATGTTGTCAATAAAGACTATGATAAACTGATCTAGATAAAGTCTAAAAAAAATTCATATAACCCATGAATACTATAGGTGTATTAGTCAGACTAAATGGCATGATAAGGAACTCATAGTAGCCATATTAGGTTCTAAAAGCTATCTTGGGTACATTTTCTACATAAACTCTCAACTGATAATACCTTGACCTTAAGTCTATCTTAGAAAAGACTAAGGGGCTTGCTAGCTGGTCTAATAAACCCCTTTTTCAAGGTCATACACTTGATCTAATAAATCTAGGGTCATATACTTGGTCTAATAAACCCATTTTCCAACAACTTCTCAATTTGTTTCTTTGATTCAACTAATGTTGATAGCAACAGTCGATATGGAGCCTTTGAAATAAGTTTTGTTGCTGATACCAGATTAATTGAAAACTCAACTTTCCTCTTAGAAGGTGATCTAAACATTTCATTAAAAAATACTTCAAAGAATTCACTCATTACACCAATCTTTTCAATACCACCATCATACACACTACTGGCTGTAAAGAAAACCATTAAGTCTAATACCCTTGCTTAATAAATTTCTCTATGTGAACCACTAATATGAACCTAGGTTGCTCAGAAGTATTTACCCTCTCAAAAAGCATAGGTAAAGAAACTATCTTCCTTGCACAGTCTAACGTAGTATTATTACTTGCTAATTAGTCCATACTAACAATTACATCTATTATTTTTATAGGAATATAGATCAAATCTATCATAGATACCCTATTCTTAAACTTAATCTCCACATTTTGACTAACTCTACTTGTTATGATAGAAGATCCTGAAGGAGTAGACACTTTAATAATAACCAATAGTTCCTCTAAAACCAAATTCAATCTATCAACACATTCTTCTGACACAAAAAATGTGTAGCACTAGAATAAAAAAAAGCTTATATTTCTCTATCACGGATAGAAATTAGCCTTTTTATAAGATTCAAGGATGCCTTGTGTAACACTTGCCCCAAGTATTACCAAAAGTACACCACAACCAATAAACTAAGTATGGTTAAGAAGTTGATCTTAAAACCAACTTAGAAAACTAACTCTTTAAATCACTAAACAATTTACATAATAGCAAAGCACATATGTAAAACCTCTTAGAAAAGTATAAAGGATTAATATGTAGCGCACAGAAGAAAATTAGGTAAACAGAAGCAGTTAATTGATGTCATGACAGCATTAATTTTACTGTCATGATAGCCCTCCCGGGCAAACTTCTGGGAGGTGCTGATTCACCATCTAGCCTTTGATTGAAGTGATTTCAATTCTCATATGTCACTTTTAATGAGTAATAGTAGTGTTCTAAATTTCACAGAGATCCAACGGATGGATTAAAATTTAGACATGTTAAAAGTTTAGCATTTTTGCTATCATGATAGCACATTCAGACCAACCTTTGGAGTGCACCATTTCATCATCCGACCTCTGATTGGAGTAATTTCAGAGCCTAATAGTCAGATCAAAATTCATGTACATCCGAACTTCAGCAATTATTGCTATCATGACAACATCTTTGAAAAAACTTCAGCAATTGTTGTTTCCTCGTTCGATGTCCGATCAAGGTGATTCCAAAGCCTACACGAAGATTATAAAAATTTTTACTTGTGATCCTAATTTCAAGAAAATCCAACAATTTGATTGAAATTTGGACACCTGGATGCAAAAGTGCTGTTTTTTTAGTAAAAACTCTTTTCAAAATTTTCCAAATCTCATCCTAATGGTCACAAACCTGTGAGAACACTTTAGACACATGAAATAGGACTAAGAGTACCTGACAAAATGTTTGAATAATGGAAAAGGCCCTTATATTAAAATTTGAACACTCGAGTGCCATTTTCCAAAAGGAACACGAAGCCCCTAAAATTTATAATCACACAAGAGTGGCCAAAAACCAATTCAAATACCATATACTCATATAAATACATGTGTTAAACATTTTCACTTGGCTTAGAGATCCTCGTGGAGCCCACGCACCCACTCTTTCTATCTAAAGTGCATGTTTGCCCATAGCACATCATTCACAATGCAACCACTTTGTATTTGCTTATAGAATCACATATATTCACATATATCAAAATAAATATTTTCTTGTAGTGAAAACTTGATCTACTAAAGTAATTCATCAAAACCACACATCATAACCAAGTTTCCTAACTACAAGTCTACAAGCAAACAAAATTTCATACACAAGCACACAATCCATACATATTCACATATATGTATAATCACATCCTACTGGCACCCTAACCTAAATACATTACAATATACTTGCTCAAAAAAACGGGCCGCAGTTCTTTACAAGTCACAAGCAAACCCCTAGCTTAGCTCTTTTTCCTATCCACGAATAGATCCTTTACTTGGACCTATAAATATTGTAAAAAAAAGAGTGAGACAACCATAGTCTTAGTAACAAAGAAATCAATATTCCTTATTACAAGAAAATCCATAATCAAGTAAATAAATAATAGATTCAAAATAACATATAATTAACAAATTAAAATGCTTGAATGCATGAGATAGGTCGATATAGCCGTTTCTAACCAACAGAATGCCCCAAGCATACTTTGGCTTATAGGTAAACTTTGTACCCACTGTACCTCCACAGGCATAACATATAAACTAAGGCATGATTTGATCCACTAAACCGCCTGTGCCCCTTCAACGTGAATCCTAAGCAGTCAAAGCTAACTCATTCTTAGAACCAGCTCGACTTACTTTCTATATGAGGGCTACCTTAGCTTAAGCACTCAACCTCACACTTCATATGCCGGATTCCCTCTCCCACTAAGAGGTTTCAAACACTCAATCCACTAACCACTTTAGTATACTGAGCCCACAATACGAAAGGCAACACTAAGTACTAATAATGAGCCATAGAATATCACAAGACCACATCTCCTCATTGGTGAACTCCCATCGAGATCATGCCTGCTACCTTTTTTCTACCTTTCTCGAGTATTGACCACTTCAACACTCAAGGTAGTATAACACTCATAATTCATCCTTTAAGCAGTTCCTTAGCCTATCTAAGGTACCAAACTTAGTTGCACTTCCCTAAGTACAAGTCCTTATTTTTTATGATCATAATACATGCTAATAATCTTATTTCCATAAGTAATATCATTATTAAATAAATAGTAAACATAGATGCATTATTATTAAAGCAATACCCTATAAACCCTTCTAAAACACATTTTATTTGCATTCAATTATTTAAAACATGTAATGCATGCTAGATAATATTATCTACTCAAAAATAGCTAAACAAAGCAATAAGAAATATAAATTCTCCTGTTACCTCAACCCTTTTGTACTAAAAGGGTTTCCCCTTTTCAAAAATAAGACTTGGCTTGTCTTCTAAAAAAATTTCACCAATAATCCATACAACATATAAGTGATCCACATCACTTATCATGGCCAATAGCATAAAAGAAGACTGTAACTCATACCACACAACTTGAATCAATGAGTTATAATCCATCTTAATGGTCTATATATTAAACCAACCATTCACATAGCATCACTTAACCACCAAAACCATGTATTGGCCACAACTAAGTCAATTTCCAAACCATACAATTTTTAATTAACCAAAAACCTTCACTTGGCATTACCAAATTTCACAATTAGCCATTATAATGAAAGCCAAAGCTTAATTTAAATCTTAGTGGATTCAAATAGCATAATTATAACCAAATAAATAGGCTCGAACCATTAAAGAGTGAAATCCAATCTCTTAGGGTTTGAATTTATGCCCAAAACCCCTCTTTTCATCTAATTACCTACTTAAAATATTAGAGTACCATATAGAAATTCAAACAACCTCCATAGGACTGAAGGAAACTAAAGCTTAAAAGAACTAAGCCTTTGGGATCAAAATCAAGAATTTCCCTCTTCTAAAAACTCAAGAAAACTAAGAGGGAAGGAAGATAATTAAAGTAGGGAGTTTACCTATCATGTAGCCAAGCTCACAACGGCTGCAAAGCCTCCCAAATCCCTTCTTTTCCTCCTCTCTTCTCCTCCTCGTCTCTCTTGGTCTCTCAATTTCTTGTTTCTATAATTTGTTTCATTTCTATGTGTGCTACATTCTTTACCCTTTTAAAAAACTAATCTAACTATTTTAGGGAAAATTACAAGGAAGGGCCCAACATTTCTTATTATAACACAAAAGCCTGAGTCAACTTTGGTAATTTTTTCCATAGTTAAAAAATAAAATAAAACCAAACTTTTGCTTAGTAAAATTTGAACTCTGGACCTCTATCAAATTATTCTTAATTTTAATTTAATTATAGAATTTTATTTTAAATTAAATTTGGGTCTTAAAAAAATTCGGGATGTTACACCCTAGCTTTCTCTTAAGTCATTGTAAACACTTATATGGGAATAGTAATATGTTGCTCCGTGGTCTCAACTCTACCCTTTGGATAATGTCTAGGAATATGACTTATTTTACCACATTTAAAATAGGTCCAACACTTATTCTCATGAAATCTACCATAAAGGTTGCACTGTGGTAATCTTTCTATACTTAGTGTAGGAGCAAGTATTTTAGAAGCCTGTCTTGAGGGTTGTAAAGGCCCAATTTTGACCCCCACTATTTTTATACTGAACCCTTCTAAACAAATTGAGTTCATGAACCTTTGGTAAAACTCTTCTTCCCTAAAGCTTCAGAGTTGTTCAGGCTATATTTGGGCTTTTTCAAAGTATCGCTCGTAGGACTCAACAGAGTCGAGAACCTACTTAGGCTATCCCTTCTTTTCTCAGCCCTTGCTTCACTGTCTCTTCTAGTAGCCACTTTCAACTTGTGACACATATCTTCATACATAGTCCCATTAAACAAAGCAATATGTTGCTAATACTCAGGTCGTATCTTCTCTAGTAACCTCTCAGTCTTCCACTTAGTATCATTATTATGCTGCAGGTAAGTGGAATAAGAAAATAAATCATTGAATCTTTTAATAAATTCTTCCTCATCCAGATTTGGCCCCAATTTGAATACATAAAACTCTTCCTCTTTTTCAATTTTAAAAGAAATTGGGAAGTAATAATCAAAGAAAACCCTTTTAAATTCCTCCTAATTCAACCTAGTACTATCAAACAGCTTAACGAAGCCCCACTACTTTATCACAACACCAACCAATTGTATTGCAGCCAAAGTCACTCTCTGCTATGTTATGCAGACCACTACCTCGAATATCATCTTAAGGCATTCAATTTATAACTTAGCTTCTCCCTCCTTCATATTGCTATTGAAAGTCAATGGACAAAATCATATAAAGGTCTTCCACATTTAGTCTATTATTTGGTCAACATTTCCCTTAATTACCGCAGGATGGGATGGTCTGCTATTAAACCTTGGGATGGTTTAGGTCTACTTTAAGCTTCCTCTTAATTAAGCCTGCCCTAACCCTCAACTCTATCTCCATGACCTCTTTTCCTCAACAATGCATCATGTTATTGCATAGTTCTCCTTATATCTGCCATCATGCCCCTTAACTCCTCTAACAAGTCACCACGTCTATTTTACAATTGCTACTCAACCAATTGAACTTCTTATACTTATTCATTCTCATTGATTTCATTCTCATTAATGGGCAAGCATCTAATAACTCGAGTACCTCTCCTCATTTTCTCCCCTTCTAAGAATGAAAACCAAAAGTTAGGGTGAGTAAAAAGGAAAGAGTGATACAATGAAAGAATATAAGTTATCGAGAGCTAATAATGAATGCAGCAAAAAGGAACAACTACTAGATCTTGAAACTTGAGAAATTGATACCAAACTTGTAATGTTCTTCTTGACATTATGTACTGTAGACTCAACTTTAACATATAAATATATATATACATTCGAAATTCAATATCTTGAAATGGTTGGGATCTAAAAGAAATCTTTTAAAAACTATTTAAAATCATTCAAAAGGATGTACTAATGCTCAACAGGATTGCATAGATAACAAAGAGTGGGAAAATAGGTGCTAAATAATGATTTTAGGCAAACTAGCCATATGTCACGGCATGAGACACATGTGCCTCGACATGTGGTACAAAGCCACAAGTTCACATTCTATGACATGTGTAACAGTCACACCCCCCCGAGCCCACTGCTGCGAGTGGTGGACTGGGCCGCGACCACCTCACGGCGAACCAGCCGGCTTTCCCCCTGGTAGTTTAGGGGTTATTCCCTGCACCCACTGCGCAAAGGGAGCCTTCCCAGGTTCGATCCTCCAACCTCTCCTACATAGCGAAGTTGAGGCTGAACCTGGTACCATTGAGTCAGGTTGACTCAATGGTACCAGGTTCAGCCTCAACTTCGCTATGTAGGAGAGGTTGGAGGATCGAACCTGGGAAGGCTCCCTTTGCGCAGTGGGTGCGGGGAATAACCCCTGAACTACCAGGGGGAAAGTCGGCTGGTTCGCCGTGAGGTGGTCGCGGCCTAGTCTACCACTCACAGCAGTGGGCTCGGGGGGGTGTGACTGTTTCATAAAAGGCGCCTTTTATGTAACAGTCACACCCCCCCGAGCCCACTGCTGCAAGTGGTGGACTGGGTCGTGCCACCTCACGGCAACCAAGCCGGCTTTCCCCATGGTAGTTCATGGGTTATTCCCCGCACCCACTGCGCTAAGGGAGCCTTCCCAGGTTCGATCCTCCAACCTCTCCTACATAGCGAAGTTGAGGCTGAACCTGGTACCATTGAGTCAACCTGACTCAATGGTACCAGGTTCAGCCTCAACTTCGCTATGTAGGAGAGGTTGGAGGATCGAACCTGGGAAGGCTCCCTTAGCGCAGTGGGTGTGGGGAATAACCCCTGAACTACCAGGGGGAAAGCCGGCTGGTTCGCCGTGAGGTGGTCGCGGCCCAGTCCACCACTCGCAGCAGTGGGCTCGGGGGGGTGTGACTGTTACAACATGCACCACAGTGTGTGCACAGTTTTCACATACGGTATTTGATTGGGGTGATTCAAGGACTCACACAAAGCTTATTTCAAAATCTAACTAATGACATTAGTTTTATTTCAATCTGGTATTTCATTTAAAATCAGGATATTGAGATGTGAAATGATTGTTTTAGGTCATTCTAACCTACCAAAGCCTCCTAAAATTGAACTAAATGTCATTAGCCACCTTTAAGCCCTTGACCATGTCTAATGGGACATTTATCACCTAATTGAATGATCATACAATTAAAATCACATGCACACATACATTTGGCCACCGAATTGCCCATAATCACACACAAGGCTATTTTTACATTTATGCACATAGATACATTCTAAGCCAACCTTCACACATTTATCATTTCTAACACCAACATGCACTGAGAAAAGTCTCTTAGCCCTCTTTAACAAACTTAGTCACATATCATGTAGACGCATTCTAGGGCTAAGTTACACATGTAACCTTTTAAGTACACCAAACTTAACACATGTATGCAATCCTATGGCTACTTATATACATAACATTATTCATATATATATATATATATATATTTAAGTTCATTCCACCAATCTAAAAGGGCTATTAGTAGTCCCACTACTCGGGACCCAGCTCTTTCCCTCTACTGCTCCCAATGTTAGAGCTTGTAAAAGTGGTAACCATAGGTAAGAAAAATATCTCAATAACCAAAATAATTCATTAATGACTATTAATAGGAATAACTATAAATAAATAAACAAATAGTTATATCACTTTCACAAATACTATATATACACTTATAATCATTTCCATAAAACCATTCACACACATGCATGATCATTTATCCACTAAACCTTCATGCTCCCCAATTGAACCCATAGGCTTTATTAGACTAATACTATAACTATTGATTTGAGAACACCTTTAGTGGTAGAAATACTTGGCCAAAGATATTCTATCCCACTTACAGACTATGGATTCCTCCTTTCACATACACAGGTGTCATTGACTCCTACCTCACCCTTACAGGCATTAAGGAGTTACTAGACTGTCCGAGTGTCTCATGGTAATGATCTCAAAGATATTACTAGACCAAAGGTCCCATGTTATCACCCGACCATATGGATTTTCTTTTCACACTTATTTATACACTTAGGGTGAACTCCCACCCCCTAACATGATCATGCTTTTTCACATACAAGCTTAATCATATTTTCACATTTCCATATATTAAAGTTTATTCTTAAAATCACTTATAAATAACTTAATAACTCCATCAAATTTCTATTTTTCTATTGAAACATAAAAGTTACAAAACATGCTAATATAAAACCATAAATCAAATTATCACATGTACTTATAAATTGTTAAACTAATCAATAAACATAACAAATTATTTAGTTACCTCAATCCTTCTGTTTCTAGAAAGGTTACTTATGCTACACTCTAAACTTAGCTTCCCTTTTTGATATGCCAATGTGTAACTCATGTTAATCTACACGATTCAACACTGTAAGTTAATTATCTAATTGACCAAAAAGCACTAACTACTACCATAAATCACAACTAACCAATTAAGCACTCCTACTTAATGCTTTTTAGTCCCAACACATCTTTTCAAATCTTTTACCATATTTATTAGCTCAACACAACCTACACTAACATTTCCACCCTTTAAAACCTCACAACTTAGGCTAAATCAAGCCTATAGCTTTAAAGTTCAACTGTTAATTTCCTAACCAATCGCAAAACCCTAGTTCAACTCTCAAGAGTCCTTTTATTATTAAAAGGTAAGAGAACAACCACTTAAAGCTCCTTGATTCCATTTCCCCATACCCTAAATTAAGAGAAATTAAACTAGAACAAGAGCTTAGGGTGATACGAAACTTACCCTATAAGTGACAGGTAGAAATATCTCCTAGTGATAAAAAAAATCTTGCCCTAGTAGAGACAAAGTCCTTTCTCCTCTCTCTCACGTTCTTCTTTCCCTTCCTTTCTATTTTCACGAGCTAACTCATGTCTTTTAATTCACTTTTTTGTGCCATGCAGTATGACTTATGAGGCTTATGCCATGATGTATGGCACAATGAGATGAATCTTACTGGTGCTTGCATGCTTCATTTAGAAATTCCATTCTCCCACCCGGTTCTATTCATTCAATAACTCAACAAGTCAAAACACTAATTTACTATCCAAAATTTTGATTATTTAAGTAATCTACTAATTATTAATTTACCTTTAATTAGTAATTAGTTTCCCAAATTAAGAATTCAGGACGTTACATGTACCATCCATTGACCTGATCGAGTTCCTTCACTTCTATGCTACTCAAACTAGCTATACCATAGCTAAAACTACCTTCTGCTCAATTGTATAGACTACACCTCAAATATCATCTTAAGATTCTCTACCTATTATTTACTTCTCCTTTCATATTGTTGTCAAAGGTAGGTAAACTGAATAGAATGAAAGCCTTCCATACTTGATCAATCGATAGATCCACATTACCCTAGCTGCTACAAGATAGGACTATTTGCTACTCAAACCTTGAGATGGTTTGAGTCTACTCTAGGCTTCCTCTTATTTAGGCCTACTCTGACCCTCAATTTTATCACCATAACCTTTATCCCTCGACAAAACATCATTATCTTGTAGATTTCTCCTTATATCTACCATTATATTCCTTAACTCTTCTAACAAATCATTCTTCCTATCTCTTGATTGTTGCTAAACTAGTTGAACCTTCGGTACTTCCTCATTATCATTAACCGGCAAGTGACTAGTAGCTTGTGTACCTCTCACCATTTTCTCCCCTTCTAAGGAAGAAAATTAAAAGAAGAAAAGAGTAAGGGTGAGCAAAAGGGAAAGAGCTGTGTAAGGAATGAATATAATTGCCAAAAATTAAGAATAAATGCATCAAATGAGGAACTAGACCAAATCTCAAAACTCAAGAAATTGATGCCAAAATGTGATGTCCTCCCTAATATTACTAAATTGTAACACACTTATAACATCCATAAGTAATTAGAAGTCCATAGCTTTCTAAATTAACACAAGCCATAAATATTTAAAATATAAAGAAAATGATTTCTTTGAAACTAATTAGGATCCCAAAATCTTAAAAACAATTCAAAACCATTTAAAAGTATATATATCTAAGCACAAATAAAAGCATCCAGATTGTATAAATACCATATTTCAGAAAAACAGGGGGCAAAATAGTAATTTTAGACAAATTAGGCCATATGATGTGGCATGTGGTATAGAATCACAAGCCCACACTCTATTCACATGCTATGGCATGAGTACCATGCACCGTGGTGCACATGAGAAATTTTGCCATCATGATAGTTTGCCAATGGAAACTTCCAATATGTGGAATTTCCACATACGATGTTTGATTGGAGTCATTCAAGCATCCATATAAAGCTTATTTGATAGTCTAACTAATGAGATATGTTTCATTTCAATCCAACATTCCATTTGAAAATTGAACATAAGGATGTAAAATAATCACTTTTTGTCATTTTCATTCACCTGAGCATCCTACATCCAAACTATATGTCATTAGCCACATTTTAAGCCTTGATCACATGCAATAGGACATTTAACACCTGATTAAATAATCATATAATCAAAACTACATTCATAAATGAATTTGGCCACTTAATTTCCCTTTACCACATATTAGGGGCTCTTTTCCACACGTTTACACATACACATTTATGGCTAAATTTCTCACACTCATCAATACAAAACACATAGTCAAGAACTTATATTAGTATCTTAGCCCTCTTTATCAAAAATTCATCACATATTACATATTTACACATTTCAGGGCTAAGATACACACATAATCTCACCAGTTCATCAAATATAGCATATGTATGTATTCCTACGACAACTTATAACAACATTTGTAATAATTCAAATTCATTATGCTAACTTAGAATGGCTATCAGTAATCCCATTGCTCTTGGCCTAGCTCTTTGCCTCTACTTCTCCTAATGTCAAAACCTATTAAATGATAACTATAGGGTGAGATAAGCATCTCAGTAACCAAAATAATTCATATCTATCTATTAACAGGAATAACTATAAACAAGTAAATAAAACACCATTGTATTATTATCATAGGTCATATTTGTTACACACTTTTCTTAAGCATTTAGGACCACATTTCATGATAGGAAACCCTAAAATGTGCATTCTTGGTGTTAAATTAGGATTTTGGGCCTTAGTGAGAAAGTGTGCATATTAGGGGGTATTTTGATCATTTTGTACTTTGTTGGGAATTCAAGAAAAAATTGAGAATTTGATGTGTGCATTAGTTTTATGTCCATTAGGGTTGAAATATTTGGTCTTAAAAGTCACATTTGAACTTAAGGTTAAAAAGTCAACATTTTGAGTTGAATTATTAATTTGGTGAATTTGACCTAATTTGCATGCATGCATGGCTACCTTATTTCTCATGTGTTTGTGAAATTTTAGAGGGATTTTGAAAATACATGCAAAAAAATATTAGGGTTTGAATATTTTATATTTCATCACATGTGCAAAATAACTTAGTAAAATTTCCTATTGTTGTCTCAGGTGACACTTTGCATGAAAGAGGCTTTGGTTTAAGTTTTGGCTTGGCGCATATAGAGTCATTTTGGCACATGATTCAGACTTGGAAGAGACCATTTGGGGTATGATTTTCAGGCTAAATAAGGCACACAAGAGGTTTCAATGCACATGCACACGAGGGATCAAGTTGACTTGTCAAAGCTCAAGTTAATTGCAATGTGTTTGAGAAGCTCGGAGGAAAATTTTAGATCTAAATTTAAGCTTCATTAGGCTTGAATTTCAAGGAAATTAAGGGAGCATAAGAGCTTATCATATACAAGCACATATGAAAATTATCACCTAAGTGACTTGCAATCTAGATTACCTATAACCTCACTTGATTTTATAACTTATAATTAGTTTTTTGGCAACTTGTTTAGGAGGTAACCCACCTAGAATTTTGGCCAAACAGATTTAGAAAGGGAGAGATTGAATTTTTTAGATCAAGTAAGCACAATTTCAGATTTCATCCTCATGTTCTTCAGATTCTCTCATTTCTCTCTCTATACTTCTACTCTTTCTCCTCTATATCTCTCAATCTAACCATCCAAATTCTACAAAACCATTACCATTCTCTTCCTTTCTTCTTCCCCTACAAAACCTAAGAGCACAGTCAAGGATCATACTAAGCTAGTTAAGGGTGACATCTATGGGAAGAAGAGCTATGATTTTGGAGCTTCAACTTGGAGATTACTTGAAGATGCAATGCTAGATTCTTGAAGGAGCTACTATAAGGAGGAGGAAACCTTGAGTTTGTATTATTTTCTAGCTAGTTTTCAATTTATTCTTTTTACTTTTCTCTCTCTAGAATTATAAATTTGTATAACTCTTTGAACTTGTAATCTCAAGTGATGATTCATATGATTGAGAGAAGCTTGTTGCAATTTAAATTGGATTATGTTTAGTTCATGAATTACGGCCTCTCCTAGCTTGTTCATAATCTCGGCTTACTTGATGAGATTAACATGTTTTCTTGCTTATTATAATCTTGCCAACTTGAATGCATGTGAATATCTTCATGTATCATAATCTTGAGCATGTTGGTTCCATTAAATGTACTTAACATATTTAATTCAAGCGTGTAGCATTTTGGTTAGGCTTAATGCTAGCTATGCTTTGGCTCACTTTAAGACCATAATTATATATTAGGATTAGTCAAGAGATTAGCTAAGTCTTTATTAATATAACTAAGTCATTAAAACTAAAGAGAAGAGAGAGGAGACCATACTAGCTAGGCCTTAATCAAACAAGGATAGGTGACCAAATCCGCATAGGAGTTCCTACTTTTAATAGGTTTTCACACATCCACTTTATTCACCTTTTAATTATGTTAATTAGTTTTGAAGTTAATTCTGTCCCAAACTACCCTTAACTTGTAACACACTTTAAACCTAAATTCTTAACTAAGCCTCCTCATAGAAATCGACCTACGTTCACACTAGTACTACATTAGTGTAGTTTAGAATTATTTTGCTAGGGTTATGACAACCTTAGTCATATTACTCATTTTCATAAATAATATATAGATGTATATGTATCTTTACATACATTTCTATAAAACCATTTTCTCACACTCACATGATTATCTATCTATCTGAATCTTTATGCTCCCCCACTAAACCTATGGGCTCTACTAGATCAATTATACATACATTGATCTGAGTACACTTTTAGTGGTAAAAACACCCGGCCAAAGGTATTCTATCTCACTTTTGAACTATGGATTTCCCCTTTCATACACACGATAAGGGTGTCTTAACTCCTAACCACACCTTCATGGGCATTACGGAGTAGCCAGACTGCTTGGATTGCCACATAGGAATAGTCTCAAATAATTATTGCACTGGATTACCTCATGATGTCAGCCTGATCGTATGAATTTTATTTTCACACTCCTGCACTCAACTCAAGGTAAACTCCTACCCCTTACCATAATCATGCCATGTTATACTTATAACCATATATCTCAAACACAAATCCACACACACACATGTAAAACATAATTTACTTTTAAAATCACTTGCACAAATAACTTAAAATTTATATGTCAAACCCCTTTTTCAATGTTAAAACATGAAACTTGCAAATCATGCTAATATAAAATCATAAATCATATTATCACATTTACTTATAGATAGTTAAACTAGTTAATAAATATAACAAATTATCTAGCTACCTCAACCCTTATGTTTCAAGGAAGGGTTACCCGTGGTACTTCCACTTTCTTTTCTAACAACTACTCAAGAAAACATGTAAATCACTTCAATCTACAGAATTTAGCACTATAAGTCAATTATCAAATTGACCAAAAATACTAATTATCATAAATAATCACAATTAACTAGATAATCACTTTCACTTAACGATCTTAGGTCTTAACTATCTTCTTTAAGCATTTTATCACTCTTATTAGCCTCAATATGTACCACATCAACTTTCACCCATTTCAATTTAAAATTAAGCATACAGCTTTAAAAGTTAATTATTAATTTCCAAACCAATCACAAAACCTTAGTTAAATTTTTAAGAATCTTTTCCTTACTAAAGGGTAAGAAAACAACTCCTTAAAAATCCTCAATTCAATTTCTCTATATCCCAAACCAAGAGAAATTAGGGTAGAATAAGAGTATAGGATGGTACAAAACTTACTCAATAAGTAATAGGTTGGAACTAACTCCTAGTACTCTATGAATTGATGCCCTACCAAAGCCAAGTCTTCCTTCCCCCTCTCTCACATTTTTCACCCTTTTCTCTTCTATTTTCTCATGTCTGACCATGTCCTTAAATTTAAATTTATGTGCCATGCATCACGGTGCATGTAGCATATGCTGCGGCTTGTGGCATAATGAGAGAATTCTCACTGTGACTTGCAAGCTTCAATTCGGATCCCATTTTTTCCAATTGATCCTATTCATTCAATCAATCATCAACCCAAAAAAGTCATTTCACCATCCAAAATCTAAATTATTTAATTAATCTACTAATTTACTAATTTATCACTAATTAGCAATTAGTTTTTGAATTAATAATTTAGGATGTCATAAGATGCAAGGAGTGATACTCCCTTTCTTGTAGATATGTACGTAGATCCTGAGTCTATCGACCAAGTCCACCATAAGGTGTTGGTTGACTTACTCAATCATAATCAAGCTACCACAATCCTATGTAACTTATATATGAGGTAAATTTCTAAAACCTTACTTTAAATGCTTACTTATATATATATACACACACACTTTAAATTATTGATTTTTCCATTTAAGATATCTTTACACCGCCATACTTGCTAGGAGATATGTAGCACAGAGAGTTATACTCATCAGTCCCCATATGGTCTCTCCTCATGGCCATGACATAATAAGTCCTAAACAAGGACTATAAATAGCTTAAAAGCTTTCTAAGTACCTCAAACAACATGGAGCCAACAACAACGTAATATTCATAGCACCTTTTTATGAAGGGTAAGTCACTTTATGATACTTCACTTTCATCACAATTAAATTATGTAACTCTTTCTAATTGTAATCATTGTCATAAGGGCTATTAGATGTTACTTGTGACTAATCCAACTATGGAGAAAGTATGGTACCTTGACCTTATTTATAACATTTGAAAACTTTAAATATGGAATAAATTGACTAATTAAGGGATAACTTAGTTAAAAAGATGATTAATTAATTTAATTATATTTTTGGATAGCTAATTGACTTTTTGGGTCATATTTGGCTCTAAATTGAGTTAGGATGGAAGTTCAATTGAATCAGGTGGCATCGAGGGGAGCAAAAGTGAGTTTTTCTCTCTGTGTCATGAGCCACGGCTTGTGTGTTGTGCACTACAGTGCACGGTACAGCACAGGCATAAAACATGAAAACGATCTAAAAAAGTCATTTTTGGTTAGAGAAAGCTTAGAACTCAAAGGAGAAATATTTAGGCACTATTAAGGCATCATTTTGGAAGGATTTTGAAGCTAAATTGGGCCCCAAGTTTCCCACCCTTCTCCTCTACTTTTTGATCTCATTTTTCATGGAATTTAAAAGTGGAAGAATTTGCTCTGAATGGATTAAGCTATAAGTTTATGTTTTAAAGGTTTCTATTAACTTTAAAGGTTTGATTTAAGTTTCTTAACCTTAGGTAAGTGGTAATATGAAGTTAAATTATTGTTTAGTGAAAGTTGGATCAAGCCCTTACTTGATTATAGGGTTTTGAGGTGTGACAAGTTGAGATGTCAAGTGTTATGTTGTGATAGAGTTAGAGGGAGGCTTGAGGGGATTGTGTGAGAAAATTATAATGTTGATAAGCCTCTTTGTTGAGAACATGAGTGAGAAGTGGGAGAATTGTGATGTTATTGGTAGCTAATAATGCTTGTGTTAATTGAAAATTAATATATAGTCCTTGTTGATGTAGATTGTGGTGTGAGAAAATTTGCCTTGACACAAGAAGAGATTTAGTACCACGGGTAATCTTTTTAATAACAAAAGGGTTGAGGTAACTAGATAATTTGCATTATTCATTACCTTATATAAGTTATTCTCAAGTTATTTTTCTATGATTTGTTATATATATATGTATAAATTTTGTAAAGGTTAACTATTTTAGAAAAATGAGTATAGTATTGATTTGTGAAATTTCATGTTTTTGAAGTAAGTGGTAAGATTTGTTATACTTGTTTAGAAAGTGGTTTATGCGTGGTCAAGTAGAGATATGCAGTAAAATGTGGCATATTAGAGGATGAGAGGTCACCTAGTGGAGTAGTAGAGATTAAGTCCATATGGCACTGCTGGCACCTTAGGACGCCAGGTGCAGCTCATATTTCTCCTTAGTACCTGAAAAAGGGTGTGGTGTTGGAGACTTACTCTCCTTAGTACCTAAAAAGGTGTGGAGTTGGAAACTATGTTCCTTAGCATCCATAGAATGCAGTGTTAGAGTAACGACACCCTAATTACTTGTAATAGGGGCAACCTATAATTCAAAAGTAGTTTAGGACACCTTGGCCAGGTAGTTCTACCATAAATGGTAAGCTTGGGGACCATACATGTGGTTTGGTTTCATGAAATAGCCTACTGGTTTGATCAGGAGTACTGGAGGATCGGATGATTAGTGATCATCATTTGAATTGTGGTGATTGTATATGGTGTTCTTATTATGCTTATTTTAAGGCTTGTTTATAACTTGGCATGTTAATCAATAATATAGATTATCTTAGTTATTGAGATTTTTATCTCACCCTATGGTTATCATTTTACAGGTTCTACCGGTGAGTCTAAGCAAGGGAAGGAATCGAGCGAGGGCTAGCATACTTGCTGCAATTACTATTATAAAGGCCAATTTTATTTTGAGTTGTGTATATAAACTTATATGGATGATAACATAAGTTACTAACTAGGAATGCATGTCATTTTGATTGGTTGCACTTGTATTATATTATGATATTTTATATTTTAGCCCAACATTGTATATGATGTGGATATGTGGTGATTTTTGTGGTGATGGGCTAAAACACTAATACAAGTAAAAGGAATGTTTTATCTATGTGGTGACAATGTATATGTGGTGTATTATGTGGCGATAGAGGCCAAATAGTGTATATGGTATTGATTTTGTATTTTAGCCATATTGGGTGAAATTGGCATTAAGTAGCCAAATTTTTTGTTTAGTATGTTTTTGTGTGTTTGAATACTCAATTAGGTGTATTTTGGTCTATTGGACTTAGTTCAAGCATCAAAATGGGTTAATGGTATAAGTTGAGTTTTGGGTACTTGGATGTTTGAAAATCACTTTAAAAACTAACTTTTGCATCCGAGTGTCTAAAATTCTCATATAGTGTTAGATCTTAATAATACTTGTACCATTAGTTAGCATATTGAATAAGCTTTGTGTGAGCACTTGAATCACTCCAATCGGACATCAAATGTGAAAATGGCACCTGTTCGAAGTTCATCCCGAAAAACTATCATGATGATAGGACATGTGTGTCACAGCACACGATACAATGGCCAAATTTGCCTCTCTATGCCACATGCCACGGTGCATGGATCATGAGCTATGGCACATGCACTAAAATACTCAAAAATGACATTTTTAGCCCTGTTTTTAAGTATTTTGCTTCCCAAAACTTTTTCATGCTTTCAATACCTTTATAAATCATTAAGTTTGAGCTCAAATTACTAATTTAAAGGGTTTTTATGGGATCCTAAATGTTTCAAAATTATTTCTAAAAGATTATTAGTTTTAACCTTTATATATATAATGTGAGCTTAGGAGCAATCCTTGCTCCTAATTATATTGTTGTGATTATGTGGTGAGTTTTGATAATGTCAAGGCGGACATTACATTATTAGTGGTGGTGATCTTAGCAACAAGCCATATATAATGGAAATGTTAATCAATAGGTTGACTAAGTTTTGTGCATATATGTATGTAATTCATGTTCTTTTTATATGAATATTTCTTATATCAACTTTTCTATTACACATTAGAGCCATTGTCATGTACCACATTAATATTGATCAACAATTTCAAATAAGAGGTTGTGGTCACTAAGATACAGCGACATCATGGACAGTTGTCAAGGTATATGTATTATTTTTATTAATTAGCATAAATTTAATTTGTTATTGTTATTCTTGCATTTAGTACTATAAGGATGCATACAGTGACATGTTTACTAAGGCTTAAATTGAAGAAGTCCTTGAACAGCTTGCAAGTAGCATTTTTCAAGCTTGGTTTAACTTTAACGGCCAACCACAATGAGTAACTAGTTGGTATAGGTATATATTTAAAATTTATTGACATGGATATCGTATTTGTGTACTTGGCCAATTTTTGGTTTGTTCAAAAATTTAAATTGTGTAAATTTCATGTAAATGATTATTTTTGGCTATTGAAATTCTATTTCAGAAATTGTATTTTGTATCTTCAATGTAGGGGTTGCTAGAAATGTAGTTCTGCTATTTTAAAAAATTTGGTGACAATATTAAACAGATATTTGAAAAATCACTTAATAGTGTGACCAAATCTATGGTATCACAATATTAAACAGCTATAGTACAAAAACTATTTAATATTATAGAATATTAAATGGTTATTTGCATAGAATTGTTTAATATTATCTTTCCTAATTTAAAAGGCACCAAACCTCAAGCACGTATTAAACTCTTTCTTTCTACAAACAACCATTTAATATTTTAAGAATATTCAATGATTAAAAATCATTGAATACAGTTCCTTAGAATATTCAACAACTATTTATTCAATGACTTATAGTCATTTAATATTGATAAAAATAACCATTTTATATATAGTATTTTGTAGTAGTGTGTGTTATGTTTGTATTTTGGTTTGTCTGGCCTTTTATTACTTTATTATAATTCATGCAGATAATCTTTTTTCAAAACCAAAACTGTTAAAATTTTGGTATTTCAAATCCTATAGGATATTTCAAAAGCAACTCATTTTCGTTTTGTCAGATTGAAAATAATCAATTCTTTTATTTCACTCACTGTCCTTTTAAAATTTTCTTATGGATCAATTTTTGAGCTAATAACTTACTACTCTTATGTGAGCCTTTAAAATTATCATCTACAGACAGGACCATAATTTAGCAATGATGACCTTCTCAATTTGCTAGTTTATTGTTGTTAGTATCTCTTTTTTTGTCTTTAGTTGTTCTCTTTTCCATTTCTTCTACTTCTTGTCTTTCAATTTAATTGTGCTTTTGATCAAACTGGGCTTTTAGTTTTTGTTCTAAAGACCCACATTTTATTGTGCATATTACTCGTCTAGTTTTTATAAAAATAGAAAATAGGGGGAATGGCATTAAGAGCCTTAAAAATAGACTTTATTACAATTTGAGTCTAAATGAATCTGATATTGCTCTGCTAGCCTTGGGACCCTTATTGCCAATTTTCTTGAGACCAAAAGTACAATTTTGTCCTTTATTTAATTTGAATTCAAAACCTGCATGAACCCTCGAAACAACGAAATAGACCATGCACAACATAACATTTACTATCCATAAGACGATGTTCGTGCATGCTCAATAGAAAGTCCATGCATTTAAAGTATTTCACTAGCTTTGGCTTTAACAAAAATAACTAGGTAGACCATGCACAACATGACATCCATTATGCACAAGACGATGTCCATGCATGCTCAACAAAAAATTCATGCATTTCTAGTATTTCACTGGCCTAGACTATAATAAAATGACGTTAAGCAGACCATGCACAACACAACATCCACTATGTATAAGATGATGTCCACACATACTCAATAGAAAGTCCACACATTTTCAATATTAAGAAAGACAATTATATTAAATATGAATAAGTTCATGTTGGTATTAACCTAGGTACTAAAACAAGTACCCACATGAAATTTGACATAATATTTCAAGTTTGATATATACAAAAAGTTAGCCACTATATCCAAAATATCTAACAGTTGTTTCTCTATATACAAACAAAAAATATCTGTGATTCCCAATTATCCAAAAAATATTACTTGGGAATGCTTCTATATACATAATTATAATTGCCTATGTACACCAAAGAAATAAAACGTAACTACTTCTCATGCTGGGTTAGGATTCTTGCATGTCTTGTGACTGTGTTCGGCCTCCCCACATCTTGAACAATGATAAATCTTCTTATCTTGGAAGACTCTATCCTCTTTATTTGTGGCCTCCTAGGAGGACGGCTAGTTAAAGACGGTTGCAAGAAAAGAAAGTTTGTGATATATTCTCACCTGAAAGTCCATGTAATCTAATTTATCATTATGCTAGGCTTAACAAAATACTAAAGTTAAATAAATAATGCATAACATAATATCCATTATGCCCAATATAAAGTTCATTTATTCTCAACTAAAAGTCCATATGATTCTACTTTATTAGTAGGCTAGGCTTAAAAAAATGCACAAGTAAGCAAACAATACACAACACAATATCCACTATGCATAACATAAGATTCATATATTCTCAACTAAAAGTCCATACGATCCTACTTTATCAGTAGACTTGACTTAACAAAATGCACAAATAGGCAAACAATGCATAATACAATATCTATTATGTACAATATAAGGTTCATTTATTCTCAACTAAAAGTCTATATGATTTTACTTTATCAGTAGGCTAGGCTCAATAAAATACACAAGTAAGCAAACAATGCATAACACAATATTTACTATACACAACATAAGATTCATATATTCTCAACTAAAAGTTTATACGGTTTTACTTTATCAGTAGGCTAGGCTTAATAAAATACACAAATAGGTAAATAATATATAATATAATATCTACTATATACAACACAAGGTTCATATATTCTCAACTAAAAGTTCATACAATTCTACTTTATCAGCAGTAGGCTAGGCTTAACAAAATGTACAAGTAAGCAAACAATGTATAATGCAATATCCACTATGCACAACACAAGGTTCATATATTCTCAACTAAAAGTCCACACAAGTCTACTTTATCATCAGTAAGCTAGGCTTAACAAAATGCACAAGCAGGCAAACAATCTATAACACAATATCTACTATGCACAATATAAGGTTCATATATTTTCAATTAAAAGTCCATATAATTTTAGTTTATCAATAGGCTAGAATTAACAAAGTGCTCAAGTTAGGCAAACAATGTACAACATAAAATTCACTTTGCACAATACAAGGTTCATATATTCTCAATTGCAAGCCCATGTGATTTTAGTTGATTAGTAGGCTAAGCTTAACAAAATGCTTAATTAAGGCAAACAATATACAACACAATATCCACTATGCACAATATAAGATTTATATATTCTCAACTAAAAATCCATGCAATTCCAGTTTATCATTAGGCTAGGCTTAAAAAAAAGCTCAACTTAGACAAACAATGTACAACACAATATCCACTATGCACAATACAAAGTTCATATATTCTCAATTGAAAGTTATATTGTTTTGAACTATCACAGGATTTGGGTTTCAGGTTCAAAATAAGGAGCACATTAGAGCTTTATGACTAAGTGCTAAATAGTCTTATTCTTTCATGACAAATGCACAAAACCTACAACAATATTATGTTTAGCTAAATTGTGGCAGCAGGCATAAAAAATTGATGTGGACAATAAACAAGGCTTGCAAGATTTTTAAACAAGAGCATCCAAAATATCTTTTCTTAGCCAAAACCACCTCTGAATTAAAGCTTGCAAAGCTGTGTGGTTTCACATTCATTGTGCATAGATAAAACAAATCTAGATATAGTGTTTGGTTAAAACCAGAGAATACAATGTCATCGATAAAGCATGTCAACTTTCAAAAACTAGAATGATGCAAACTACTATAGGCTAATACAAAGCAAAGATTTATTGTCTATTAGCATAAAGCATAAGTTGAAAGAAGGAAAACTAGGTGTTAGCATTCTTTTTTAGTGATATGCGAAGTAAGGGAAAATGAAGGAGAGAACTAACGAGAATGCACAATAGGGGAGGAACAAGGAAGAAGAATGAATGGAGAGAAAAATCCCGACTAGCACAGTCCTCCTCCAACAATAGCAAGGGGCTGAGTTCCAGGGGTCATAGCAATCAACAACAATCAACAGCGACTCAATGCAAGGAAAGCGATGAAAAATCATGATTTGTGGTTGAAGTATTAACAGCCAAGACTTCTACACTCGTCCACATTGATGATGGTCAACAATGGCAGAGCGACGACTAAAGAAATGAGAAAGAAAAGATAGAATCCATTACTTCAAGTTTTTCACGCAGGTTTTCTGAATTCAAATCAAACAAAGGGTAAAATCATACTTTTGGTTTCAAGAAAATTGACAATAAGGGCTTCAAGGCCTGCAGAGCAATATTAGATTCATTTAAGTCTAAATTATAATAAAATCTATTTTTAAGACCCTTAGTACCATTCTTCCTAGAAAATAATTAAAACACAACAATTTTGCCCCAACACTAAAATCTTCCTAAACATCCATTAATCAAGGTTAGTGGGTCCCACTTTTAACACATCTGTGAATGACTTGGCTTGAAAAGCGTGTTTTCTTGCTGAGGCACTCTTGTCAGATACCAATGGCCAGAACCCATGGCCATGACCATGACCAATGCCTCAAACCTTTTACATTTCTATATTACTTTATTTTTTTTTATTGCATAGTTGTATGCTCGTGTTATCTTTTTAAAAGTAACTTTATTTAAGGTGCACTTTAATATTAAAAGAAGGCATAGTGTTCAGTTTGGTTTACTGTATTTAAAATGAAACAAAAAATAAGTTTCGATATTTCTCTGTTCCACGCAATCAGGTGCCCGCGTCCTTACTCCTTATCCGTCTTTTGGCCAATTTTTTTTTTTTTTACTCAGCATTAATTTACCAAACGTTAACAGTTAAAACAGATAGTAAGCTTGCTTCTAATAAGGTTGGCTTGTATGTTTGTGTTCTCGTTTTTGTTTTGAAAAACTGTTTTGCAATAAAGTTTTAATTAAAATTGTTTTTTAAAAATAAAATAAAAAGAAAATATATATGTTTAATTGTGTTAATTTAAAAATAATTTTAAAATTAAAAAATGGACAGATAATGATAGTCATCAATAGGTAATGATGGTAGTTTATTATAATTATTAGTAAAAGTAACTATAAATTTTAATAATCAACTATGATTACCCTTATTTGATGATTATTAACCGCCAAGTAAGGATTTCATTCTTATATGATACCTTCATATTTAACAGTTAAAAATGTTAAATATGAGCAAAAATAATTGTCAAATATTACTTTTTTTATTACAGTAAATACTCATTAATGGTACCAGAATTAAAATATTACTTTTGCTATTATTTTTCGCTAAGTTATTACTTAATTATTTGTAACTTCGTTTACTATTATTATAGCATACATGCCGGCTGCCTTGTTGAATCGCGAGATCACAATAATCAGCAACAGCAATATGCACTGTACATGTTGAGGCACAAAGCATAAAACTTAATCAAATTAATAGCCAATGAATTAATCAATTAAAGATTTATATGGCTAAAAAATGTAAGTCTTTCCTAATACGGTGTGAACAATTGAACAATTAAGATGCTAATTAAGCCACAATTTAGCAATGATGACTACAGGCGGGACCACAATTTAGCAATGATCTTTTCAATTCGCTAGTTTATTGTTTTCAGTTCTCTTTTTTTGTCTTCAATTGTACTCTTTTCCTTTTCTTCTACTTCTTGTCTTTCATTTTAGTTGTATTTTTGGTCAATCTGGGCCTATTTATTTGTAATCATTTTATTGTGAATATTACTTGTCCGGTTTTCATAAAAATAGAAAATAATTAAAACATAGCAATTTGGTCCCAACACTAAATCTTCCTAAACATCCATTAGTCAAGGCTAGTATGACCCATTTTTAAAATACCTGGCAATGACTTTGGCTTCAAAAACGTGTCTGCTTGTTTAGGTTCATAGACGTACATCTTTAAGCCTCTTGACTCTCTGCGAATTCAAGAAATGTGACGCCGAAAAGGCACCCTCGTATGTGTAAGTTGGTGTGGAAAGTGAGAATATCAATCGGAGTGATTTCGGGTGGAATGTTTGAAGCATAAATATAAATACAATAGAGGACAAGCAATTGTTGCACCTTTTGCAATTTACAAGTGAAGCTTCTCTTCTCATGAATGATTTGTGAGAAGTTTGCCAATTGTTTGTGGTGCATATAATGGAAAGCCAGTCTCTTTTTTGGGTGCTAAAGTACACTTTTGATTCTTTAATTTTATATAAAATTTTATTTTGATCTCTTAATTTTATAAAAGTTAATGAACAAATAGAACCCTAAACTCTTACTCGAAAATCATTATAGACCCTAAACTCTTAAAATATGCAATATAAACCCTAAACTTTTAAATTTATAACAAAATAAACTCTAACCGTTAACTTTTTTAATATCGTTACTGTCCACGTGGATACTATAATAGTCAGAGTTAAATTTGTAGGAAAATAAACCTTGAACAATACCTGTATGGACATTAACGGTGTTAAAAAGTTAATAGTCAGGGTTTATTTTATTATGAATTTAAAAATTTAGAGTTTATTTTGCATATTTTAAGAGTTCAATGTTTAGGGTGATTTTTGAGCAATAGTTTAGGATCCTATTTGCTCATTAAACTATTTTATAAAGTGTATTTTTAGTTCTCTAACCCTATCACTGTTAGTTTCAAATGATTATTTTTTTGTGTCAATCATTGTTGTTTCAAAAAAAAATTGAACTTAATAAGTCAACATTTAATAATGTTTTGTTAATATTGAAAAGTTCAATATAAATTTTTGTGTGTGATGAAACCAACAATATTAGGACTAAAGAATTAAAAGTACACTTTTTAAAATTAAGGGACCAAAATAAAAATTTATATAAAATTAAAAAATAAAAAATATACTTTAACCCTTTTTAGGAGAACGGATGGGTGAAGTATGCAGTGAAATTGGTCATGAATTTAGGGCTTGTATGTTTGTGTTCTCATTTTTGTTTTAAAAAATTGTTTTGCAATACAGTTTTAATTAAAATTATTCTTTCAAAACAAAATAAAAAGAAAATATATATGTTTGGTTGTGTTAATTTAAAAATAATTTTAGACTTAAAAAATCGATAGAAAATGATAGTCATCAATAGATAATAATGGTGGTTTATGATAATTATTGATAAATGTAACTATAATTTTTAATAATCAAATATGGTTATCCTTATTTGATGATTATTAACCATGAAGTAAGGATTCCATCTTTATATGACAGCTCCATATTTAATAGTTAAAAATGTTAAATAAGAGCAAACGTAATTGTCAAATATGATTTTTTTTTATCATAGGAAATAATCATTGATGGTACCAGGATTAAAATATTACCTTTGTTATTATGTTTTGCTTAGTTATTACTTAATTATTTGTAACTTCGTTGACTATTATTACAGCATATATATCGGCTGCCTTGTTGACTAGCGAGATCTGAATAATCAGCAATAGAGATATGCACTGTACATGATGGGGCACAAAGGACAAAACATAACCAAATTTATGGCCAATGAAATAATCAATTAAAGATTTATATGGCTAATGAATGTAAGTCTTTCCTAATACGGTGTGAACAATTGAACAATCAAGATGCTAACTAAGTCACAATTTTTCTATAAAAGGATTAACAGTACAATGTGAACAATTGAGACAACAGTCAAAACAATTCAATAAAGCAGAACTTGTCTTCTACAAAACGCAAATAAATCAAGTAGAATTCTGGGGAGGTTGCTTTAACATAACCATAAAAAATAAAAAGCAACATGCGTGTAAGTAAAATAGAGTTTGTCTTTAACCACTAGACGCTTGATTTAACGGGTAAAAGAGTTGTATAAGTTTAAACGGGATTCGAGTCATAGAATTCTAATCTTGTCTTGATTTGGATTAGTCTACGTTCCCATCAATCTAAGTCCTCTCAACTCAATAATGTGGGGCAAGCATGATACCAGACGTTCTATGTAAAAAAACAGCAGAAACCTTGCGACCTTTGTAACTTTAATATTGTTCGGAATATCAGCAAATCCCACTAAAATAAGCTTTCCTAAGCCCTTCAATCATCAAAAGCTCATCGTATAGTAAGTCATCACTAAGAAATATAATTATAAATACCAATGAAATAAAAAAATAAAGTTTGAAATCTTAATTTCTCTAACAATAAATATAAAATTTCAAAAATATCCTCTATTTAATAGAGAAAGTAGGTAAAAAAAAAGATGTTTTAAGACTAAAATAATGAGGAGTAATTTCAGAATAAAATTCATTAATGATTTACTTTTCTACAAACATCTTTTGTTATGGAATATCAAATCACTTCCAAAAATATCTTATCTCTCCCCATTTTTTAATACAAGGTGAACTTTGAAATTTTTTATTTTTTGTCCTTACTATAAGGCAAAGTTAGAGTAATTAATTCATTTTTCTAATTCTAACTCTTGCTTATTTATTGTCTTTTTAATTTTTAAACAATAATTTGTTATGGTTATTGAATGCAGATAATGATAAAATTGAAAAGTTATATTTTTTTTTAATAATTTCACAGTTACAACTAAATTTTTTTAGTATGCGTAAAGTTAGTTAACTTCACTTTACATTTAGAACTAAAAGGAGCATATAAAATAGTGCAGATAGGAAGCAACTCTTTATCTCCCAGGACATGATCATAACATTTGAAACCCTTACATTAGAATAACCGCTATAATTGTTTCATCAGAACTCTCGAAATTGAATTAGATGACCTTATGCTTAACATGATGTGCAATTACAAGTACGTATCTGCAAAAAGTGTTGTCACTTTCCCATCACCTAACATTTCCATTTGTTGGTTTCAAGTTTAACCTACCATACTATCAAGCATATTACATATATATAGTCAAAAAATAATGTCCTATATGCATTCAAAGTATCTTAAAACAATCACATTACTACTATATAAGCCAAGGTGAGTTTTTCTAATAGCATAAAATTTCATGGTAAAAATTACTTATTTCACAAACCGTGCCTTCTGAAAGCAAGATTCACAAATGTGAATAAGAATTCATGCATATCACGAACCAAGACCAACCATATAATCACTATCCTAGTTATCAAAGCTCTCCTTTCATCACTGTAACACCAAAATATTGGAACCTAAATTGCATCTAGAAACCAAAATAAAAAAAAATAGTTTTCCAATCACAATGAATCAATATTTTCTGCTAAGTTATTAATAAAAGTTGATCCAGTTGGTAAAAGATTTGGCTGTAATAAATCCATAACGTTATAAGATCAAATCACATTGCTGATAAGAAAACCTTATTAGTGGTGATCTGTAAATATATTTATAAATGTTTTTTGACCTAGTGATCCAGTGAATCCAACTTACTTGAACGTTTTTTTTTTCACTTAAAAAAACAGCATTTTCTACTAGGTTTACTTTCTTTGACTTGGCAAATGTCAAAACATTTGCATTCGTAGCTCAAAATTGCGATGTGAGCATCACAAATATGCCAATCGTGCCGGTTGAACCAAAGATTATGGGCGATAAGTTTACTTTCGAACATATCAAATTCCTTATAGTATTTTTAAAATTATTATTACGTTGATTATATCAGAGGCAATCATTTAAGGGTTAGTATTCAAGCTATAGGTAGAAACTAGAGTATGATTGCTGCCGGCTGCAGTACAGTGTGTTGGAAGAATCTTGAAACACACATAAAGCAACAGTTAATATGCCATTTGAATATTCTTTTGAAAATAATAATAATAATAATAAGAATAATAATAATAATAAGTGAGCAACAAATAAAGACCTTGTAGTCTAGGTATGTGTTTGAGAGCGTGAAGGCGACATTCAGGGGAAAAATGTCTGCTCAGCCGACACTGTCTTGGAGTCAATCAATCATGGTTAAGGACCAAAGTAACATCCCAAAACGACCACGAAGCGATTTGCATTTCTCATTTAGCACCGTGTACTCATCTATTTCAATTTAAATTGATCACTATCATTCATTTAAATTAATTTTTAAATATTTTTAATATTATATTTATTAATATAAAAAATATACAAATTTTAAATTTTTAATAAATATATTCATTATCAATCTAGTCTATATAGATTCAATTTAATAGTCTAATTTAACTGTCTAAATAGATTTTAGATAGTTTAAATATAATTTAGATGAATTAATTTAATATTAAAAAATTTATAAATTTTATTCATTAACCATCTAAATATACTTTTAATAGTTCAAATTTAATATTAAAATTTTTTATATTTTCATTTTAATAAATATAATATTAAAATTAAAAATATTTGAAAATTAATTTAAATAGACAACAATGATTAATTTGAGTTGAAGTGGATGATCAGGATTACTTCTGACCCTGATGAGCATTCGGTGTTTATCACAATGATAAGTACAATAATGAGCATTGAATGTGGACGTGCAAAGAAAAAGAGAGCAAAAGAGTGGGCTGTGGCTTTAATTTTTGTCAGTGATAGATTTGTCTATTTGAATTTCTTTTCTTTTTAATTTAGATAATTTAAGCAATGACATTAAATTTGTTAAAAATGTGTATTGATAATCTAAAAGTTAAAATTAAATTTAGAAAAAATTAATCTATATGCCCTTGTAGCTTGCCTCAATTTTGTGTTAGATCCTTGAAGTTTATTTTATTTCATTCAAGTTCTTATTAATCTTTGCAAGTTAAAACCTTTAAATTCTTCCATTTAAAAAGTGAAATTAAGGAATTTTATAATTTTATTAAAATATTATGTAAATTTAAAATTAATTATACAATTTTTATAACTCAAAATTTATATAATTAGGTTATCACTTTTAAATAATTTTTATACATATAGAATATTTATGGAAACTTTATAAAAATGTAAACATCTTATTAAATAAAAATTTCTTTTGTCTTTCTAGTCAAAATATTAAATAAAATTTATTATAATTTTTAAAAGTGTTTTGTTTTGAGAAAGTTAATCATATATTAATAAATTTAAAATTTCAAGGATTAACATATTTTATAAATTAAACTATAAGTTTTTGATTAAAATAAAATAAACTATAAGCATTTAACTCAAATTTTTTTATAAAAAAGAACACATCAGTTTTATCAATCACACAAAATTTAGTACACACTAATAGGCTAATACCCGGATATGGAAAAAAAAATACAAAGACTTTATTTAAAATTGAGAAAAGCTATCCGAACTTCAAATTAATTTTCTTTTAAATTTATTAGATGACTTATTTCTACCTACTAAGAAAAGTAATTTTTTTTTTGTGCCAACAGAAAAGTAATTTGAAAAGAAATATAAATAGCTTTTCTTAATTTGCAGTGCGAAAGCGAGAATGCAAAAAAGTTCCTTTCTCTTTTAGTTTATGGCGAAGATCCCTTTTCCGCGTATAAATTCACCATGTACCGACATTGATCCATTGGTTTGAGAGGATCGGGATGGAGGGTAGGAAAAAGGAAAGAAAATTTTAATGAGTTGAATTTAAAAATAAAACAGTCAAATGGCGTTACAAGTAAGTTTATAAAACTAACAAGTTTAACTAAATTTATATCTAATTTAAATTTGTGAGTAAGATAAAATAATTTTGAAAATTAAAAATATAAAAACAATAATATTTGAAAGTCAATTTGCTATTTTGACAACAATAATATCCTGAAAATTCTAAAATTTATAATTTTTAATTTTTACCCTTATTTATATAATTAATGACCTTAGTAAATTATTGTTTATAAATCCATTCCCTTTGTTAAAAAATATAAGGTGTTTTTAACTAAAATACACCCCTAATAAGTTGGTTAATTTTCTTTAAATTAACGTAATCTTTCCATGTGGGTGTCTCACTTAAAAAAAATGGTTGAATGATTTATTCATTAATCATATTTTTTAAAAAAAAAAAACTCATTAGTTACCCAATGAAAAACTAAAAATACTGTATAGTTTTTAACACTCAACTTCAAAAAAATGTTTAATATTTTTTAATTGAGAGAGTAAATGACCATAAATAAACAAGAGGTATAATTGAGAAAAAAAATGTCAATATCATTAAGAATCGGACTTGTTATTGACTTGGTTTAGACTAAAAAATTATTTTCATGATTGAGTTGGATTAGACTAGAGTTAAATTGCCATTAAGCTAGAACCTAAAATGGAGACAAAAAACCAGAATGATTTTCAAGAAATGGACACGTCTAAACTTAATAAAAAAAGCTAAAAAAACTTTGAGAAACCCAAAAAAAAAAACTTGAGAAAGTTAGACTATTCTAAATGAAACTTCATTTCTGGATACTTCATATGTATATAGTATTATTTGACATAGTCATATTTGGATACTTCATAACTATATAATATTATTTGAGATTATTTCATAGGAAGATGTTGACATCTATAGGTGATCGATTTAATCTAGGTTAGGCATTTCCTGATTTAATCACTTACCCAGTCTGCTAGGTGACTTATTCACTAGGTTTTTTGTCTGACAGGCATGTTCAATGTAGGTTTCAACACAATGCTTATGTTTGATAAGTTATAAGATTATAATTCATCCATTCCAAATTATAAAATAACTTTGGAGGTATTTTGTTGTTCTAAAATATAAGGCAATTTGACAAAAAGTAAAGTTTCATTAATTATACTTTTTTAATATTAACCTTTAATTGGAGAGAGAATTAAAATGCTGGTACTCTCTCCGGTTCCTATTATAATAGATGAAATTTTTTTAATTTTTATTTTACATTCTCTCTCATATTTAATGAGTTTAAATAGAGGTAATATTGAAAGAATTTAATTAATAAGACACCAAATGCTTTATATTAATGACTAAAAAATCCTTCTAGAAGATGTCCTATAATGGAGATCAAAGGGAATAGTGTATAGTCATGATTGAGCGAGTAGATTTACAATTATATTACATAACATTTTTAGAAGTTTAGGGCCCATTTGGTTTTTTTGCATTTCACATTTAGAAAGCAAAATTTTACTTTCAGGATGCTAGAAGTTGTTTGGATAAAAATATTTTGCTGAAAAGTATATCCTGAAACCACATTCAAACAGTAGATAAAAGTCAATTTCTAAAATGTAACTATTTAAAACTTTTAAAAAGTGAATTTAAAAAGTAGAATATTATTTAACCATATTATCCTAAGTTTAATCTCTTATTCTTTTATTTAAAAAATAGTTAATTCATTAAAAATATAATTATCATTTCAATAATAATAATAATTAGGTATCAAGTTTTTAGCATTATAAATTGAATAATTAATCATGTTAACTTTTAGCATTAATGTGTAATAAAAATTACAAATAACTAGGGATCAAATTTTTACCATTATAGATCAAATTTTATATTATTTAAAATCTTTATCACATTTTTTAAATATTTTAAATATGTTATATTTGTATAATAAAAATTATAAATCATCATAAATCAATATACTTTTGGTAATTATATATTCAAAAATATATTTTACTATCACAAACTAAATAACTTTTAGTGTAACAAACTGACTTTTGAAAAAATAAATCCAAAGTTAATTTTTTTTTTACAATAACTGACTTTTACCAAATGAACTTTTATCAAATGAACTTTTGACAAACTAAAAACCAAACACACACTTATTATTTCTATTTTGAAAAAGTAAGTTTATAAAGTATCATAATTAAACTTTATTGGAATGCATAATATCATCTCAAATTGTCTTGTAATTTGAAACACAAGGAGTAATTTATAATGTTGTTGATTTATGGTCATGTTGAGTTGTTTTTTAACAACCATATTATGTGGATTTATTTCTTTTATATATATATATATATATGTATGTATATTATATGTATTTAATATTAATTTTTATTTAATTATTAGATCACTAACTCGATCGCTAGTCTAACTGATAAGATTATAAAAACTGAAACCCACTGACATTTCTAGGTTAATGTCCAATTCAATTTTTAAAACATTAATTGATGGAATCACATTTTTTATAGAGATAAAATGAGTTTCAAAGAATCTCATATCAAAAAAGTATCTTCAAGATTCCATGATGTCCAGTGTATCACTTTTTATATGTAAATTTTGGTTTTAAAAGTTGAAATTAAATAAAAGTTATGAATTTAAATTTCACTATCAATTTGAAGACTTTGTTAGTGAGTGATTTATAAATATTTCTATAAGTGTTTTTTGAGCCTGCAAACTTGCCCAAGTATTAATAAATTCCTAGAACCCGACTTACCTAATTTTTTTTATAAAAAAAAGTAACAAAAAGATAGTGGCAGCTGATATTTTTATTTAAACTACATTAAAACTTATAACCAGCATTTTTTAATGGGCGCTAACTTTGTTAATTTTGTTTTTTTATTAAAAACTGGATTAGCATTTTTTTTCTTACTAACATTTAATGGGGAGTGAAATAGGAAACTTATGACAAAATATTAATGACATATACATATGACTAAAAAATTCTTATCTCTCCACCTTATAAACAAAACTGGATGAAGTATATAATAAAAATAAAATAAACTTTAGTACAAACATTATGAGTGACGAATAGCCCAAGAGAGACCCCTCCTGAACTTACTCTGTTAGCTTTGGCTTGTGAACATATGTTTTGCTTCTGAAAACCAGTTGTTCTTAAATTTTAATTGGTTAAATTGGTCGGTTTTGTTAAAACCTTTTTCAAGCCTTTGAAAATTAACTTGTTATCTTTTGATTTAACATAACCAATCATCAAGAGGCATAAATTATTACCTGGAAATGGTCATCCAACTAAACTCAATTGGTTAATCTCAATATTAGTAACTTATTTAACTTTTTGACTCAAAGCATTAATGCAGGAGTTCCACATAACTATTTTTGCTAAGTAACATCTTAATTAATAATAATAGATAAGAGAAATTAAGTACTCAAGTACTGAATGACTGATACCCAGTTCACAACTTTCTCTTAAAAGGTTGCTAACATATCCTAACAACAGGACTATGATATTTTTATCATATATATATATATATATATATGTATATTATAATCTTTAGTTTAAAAAAAAAACCGAGACCCGAAAATGTTAACATTCACACAAATTAAAATGATACACACAAACTAAAATGATATATCAAAGGACCAAATTTGGAGAAACTTAGTTTTAATTTGGATAACCCAAAGAAACATAGTTTTAATATAAAAATAAAATAAAATAACACTAAATCTAGACCATTTAGTTTTAATTTGGATAATCCAAAGAAACTTAATTCATCATTTATATTCTCTTCTACAGCAAGATTTACATATGACCCAAAAAAAAAAAAAAAAAAACTCGCGTTCACAGCCTCTTTTGTATGTTCACCTTTTTAGCAATTAACCGCTTTGTTTGAAGGGCTAGGAGAAAAGTTGGGAAAATTAAATAATGTTATATCTTTCTTTCTTTCAAAGCATAGAAGAAAACGCATTGCGAAGAAACGAGACAATTTTGACAATGGCAATAATATTTTTATTAAATTATTGTGCCATTTTCTCAAGCATTACCCTAAAAATTAAATTCAAATCAATATCAACACTATCAAAATAGAAAATTAATTAAATCCATATATTCAAATAAAATTATTCCACCTTCCTATTTTTAAAAATCGAAATATTTGGCAAAAAAATATTTAACAAAAATAAAAATAAAAATTCGACACTTCTTATATGTTTCTTATCAACACTTATTATATGGGCAGGCTTATTGGCCTTTTTGGGATTTTCTCTACCTATTTAAATAAGGGGAAAATGGTCCCTCTTCAATTTTTTTCTATTTTTCTTTGCTCTCAATTTCTCTCCTATATCCAAACAAAGGGTAAATAATATTTTTGGTAAATTGTATTTTAAATAAATAAATTCATTGTAAATTAATATTTACAAAAAAATCATTATAAATTAATTATTAATAAATGGGTTAGTGTAGTTAAGGTTAAGGGGTTCAAATTTGTTGGAATTTACGAATCCATCCTTGAGGGGAATTGGATTATGTCAGAACAATTAGTGGATATGACATTACTCCAAAAATTATGAGGGTTAATCAAAATCATGAATTAATGCGAGATTAATTTCTAAATAAATTTTAAAATAAGAAATATTCCTCCATAATTATGGTGATTATTTCAATCAATTATTCCCTCCATTATGGGATGAATTAATATTGATTGAGTTTTTCTTTTCTATGGTGGTCTCCTCTCACTGTAAATAGAGATGATGCACTTTAGGAGAAACTTACTCTAGTGTGAATAATTTTCTCTCATTGTTCATTCTTATCCTCCCTCTCTTTCTCTCTTTGGTGTATCTGTTATACACTTTAGTTTAGACTCTAGTAATTTAAATTCGTGTGGGTAGTCGGGTATATTTTACAATTCCTAGATCTACTAAGACTTTGACTCAACTCTATGATTTGGTAGTATCATATATATATGTTTGGTAATATATTTAAAAAGATTGAAAAAAATATAATATATATATATGTTTGGTAATGTATTTTAAAATAAATAATTTATTAGTTTTCTAAAATATTTTGTTTTTAATTATTAATATCATATATTTACTTCTAAAAATGGAACCTATATATAAATGTTTTTCTTTTTTACTTTTTCAATTCAACAAGAACGCATGACATATCAATCATTATAAAAAGGTAGAATTTCAATAAAAATCTCTTAATCATATTTATTTAAATTCAAAGCTCCTAAAATTTTAAAATTTCACTGCAATATAGAGGTACTGATTTAATATTATATTTTTGAGAAAAATGATAAAATTACCTTCATTAAAATTAATATCAAGACTGCTATCTTTCACTTATTAATTTCTCTACTAACTTTTTCATTTACTTATAAAATGTTATCAATTATTCTATTTCACTTATTTAATTTTCTGAAATAAAATCAAGTGAAAATCTGACAATGAATAAGTAAAGTAGGACAATAAAAAATAGTCCGTAAGTAAATAAAAAATATATAATATATAAATTAAAAAATTGTTTTAAGATAATTTAAATACTTAAAAAATAAAATCCAATTAAGTAAGGCAATTAATAACATTTTGTAAGTAAATAAGTGAAGTATTGCAATTAATAAGTGAAGTAGAAAAATTTTGACATTAATTTAAAAAAAAAATAATTTTATCATTTATTTTAAAAATTTAATATGAAATTAATATTTCAAAACTTAAATGAAATTTTAAAAATTTAAAAATTTTAAATTTAAATAAGCGTGATCAATAAGTTTTTATTGAAATTCTCCCTCCTAAGAATTTGGCCCCCTCTTAGACGTCGTATTCATGGTGGGTCCGCCCCTGTCTGCGTGCAGGTCAGAGAAAACAACCACGTGCAGAATGCGACACTTTCCACTTGCAGTCTTCGTCAGCTCTTTATTTTTAGCTTTTTGACACCTCATATTCAAACGCGTATATAATATATTTGACCTAACTCGCTACAATGATGTAATGTTTCTATGCATAGTAATGTGAGTGTTCTGACTTTCTGATACATACATACAAGTATATATACGGTGGCGCGATTTGCTTGAGGAAAGCCTTCGTCACGCTATTCTGTCGAGCTTATGTGAATACTGTGAGAGCTGGTTTGTTTGGCCGAGAGAAATGGGATATAATTGATTAAAAAAAATAAAAATAAAAATGCAATGATTAATGAGAAGAGATATATAAGTCAATCATATTCATAAAAGTGATATATAAATTAGTTTATAAAACTAAAAGTCATGATTTCTAAACTTTGTGTGTTTGGTGTAGTGATTCACACGTTTAGGCTATGTGGTATTGAGCTTTTTCATATTACTATAAAAAATTGGATAATTTAGTTAATTTTGGTTCTTGTTTTTTAATCTATTTCATTGCATTTCTTTCCAACAGGCAAACAACATACCCTAAGAACTAAGAAGTAGGAAACTAGGATCTTTATTATGATTTTTAATACATGGCCATAAAGTACAGTAAGAAGAAATTATCAAGTTATATCAAAGTAAATAAAATTTATACTTATGGACGATTGTTAAGTCAAGATTATGGCTGCAAGCTAGATGCTTGGTGAGTTTGTTTTCCTAAACGCATAGTTAAAAGTGATCGTCTGATCTTGCATAGAAAATTCCCTAATTTTTTTGATAGATTCAGAGGAAGGACAATCATGGGAGAAAGTTGTGTTGGATCAATAAAAAAAACTTCTAGGAAGCCCAAGTAGATGTTAATTTCAAGGAGCATATTAGCAACCCAACAAAGTTTGATTCTTTTCAGAATACCTAATAATTATTAGCAGCAATGCTGGGATAATAATCAAAGTATTTAAAAAATTTCTTAATCCAGTTTTGCTAAACCATTAATATTGGCCGAACCTTGAATATCAAGTCTGGTCCAACCTATTTCAGGGTGCCGACTCATTTGGCTTCGGATTACCAAGCTTCTTTAATTTCATGGAGCAACTTTTGTCGTGCTTTTGCACACTGTAGGAAGCTTTCGTTAACCTAAATTACTTTCGTACGTGAAGCACGGAAAGGGAGAGAGACTATGCATCTCTCTCACTCTCTATCATATATATATATATATATATACGTGTGTGTGTGTGTCTTTTCTCTCTTCGCTCTCTTCCACGTCTGTTTTTCTTGTCTCTTCTCTTCCCATCGTCTAATAACCAAGCACAGAGGAAACGAATATGCCTCCTTCAACTACTCCATCTACTTTAATTATCTCTCCGCCAAGGTATTATTATTTTATTAACATGACTCGTCATTTGCTGGTTCTTAGTTTTCACTATTCAGTTACTTTTTTAGAATCTGAATTAGTTACCTCTTGTGATTATTCCCAGTTCTTGTCCGAACCAGATGGAACAAGCAGATCAATCACTTTCACTGTTGCATCCTCTCATAATCTCTCTCATTACAACAATTGGCGGCTATGTCCGCTTCGATTTTGAATCCAAGAGATTGTCACTATTTGATGAACATGGCAACGTTATGAGAATCATTTTCTGGACGCTGTTTCTGTATGCTTCTGCTTTGATGGCAGAATTTAGGCTTCAAGATCAAACTTGGTTCCTTCTTCTTACCATAAAACGGTTCACTCCGTTCATTGGACTTCTTGTTGTGGTATTGCTTCTCTCTATCTTATCTCTCTCTTTGGCTTTGGCTGCGTCCATTATATGGGTTTTATTGGTGGTGGGGCCTACGATCAGATTGTTTCAAGAAATTGTTCAATGGCTTCGAGGCGTGATTCTCCAGTATTATTCTCGTACCAGAATAGCAACAAGTAACTTTGACGTGGAAGGTGGCTCCCCTGAGATAATTCAGGTCATATCATCAGAGTGAATTGCTAATGATAATTGGAAAATTTGCTGATATTGTTTTGCATATGTATTTAGTCTTAAATGGAAAATTGACCCCTAGAGGGTTTAGAAATATTTGGAACCCTAAAGTTGTTTTTGATATAATATATAATATTTCATTTTAACTTTTAAAAATAATGCAATATCGTCGCCATTATTATTAATAAAAGTTAATTTTGACTATTAGTTAACCAGAAAATTAAAGAAAAGAATGTAAACCAAAATTTTTGGCAATAACTGAAAAAATTACATGAAAGATTTTTCTCTTGAATGTTCCAAAATGTACTGTGACTGAGTTATTTTGAGATTATTTTTTTGTAATTTTTTTGTCAACTAACAATCAAGGTTAATAGTAATTTGTTAATAATAGTGGCAATATTGCATTGTTTTCAAAATTTTAAAGGGAAACATTATATAAAAAAGGAGTTTAGGGCTTTGGGTATGTTCCTAGACTTACAGTTTAATGGCTAATTTGCTATTTAACCCTATATATCTATAATAGTAAATGGGATGGCATTGATGCCTATGAGGAACATACAGACAGACATATATATAGTTGTTAAATTTGGAGGAATCATGTATGCTATATATCAGTTTGTGTATTATAGTCATATTGTATGATTAATTATTTGGGTTAAAATATATCGTGCAAAAGCAACACTAATTTACCGATCCAAAGTCGGTATCTCAGATTGTTTTCAATTTGATTTTTTTGTTCATATTTTTCTCAGTTTGTTGAATTCATAATCCCATAGGAAAATCTCATTTTAGGGTATTCATTACATTTGTTGATGCATATTCTGTGCTTGCACTCCCCATCCTCACCCCAAAACTAGAAAACGTCAAAAAAGTAATTGACATGAATATAGGTGGTTAGTTTCTCCCTAAGTGAACCTAGGGTATAGTTAAAGAAAGTAAGAATAAATCACTGGACACTTGATAAAAGAGTTAATCTAGCTTAAATAAAGGCTTTGAGTTTGAGTTCTGAATATATAGCAACATTTAAATTCTCAGTGGTAGCATTTGCTTTAAAGAAGTGCCCACAAGTTGTGACATCTTGATCTTTATATAATAAATAAATTGTGAAATTTGGGTTTTATTGAGGGTTTAAAAATAGAAATTTATATTATTTTGAGGTTTAACTTAAGGAATGAATTTGTATTTGAGGTTATTTGTGGTTGATAATATGGTTAGGCATTTAATTATGGATTAAAGTTGGCCTAAAGTCATATAAGAGATATTAGGTTAGCTTAGGATATAATTTAAAGATAAAAATAATAAAATACAATAGGAAATAAAATAAATGAAATATGAAAAAAAGAAGAAAGAAAGAAAAGAAATAGAGAAGGATAGAATAAAAAGGTAAAAGAAAAAAGGGTTAAAAAAAAAAGTGCAAGGAGAAATGGTGGTTGAAGGAACAAAATGAAGAAGAAAATAAAAACAAGAAAGAAGTGGATGGAGAAAGGGAGGTGGTGGGATCGGCACGGTTATTAAATATCTACACTTCCGTTTGTATTTCAAACACACTCCCTCAGTCCTTCCGCGTTGTCTTCTTTGTCCTTCTCTCTAGTTTGCTCTTTTGCCATTTTCACGTAAAGTTGAGCTTTTTCAGCCCATTTAGATGTACAAAATGATTTCCATTCTCAAAAGTTTTTTTTATAAATATTTTCACTTATCAACAGTTGTCTAACAGTAACATTATTTTGAGGAATATAGCAAATTTTGTTTGTTAGAGTTTTTCAATAGGATAGTTGATTTGAAATTATGATAATGTAACAATAAATGTTGATGTCGTAAGGATATAATAAATAACTAGATTTTACTCCCGTGCGTTGCACAGGGAGTATCAACTAATTAAATTTTAATAATATTCAGTGCTTCTTGTTCATCTAAATGTGTAATAAATTTATCTTGCTTCTTTATAAGACTTTATAAATAAAATGGACTAATCATACAATATTTTTAAAATTAATAAAGGGATCTATTTCAATATTAGTAAGAGCACCAAATATATAAACAATTGAAATATTTAAAATTAATATAATATTTCACGTTTTGTGAAATAAGAAATTCATGAGATGGTTTGAAGTGATAACTTTTAGTATATTTTGTAGCAGAAATTATTTAGAAACATATAAAATCTGTTGTCTATTATAAAATTATCTATTATAAAATAGGCAATAATTTGTTTGTTGTTGGAATGTAGTGTGTATTTTTTAAATAGAAAATAACATACAACCATTGTTTATGTAACTTGTAATCAGCCAACTTCACAAAACCGTGCCATGAATTTTTTACACCACTTTGTTCTATCAATTTTTCCTCATGTTGCAGCCTCGTAATTTTATTTTTTAATTATTTATCCTCTTTTTATAAATTTCGTTAATTATCTTAAACATAAAAATACATGAGAATATGAATTTCCCAAAAAGAATGATTTTGATTTAATATCTTTTTTTTTGGCAACGATTTAGATTTAATATTAAGATCCACGTTCACATCTTGATTTAATATCTTACTTATTTTAATATATTTTATGGTATAGAATATAAAATAGAATATCTTTTTAGCTTCCGGACAAGGGAAAAAAAGATAAACATTTAAACATTAAAATATTAAAATATAAAATGCAATAAAATAAAAGGATAAAAAAACAAAATAACTAATAAGATAACATAGAAAGTAAAAATAGACGGTGGAAAGCTGGGGAGATATTTTCTAGAAACAAAAAGGCCTCTAGGTGTCCTCATTCACTACCTCCAGATGTTTTCAATCACCGCTTAAAAATTCATGGATTTTTAAAAGCATCAGCTCCATTTGCAAGAGATGAAAGTACTACAATTTGAGATGGCTTGCGGTTAGAGAGTTGCTGGGAGGTGGGATGAGACAGAGATCTCCATCAGAGAAGATGTCCTTGACACTGGACCAAGTTGATTGAGAAGGAAGGAGATCGAGGAAGACGAAGAAAAATAGAGGATGAACAATGAAGAAGTTGGAAGAACTCGAGACTATGGAGTAGAGCAAGCTACTGCATGTCGGTGATAGGTTCAGATGAAGGAGATCCTCTGCATATCTTGCTTCATCATGGTGTTCACAAAGAGAGGTAATATCTACAATTCCTTTTCTTTTAATTTTTCTTATCTCCGCTTTCTTTGTCCACGATTAAATGATTGTTATGTAATTAACAATGCTAGAATTATACAACTGATAGTGAAGCTAGCTGCTAATAGCTCAAAAAACATTGGATCATGACTAAGAAGTAAAGCCCTGATGGCTTTAGTTAGTTTGGGTTAAAATGGAAAATGCAAGGTCAGTTATCTATGCGTTTTTTAATATTTATAATTTTCTCAATTAGTGAATGAAAGAGACTTGCTCCTCTCAAACTTTTTAAAGAATCTTACTCCTCTCCTAAATACTTACTCATTCATTTACATTGTATTTTATCTTTGCTGTGTATTCACATCTTTATTATGGTCATGGGTCTTTAAGTTTGCAACCTCTATGGGTTATACATTTTCATGCATGTGCAAGGGCCTTTAGTCCAGGTGCTTACATGGCAGTGTCTTAAATCTCAAAATAAGATAATTTAAACATAAGGAAAGCCATAAAGCACATTCTAGTAACTCAATTGAGCCCCAGTGTGCTTAAAAGCTATTTTGTTTTACTTTATCACTCTGTTATGCTTTTAAAAATTTAGTCAAAGTGGAAGATATTTATAATTCAGACAGGAGAGGGAAAGAGAGGGGAAGGGAGAGAAGGGAGATTAAGGAGAGAAGAATAGAAAGGGGCATAGAGAGAAAATCACAATAGGAAGGTGCATTGAATACTTCAGTTTGGTTTTTCTTGTCTTGTTGAATACATGGAAAATCTTATGTTTAATTAAATACTTTAGTTCCATCCAACTTGGTATGATATAAATATGGAGGCGGGTAAGTCAGTAAACTGTAAGAAAATCATATTAAGAAGCATAATGAGTGATATATAGAAGGCGTGGCAAAATTAAGCATCCAAGTTGATAATAAATTCTAACAGATGAAACATGACTCAAGATGATTTTAAATTGTGGCTCTGTGTTTTTTTATTAGCAAATACAGTTAGAACACTATTCATATGTTAATTTTATACATTCCTCTTTGTTTTATATAATAAGAGTATATATAGAACCTATAATAAAAATTAAAAAAATTTGTGTGAGACCCATAGTAAAAAAATGCTTGTAAATATGAGACTCTTAAAAAAAATATGTATGCTAGAAATTTACTATACATGCTTAGTATAATTAATTGTAAATCCTTTTTCACATCAATGATATAATAACTGATACTTCACGTAAGTAATTTAAATAAAACTGTCTTTGTCAATTTTTATAACAAACAAAATAAATTCTCACATCAAACACAAAATGTTACAAATGAGTCAAACTAATTAGAGAGACAACATCTTGCTTAAGGCGTTTAGAAGTATAATGAGAAATTCCCTAATCACGGAGCAAATTTCTGAACACCTCTTTGTAAACAACATTATTTGTTGATATGCTTTCTTCCTCTTCACTGTCATGCAGCAAAATCTTTAATCCATCTATTATCTTGACTCTTGATAAAGCAATATATAGTTGGCCATGTGTAAATACTGGTTTCAGTAAATATAGTCCAACATGTTGCAATGATTGCTCTTGACCTTTATTGATAGTCATTGCAAAAGATAGATTGATTGGGAATTATCTTTGTTTCATGCAGAAAGGCCATCTATTTTATGAAGGATTCATGTCCATTCTATAGATTAAGACCTTCTCATTCTTCTTTGAACTATTCAAGGTGACACCTTTAATGACATTTTTACCTAAATGTACAATCCTAATTCGTGTTCCATTACAAAGACCTTATGCTTTATCTATATTCCTCAATAACATCACAGGTACTCCTACCTTCAAAGTAAGCATGTGTGAAGGTAGGCTAGAACAATTAATTGTGTTTAGGAATTTAGTTGTGTATAAATCATCAAAGCTATCACTATCTTCGGTTGACTTGCATATTGAGTCACAACTTAAGTAGTCAACAGATTCACCAGGAAGTAAAGAGCACATATAATCATTTACCTGATTCACACTTTCAATTGTTGGTCTAAGACTTGCCCTATCATTGAAGTATTGATTCTTTGAGAGATTGTCTAATAGATTAGGATAAGTAGACTTCACAATTGCTTCTATAGGATTAGTATATCTAGTTATTAACAGATGTCATGGTATATCAATTTTGACAACCCTATCAACAGCTTTGCCAAATTTACCATCACTAACATCTAGCAACCATTTTGAAAATTTCTCTAACATATCATGATCTTTGTTTGAAGGAGATGAATACAAACGCATATTTCTTGTCAAGTTGAATATTGTGCAATGATCTCAAAGTGGTGAAGAACTAATGCATGCATTCACAATAGTTGCTCTTGTACCTTTTGGAATGATTGGAAGTATTTGACAAAAATCACCATTAAATAGGACACACTTACCACCAAATATTAGCTCACTCTGCATTATATCCTTGAGTGTTCTTTCAAAAGCTTCCATGCAATATCTTTGGACCATTAGAGCCTCATCCCAAATTATTAATTTAGTACCCTGAATTAAATGTGCCAATGGTGAATTTTGTTTAATACAACACATAGATTCTTCAATAATTTGTATTGGAATTGCAAACCTTGAATGTACAGTTCTTCCTGTAAGTAACAAAGTTGCTACAATTCCATTAGATGCAACTGTCAACATAATATCTCCCCTAGCACGAAGTGTGGAAGTAAGTGCATTTCATAAGAAGGTCTTCCTAGTACCACCAATTCTATGAACAAAGAAGAAACCACCTAATGAAGAAGACAATGAATTCATCACAGTGTCAAAGATAACTCGTTGTTCAGAGTTAAAGAATTGATCAGTCTTGAAGATTCAATGCTTAGTGCTGAATAATCATAATTTAATTCTTGCAATATGAGATAATTGTTCACATCAATTGTCTCAACTCCTATAGGCATTGGTGAAGAAGGAAAATTATGTAGGCATTTCCCATTTTCTTTTAGTAGCGAATCAATATCTCAAAGTGGTTGTTGCTCCTTCTCAAAGAGAGACACCTCCACATCTATATAATTGAATGGAAAAAATAAATAATTATGACTCATGTAATAAAAGATGATTGATTGACATTGTTCAAAAGCAATCTATATCTGATAAAGTATGATCATCTTGAGGGATGTACAACAAATCTTTAGATAATAACTTTGAAGTTTCCTTCCAAACAAAGTTAGGACGACTTAAGGAACAACACAATAACATACTAACAAATAACTTGCACAGTTAAATTCTAGATCCCCAAACAGATGCTTCTTGTATTACATTTATATACTCCTTGTCATCATTAAGTAATCCAAGCTCAAAACATGCAGCTTGAAATATGGGATGTACTATGCCATTAACAGTTTTAATGTCATCAAATGAAGTAAGACCCCTAACCTTTGTTAACAAAATTCTTAGGAAGTACAGTTCTCTAGATGATGGCGATACATAAGTAATCCTTCCAACTGAAAAACCTCTTTTCCTTTTGTCCCATAATCGTTTATTTTTTTTATACACATAATGATGAGGAAACTCAAAATAAGTAAGAGTCTTTGCAAGTGATTCTGACTTATTTGTTTCCATCCAAGAGAGAAATTGGGACTCATAAACTCTAGATTTGTCTAACAAATCAGCAACATCATCAGTATTACAATAAATAACAGGTTGTTCATTAGGAAGATGGAAACTTAGTCGCTCAACTGAAGAATATCTATGATGTATGTCAAATCCAAATATACACCATGATCCCTCACATGTAGATATGTATCTACAATTATAATACTGTTGGATCTCGTCAACTACACGATCATCGTTATTGTTTGGTGAATTGTCATAGATTGTAGCCACAACCCTATCATTGCCCTTGCTAATATACTTAAATAAGTATTTGATGGAGGTAGATTGGTTGCATTTTTCAACATTAATGTGAGCTTGGAACAGATATAACAGCATAGGATTGTAAGGTACAACGTATTTGTTATCAAGAGGTATATCCTTGATTTCAATCATCCTACTATCATTTTTTCTTCTATATGTGGGATATCCATTATCATCCATGGTTGTCTCATCATTAAATATCTTTGAAAAATATTTACTACACTTATTATCTTTCATACATGGTGATGTTGGATTGCTTCTACCACAAGGACCATGAATCATGTATTTCCTAACCAACTCATAAAGCAATGGATCAGAGTTCTTATCTGGAATTTTTGCAGAGATCAGCTTGTCCACGACTTCTGGATCTTTTATCTTGTCAGCTTGATTAAGAAACAAAAGAATATGTGCATGTGGAAGTCTTCTCTTTTGAAATTCAATAGTATAGACCTCTATACATAATAGAAAAGTTATTAATATAATCGAATTCACTAAATACAATATTAATCAATAATTAAGGTAGAATTAGAATTTAAATGAAATGAATGAATAATATGTTACTTGCTCGAACAGTGCCAAATATTTTCTTCTGCTTGATAGTTTTCATTAAAGATTGTAACTTTATCTTAAAAATTCTGCATAATAAATTATGACGATCTAATGGATTCAATGAGTTGTGTTGGCAAAACCTTGTAATTTCTGGCCATAGTAGATTGCAAGTAAAGGTGATGAAAATATCCGGATATCCTGCCCATCGATAAATTGCCATGGCATCTTGATAATTTTGAATTATATATCGAGCACGTCCTGTGATGATGGTAAAATTATTCGCTTTCCAGTAGAAGCAGCATTTCATTCTCCTCTTATCAATGCATCTGATAACCCTTGGTATAAGTCAACCCTCAACTCCTTTTGATGTGTTCATATCCATAATAATCTTTGTGATTCAATCATTGTATATCTATCAACTCTAAATTATTGTAATAGCCTGCATGCATGTAGTAAGGTAGAAACTTCATTTTCCCTTATCATCAGTCTATAACTAAAGTACTCCCTCATACTTAGTCTCTTCTTCTTCTTAGTAGTACTTAAGGTTTCCTCCCTATGCTCAATGTTATCCTTGTATCCATCCTCCCTAAATGGAAATAGTATTGGATATTGAAGAGGAAGATAAGATAGATGTAACTCATCAATATGTTGAGGAGTTCCTGATAACTTTTTAACAATTATATCTCTCTTACTAAATGTCATGTCAATGTCACCAATAATTAATGCTGCAACTTCTGAAGCTGATGGAAGATTATAAGTACGACCATCATGAGCTTGTGAACTAATCAAACAAAGTTTCAAATTTCAGTAAGTTTGACCTTTTTATCATTGATGATGCCATTCAATACTATTACACAAAAGGATTGGCTTCATCAATAAAATCTTTTATTTGACCAACAATAGATGGATCAATGGTTGACTCTTTTTGATATTTGCTGCATGATATATAAAGTGCATACATGTCAGGTCCTATTAACATTAAATGATCACTTTTATAATATTATAATTGTAAACTATATAAATACTCAAATAAAGCTTTCATGTTTGCAAGGTTTACCTCATAGTAGCAATTCTGTTAGTAACCTCATTATCTATATCATATATGTATAACTGTGAGAATACAAGTTTTGCTCCTTTTGGTAGTAGTAGGCTTCCTATGTTATGATAATTTAATCCAGATAAGACAATGAATATGGACCTCCACCATCATTAATAGTATGGTCGATTCTTCCTCCCATAGATGTAAAAGAGAACATGTTATTATATTGTCTGATATTTGCATGAAAATTCTTTGACTCCTTTGAGTGCTTATCAAAGAACAATTTACAAAACAATGGTGGTGGTGCCTTAATTGTTGGTAATACCACCTTTCCTTTTAGACAACATAGTGAGAATGTATTACTTCTTCTTAACTTGTCCTTTTTTACTCTCTCATTGAACCATAAGAGTTCTCCGCAAAAGTTACAGACTGAATTAGGATCACTTTCATCTATATAGCCTGGTGAGGATAGGATATTATAGAGAGAAATTGCACATGAAGATAACTAATTTTCAGTGATATTATAACAATCATATTAAGTTTGCTGCATACCTCCACTTCTTAGGCAAGGTCTATTAACTTGAACAATTGCTTCCTTAGTAGAATGTATGATGGTATTGGTTAAGTTTGTACCTTCATCTAGTATTATTGGTACTATGTCAGCCTCTATTATGAAGGATAATGAAATTTCAAAGCTACAATAGCATTACCTTTAAAATAATCTTTATCAGTATCATTGCAATTATTATCCTCACTGTCACTTTTGTTGTAGTTGAACTCAATGTCTTTGTAAGTGGCATCTGTAGATTGAAATTATAATTCAATTTAATGGTTAATTTAAATTAATTAAGTCTCAAGCAGTATACTTAATAATCATGGACTAATAATTTGGTAGGTTGTTATTAATTTATAAAAGAACACTTAAATGAAATTGAATTTCTACTATGTATAAACTTTAAAATAGTTGGGCATCTATTTTACTCCTAAAACTATAAATGTTTAAGTTTTAATGTAGAAACAACATCTAAATAATAACTATTAAGTTTAACTATAGCAATACTATGCATTAGGTTTAAAATAGCACTAAAATTTAACTAAAACTATGATATTCATAAACTTTAAAATAATAGGACATAATTTTTTCCTCAACCACTAAATATAACTATTGAACATTAACTATATTATATTAAATATCTAAAGAATATAAAAAATAGGGAGTGCAACTTACCTCTTCGAAGAAAGTAATCATCTTTCGGCAAATCTTGTAGAGTGCTTTTATTCAAAGTAGTTGTGCTATCCTTACACATTTCTAGTTGTGTTTGAAAACTTAAGCCAGATATTGCTTTGAATCTTCTACTTTTTCACTTAAATATGTTATCATTATAACCTGGAGTTACATATTTTGGAATCAATGGCAAGAAATAATTCCAAATTAATAAAAATAAGACAACATTGATATTTAGTAAAGACATAGCACAAACCTGTAGCTGGTGTATTCTGGAAATCTGCTAAAAGATTTGAAGATAGAGATGTGATATCTTGTAAAGTAGATAACACCGTTTTGTTTTTACTTCCATGGCTAGAGTGTTGTGAAAACATTGCTGATGGTTGAGTGTGGAGAAAATTTTCTTCATTTGGAGACTAATTTGATGACCTTTTCTCACACGGTGAGCATGGAGCATATTCTTGAAAGGTTAGTCGACCATCTGTGTTTTCTTCCATATAATGGATGTTGCTATTCTGATTCTCATCAATGTTGTGCTTTGATCTTCTTTTTCTTTGCTTTGTAGATTTATTGTTACCTTCTATCTTGCCAGATTAGTTCAAATATACAAAAAATGACTCTACCACTTCTATAGAATTATAAAGATCTATCAAAGGTAAGTACTTCTCATTGTCATTGAAGAACTATGTTTTAGTTCTAAGGAGCTATTATAATGTTTTCTATTAAGGTATATCATGTTAGGGTATAGTAGAAAGGTTCTTTCGGTTAGGTGCATTGGATATCTGACAATAATGATGTGAGTAGTCCATTTGTATAGAAAAGGCTAAAACACTTTGCTGAGTGTCAGGGTAGTATTGACCTTTACAGCTTTCTACTTGGTGACAATTCCAAAAGATACACACACACACACAATATGCTTTAATGGCAATAAAGGAATTTTGTCATTTCAATCTTGACTTTATGAAATACATTTAACAAATCACATATTAGTAGTTTGATAAACTACATTTTCTTGTAAAGGTCTAGCAGGAATAAATGAAAGGAAAACTTCTCTCGTTTTATATATTGTCATCTGAGGTTGAGTCACCATAATATGAAGTGTTAACCTCATTGATCAATTTTATTAAAGTTATATCCTTTTAATTATCTCTCCTATAAGTATTGTATATGTATTATAATAAGGTCATGAAAGAGATATTTCAACTGAAAAAATCCTATAAGGTTTAGCTCTTTATAGATAGTTATTATCCTTGAAAAAATATTATTATGAGGTGTAGCACTGACAGAAGACTATTAAGTATAATTCCCTTTCAACTTTCCAAATGTTGGTGTGATACAATATTGAACTGAGTCATGCTTCAGCTGATGATTTCTCAATGTGCACATGTATAATTTAAACTTTGAATTTTCCTTCCACAAAAATATAACCATCAATATTATTTGACCAAACTTATATCCTATGAATTATATGCTTGCTACTATAAGAATATCTATATCGATTACAATTAAATTGTGAGAGACATATTAGGACTGACAAAAGCATATGAGGTTCATATTTGTAAATTATTTATGGAAAAGATAGTGACCAAATAGTTTTATGAATATTCATGCAAGATTAAATGATGCCTTATTCATTTTTTCCAAAGGTTGGTATCATACAAGTTTGTTTTAATATGTTTAACACTATCATTACAATTTCTATTAGTGAAGTATTCTGATATATTAGAATTATTGTTAGTATTGTTGTGCAATGATTTATAGAAGGTTAAATATTGATTACAATGTTTTTTGAAAATCATATTTGACTGGTAAAACTTAAGAATGAAAGCAATAAAGGAGCAAAAAGAAAGAAATAAAAACAACAATAACATAACATTAAACATTTGAAACAGACATGACTAAAATAGAATGTAAAAAGTAGAAACTTAAAAAGCTACGTCTGAAAACAGACATGACTAATACATAATCTAAAAACATAAACTTAAAAACCTACAGCATTGAACTAAATGTCCTAACAGAATTCAACTAAACTAAACAAACAGATACATGCTCATAAAATCCCTTCTTGCACAACCATGACTACTTCTTCTCTTGCTTTATAACTTTCACTGGTTTACTACTATTCATTGATGTATATGGGCCTTTAGAGGATGCAAATGCCTCATTTACAAAAGCAGATCTCTTGCCAGTATTCTTTTTCTTCCTTTTAGTTGGTGCATATGTTAAACTTTGAGTAGGAATGGCAATTTGTGATATTGTCATATTATCTAAATCCACACTATCACCAACAACTAAAGGCTCTTCACTTCGTGACACTTCATTCATAGCATGATCTATAGAACCTTTATTGTCACTGGTCACGCTTTCATCCTACAATTATGATGCACATCATGAAAAGTGAGTATTTATCAAGTTAGTTAAATGCAAAATTTATAAACAATAATTAAATATAACTAAATATGTCACCTCATTGCTATCAACATTTATAACTGCTATAACCTACAAGGCAAATAACTATTGTAAAACAATACAGATTGCAAATATAAATAGTCCACTTGTATATTGAACAATCAAATAAATACCTCATTAGCAGCCTCTTGGAAATGTTTGATTAGACTCTGACATTCAATACACTGGACTATGCTGATGCTGGAATTAGGAAACTCTTTGTTATAACTATTCAGCTTCAACTTTAGCAGCATTTTCTTACCAACCAACTTATCAAGCTCATCAGGAAAGTCATAGCCACGTTTTTCCTATAAATCATTTCAAAAAAAAAAGAGATTTTAAACAATTATAGCAGATTAAAAAAATATAAACCTTTAATCAGTCCCATACACTTTCCAAGAATTGTTTCATATCAAATGCAGATTTTTCCAGTAGTTGTAAAGCCAACTTGTCCTAAAAGATAATAGATGCTTTATCAGTGTCATCTTCAACTGTGTAGTATACCTTTAGCCTATCATATAAGTAATAATAAATTATTATAATACAACAAAGTTTCCTATGAAATATGTACCATTAACATTTCATATTTAGTAAAATTACTTTAGTTCAATTGATTGTGGCTTCTTCCTACAGGTAGTACAATAAGAGGAAACATTCTCCATTTTAGTCTTTGTAGCACACCTAGAACAACTATCATAGTTCCAACTATAGCGGGTGTCAAGCTAAATATCATGCCAAAAATCAAGAAGCTAGTATCCTGTAAAACATAATTATTTAGATCAGATGGTATACATATAGCAATGACTTTTAAAGTATTATTAGTAAATAAGAATGCTTATTGCATCTTGATCAGGAATCTGTGCAATATCAATCTTCCTGTTGTTGCTCATTAAACTGGAAGCAGACTGTTGACTTGATTATGTCAATGAGTCAAGACTAAATGGACTTGGTATTGGTGATGCTCGTTTGTTGGAACTATGAAATTGATAAAAATAATGTAATATTATTGGCTTACTAAACAGATCTAACTCAACCTTTGTCTTATCAATAAGGATAAGAATATACAACTAACACTACTATATAAGTAAGAATGAATAAGAAACCTTTCAATGAGGTCTTTTGCCTCTTGGATGGAAGGATTGTACACTGTACGTGTGGCATTAAAAGAACTACATATTTGTGGTCGTCTTTTAATTAGGCCACAATTCAGAGTTCATGCAAATAATAACAATATGATTAGTCAAGTATTATTCAATATTCTCAAAATAGCACCAATAATACGGACAAATCAATGCATCTGAAATGAAGAGAGAGGTGGAATATACCATCTTCAGAAAAAATGAAGAGAGAGGTGGAATATACCATCTTCAGAAAAACTAATCCTCCTAAGGTTTATGATAATCACTATAGTAGAATCATTACCCTCCATATGATCCAAAAAAGCATTGGTGGAACATTCATCAAACAATACACATTCAATATCATTTTCATTGCAAAAATATATTTCAAATAACATAATTTAATTTTGACATATGCACGAAATAAAATATAGGAATCAAATTAAAGTTAGAATATTTTTACTTTGTGTCAGTGAGGACCATCTTAAGCTTATACTTTGTTTCATTGTCCTTACGATACTCTTCAAGTGATCCTATAGACTTCATAAAACATATGACATCTACAAAGAAAATTTTTTTCACACAATATGATTAAATTTGGACAAAGAGGTTTAAATTATAAATATTATAAGCCAACAATAATGCATAGTTATATTGATAAGGTGATCAATAGGATTATCTTCTATAATTTTGATCAGTTCAGCAATATGAATGAGTATGAGTGTGTAGGTACTAATACAACTTGATCTTTGATATAGGTCTGTTGGGAGAATATTATCTTGAAAGGATGTGTTGTTGCTCTGAATTGGCTAGTATTTAGGGACACTTGGAAATTGGCAATGAAGTATGTTTGTCCCTCCAAAGGATTTTGTATAAATCAATTAATTAAAGGCTTGCTCAACACACTTTCCTAGACTTTGTTTCCCTGAAATCAAAAATTGTATTAGTAAACAACATCATTCTCATGTCACAGCTCTTAACAAAAATAAAAATACCTCTTCATCAATTAAAACCATTGTAACACAAAACACATCAGTTGGATTTGATTTGTGATAAATATTCCATTTTCTCCAAACACGCACAAGAATGCTCCACCTGTCAATACCATCATGGAAATCTTTGAGGAGAGAATGCCTAGCCATGATGCTTTGAGAGAAAACAGGGAATTTGGATAGGTAAAGTATTGATGAGAACTGTGCACAAAACAACTATGAGCAACTATTATTTATAGCTCATGAACTGATGTGGATTAGGAGGGAAAATGAAGTAGAATGGGCGGAATGTCAAAGATTGATAAATTGAGATAGTGGTCTACTTTGCATATTCTTTGTCATCCTCTCTTACAGTAAAAATTGGTGAACACTGGAAATACTACAACACTATTATAATAACGTAGATATAAAATATAAAACAATGCAAGAAATATTGCCATTAAACTTTTTACAGTAAGATTTAAGAAATCATCTTAATATGGAAATGGATGTTAACAGATGAATGGACTTAGTTATCAAGGAAGATATTGAGCATTAGTAACTTATATTGCCAGTGTGCTTATGCAAAATAAATTTCACTATTTTTAGCCTACATATATCAGAAGGAGATTGATTTTCAAAGCTTGCATCAAAAAGCAGTTTTAGAAGCTATGCAAGCTTAAAAGGCACATGTGAATCAAAAGTGACTTCATAAAAAGCCTACCAAAAGATCTACATGATAAAACCATCATTGGCAGGGCCTATCATAAGATAAAAATAGATACATATTGACTTGTGAATTGATCTAAACGTACCTAATTGCCTTCCTAGTTCACTAAAACATGAAAAATTGAAAGGAAAACTCTGCATATATCATTAAAGAAAGGATTTATTTAAAAATAGTTTTTGTCATGTTGTCAGATCCTGATGAGTTTTCTGAAATAGTTATATACAATCAAAAATACTGTAAAATGAATTTGACTTGATATATATGGCTTGAATGTTCAAATTATATCCCACTACAAGAAATCCAAATACATGAAAGCATTAGGTGTCAAATCAGAAGAAGGCCTTATATAAAATTAGTTCCTGTCATCTTGTCAGATTCGCAGAGTTTAATTTTCTAAAATAGCTATATACCATCAAAAAACAGCATTATGAAATTGACTTGACACAAAGTTTCATGGAAACAGCGTAAGATGATATTAACTTTTAAAAAGAAATACTGATCTTTCTCCATGATTGTTAATACCTTTAGAAATGGCTTGACTGTTCAGACTATATCCCAATGCAAGAAATCTAAATACATGAAAGCATTGGAAGACAAATCAGAGAAAAGATTACTTGCTAGTACATGCCTTATGTATAAAACAACATAAATAAGATGTAGGCCAACTCATTTTTTAAATCTGTTATTTCAAAAGGATAGTGATATTCTTACATCTAAACTTTTACTTTTGTATAGTATATTTGATTGGTGGAAGTTATTTTTTTATTTAATAATGTTTTCTCCATGTATATGAAAGTTCAGCCATTCAGTTGGTATTGAGATGGTTATGAAGAAATTGATTGATTATATAAATGAAAGTTCTTGCTAAAAAATAAAGAAGCATTAACCTATATTGTTTTGGTATAAGAAGCATTAATTAAACCTTAGAAAACTCTTCTTCCATGCTTTCTATATATTATGTCTTGTCATATGTAATATTGTGTTTGATAATTAATATAAATTCTGGTCAAAATACTATAATTTATTTATTAATATATTACATGCATTAATGATGAGTGATTTATCACTTATAAAGTATTCAAGATTCCTTCCCCAATATTGAAGAAAAGCAAGAAAAGCAAGTCAGTTATTTAATCCCGAAATGGGCTTATTATCCATCGTACATGCAATAGCCCAAGAGCCCAAGAGGAACATGTGTCTTCAAAAACCACAAGATAACAAAATAAGGAAAAGACAACAGAGTTACTGTAGCTAAGAATTTTTAAAGGGAACAATTATTATATATATATTGATCTGGAACATTTCTTTGAAGTTGGAACTTAAATTTGAGAAATGTTTTTTTGTTAAATCCGATACCTTTATTGTTGAGTTTATGTAGAATTTTTGATGTTGGGATGAATTTCTAATTAGTAGATATTATTTAAGTATGAATAGATGTTTCTAAAGTGGTGAAATGGTGGTTTAAGACTTGAGGATAATTTTTAAATTTTTAATTTATTTTTGGATAAATTTTTTGAAAAAATAAATTGATGAAATTATGATATTAGGAGTGACTTGAGACTTAAATATATTTTATTAGGGTATGAGAACTTTAGAAAGGAATTTGAGAAAGTTAAATGAGGCACCAACCTTGAATTAGTGTTAATATGGGTATTAGGCCGCCTAAGCTTTCTAACTCTTTAAACTAGAATTATTTATTAATTTCAACATGAAATTAATATCTAGTATTATGTGAAATAATTGTGTAGATTATATTAACAAAGAGAGTGGTGAAAGAGGAGTTGTGAAGGGAAACTTATTGTCCAAAATACAAGATAACCATGATTAGTATGTGGTGGTGGTGTGTGTGTTTGTGATTATGTGTTGTTTTGATTGTTTGGAAAATCATATTTGTTTGGAAAAATGTTTATGTATATATAAGTATACTTGTTCAGAATTATTGCCAAGTGGTTAAACCATGTACATGTATATTATTGTTCGGAAGCATGAAAACTGTTCTGTTATGTTTTGTTTGATTGTCTGAAATATGCATGACTTGTTAGGATATTTTGAAATATTGTGTTGCTAGAAATTTTTATTTGGTCAAATGTTACCACATGATAAGCCCTCATTAGATCTAATGAGTGGCATGTGGCTTAGTCTAACTTACCTTTGGCCGGGTGATTTGGCATCCAGGCATGGTGTAAGGAGGGATATAAGGTGTAGCCATGCAAATAATTATTTGTTCGGTTAAATGTTTTGGTGTGGCCACTTAGCAATTCATGATTAGTTGCATCTGCATGCATTATTCGATATTAATTTTTGGTTATTGGAATTTTTGAGTATCATTTTCTATGGTTAATACTTTTACAAGAGCGAGTTCCCTAGGAAAGCACCAAGGGCATAAATTTTGGTGTATGAGACACCACTTTCTAATTACCTCTTATTTTTGGTTTATGCAATGTATATTATGTCAACTTAGGACATATATTATTTTGTAGATCATATGGTCTCTAATCTTCTATTTGTCACACCTCACTATTAAAAAAGGGGCCATATATAGCACTTTTTATGTAATGGTTATTAAAAAAACTGCTATATAATTGAGGCAAGATTCAAAAAAGAGACTTTGTAGCATTATTCAAAATAATTGATGTATAGTCTTTAGGAAAAAAATTAAAAAAAAAGATAGATTATACAGTGGTTATTTAAAAGAACCATTATATAGTTTTCTGACTTTAAAAACTTTTAAAGTATAGGCATTACATATAACACACGGATTGGTGCAGACTATACAGCGATTATTTAAAAGAACTACTATATAGTTTCCTGACTCTAAAAACTTTTAAAATACACACATTATATATAACACACGGATTAAAGATGTCATAATCTCTGAACCATTGATTTTTTTCATTCAGTGGCATACATACCCTTTCTCTCTCTCATTGTCATTTCCCAAATTCAAATTCATCCCTTATACTTTACCTTTATGACACTCAACTCTCTCTCTCTCACACCCCTAACCTTACTCCTCTACTCCATACTTAACCCTCTCTTTTACTCAAGCATCTCTTTAAATCCAAACTTTGAGTCTTCATCTTCAACACTCACATGATCAAGTCTGACTAAGATCTTTGATGTGATACACATTCCTTTCCCTCCATTCTATGTTCACACATGGTGCTATGCTCCATCGTTTAGTTTGGGTGTTACCCAATTTCACTGGTATTAGTCTCCCTCAACTATATCTCATCGTTGCCCCTGACTATATATTGTTAAATGGAAGGCTAGTGTTTTGGATTTGCAACCATGATTTGTAGTTTTTGATTTTAGATATGTGGTTTTTCATATCTGTGTAGTACTGATTTGAGTTTGTCTTTTTCTTGAGGATGGTTTTTTTATTTTTTAGATCTATAGTTTTTTTTTATTTTGCATTTAAATTGTTAAACAAAAAACCTTAGCATTAATTGTTGTTAATTTCAAATATGGATATTATCTCTACTATTCTAGTCTTTACTCTTTCCATTTCTTCATTCTACTTTGCTCAAGAATTTAAGTGAAAAAAGTAATTTTTAATCATTTTCTGAATTTTTTGACATCACTTTCTTTCAATTTATTGCCAATTAATGGTCAAAGTTAACTTTTGTTAATAGTAGGGGTCATATTACACCGTTTGTAAAAGTTGAGGGAACAATTTAGGTAATAAATGAGTATAAGGTCTATGATAATGCTAGACCTAAAGTCCAAGGATAATTTACTCATTTACTCTTTAATTTTCTAAATTGAGAAAGAGAGGGGTTTTAATGGGACCTAACATACCACTCTATTTTTATTCCTTTTCCACTTAAGCTCACTTGGAGAGAACTAGATGATATTCAATTCACAAAAGATTCAAATCCTACATTAGTTTGACTTGTCATATTTGATTTACCAAACAAAAAGAGGAAAAAAAGGCATAATCATGTTAGACTACATATGCTAACACAAAAAAATAATTAGCACTCTACTTATTTATGAAGAAGTTAGTAGCTAAAAGAGAAATAGGCAAGAAAAAACTTGTCTACTAAAACTTGTTTTTCTCAATCGAGTGTGAATTCATTTTTTTTATATGAATAATGCTTAGGTAAATTGGATCTTGGGAGCTCACCAAGTCAAGGCATGCTTCTAGTGAACTTAATTAAAAAGAGCTTTAATAGGTAGAGGTTGAACGTACTAGAGTGCTTTTTCAAACAAGTGCTCTTGTATGTCAGGCCTTTCAGAGTACTCACTCAAAGAGTGCTCCTAAATGACAAAATAAAAAGTTTAAATGAAATATTAAAAGCTTTAGGAGCACCCTCTTAATGAGCTCTCCTAAAGGCATAACCCTTTTGAAGCACTCTTCAAGAGAGTGCTCTAAAAGGTAGGACTTTCATAGCACTCTTTAAAAGCTCACTTCGAAAGATTAGTTATCTTTTAATATAACTAATCCAACATCTCCCACCCTATATATCAGTTTTTAATCTTCCATCATTTTCTTTCCTACCTCTCTCTCATTGCATCATCCGTTTGTTGTAGAAATAGTCTGTCCATCATCCATCCCTATATAACATCCTAGAAATTTGAACTTGATTAACTGAACTTAATTAGGGTAATTAAGTTTACTAATGTGGTGTAGCCAGATAGGTCTAATATGTGTAATTGGTTGTGATTTTAGCCATAAATTTAGGTCCAAAATGGAGTCAAGCTACTCAGGCATCAAAAAGTGTGAAAGGCTGAAGTAGCAGCCTCTATGCCACATGCCGCAGCATGTAGCATATCTGTCATAGTGCACAGAGGGCAAGCCAAGATGGACAGGCATAACCTACCCCTTATATCAAATGTGATATAAAGAGAGGATTAGTATATTCACCACACTAATACCAGACCATAGTCAAATATTTTATTTAAAAAGCTTGGACCCAAGACTTAATTTTCAAAATCATCAAAATCCTAAACATATTAGAGCAATACATAACAAACTGAACATATGCATTCATTACATGCTTTTAAAACAACATTATAAAGTTAGAAATTGAGCCATGCACCATAATGTACACCACATGCACTACAGCATGTGGCATAGAACCACGAGTAGGTCTTCTTTATGTCATGCGCCATGATGTGGCACACAATGCACTATGGTGCACATGATAATTTTTGCAACTGTCATATGATAGGCTGTAGGGCAAACTTCTAGAGTGCACCGTTTTCACATATGACGTCCGATTGGAATGGTTTAAGTGCCTATGTGAGGCTTATTTTATAAGTTAACTAATGAGATAAGTTTGGACACAATTCAATGGTCTAATCAAAATTTAGATAGTCAGATGTAAAAAGTTACTTTTTCTAAAAATTTAGCGCATCCAAGTGCTCAAATCAATCACACTTTCTCATTTGACCATTTTGGGCCTTAAACTAAGTCCAAAAAGACCTAATACGCTTGATTAACCATAGTATGTAGCATATGTACACATAAATTGCAATTTGGCCATTCGACGGCTCATTTCCACAAACATACACTTTCACTATGAAATGCACTAACACATTCTTAACCACAATTACCACAATTCACTACAAATTCACACATTTTCATATTCCTAACATTACACAACAAGTTCTCAACCATGTCTTAGCCTCAAACTCTCATTCACCATATGTAAATACATAAAGGCTAAGATTTATCAAAAGTTCACCACAAATTTCCATAAATCACAACTTAAATATGCATGCAAGTCTAATGGTAACTTGTATTTACAACATTCACAACTGGTTTGAGTTTATTACATAAAACTTTAAGATGCAAGGCTTTATCAATACTAAGTCGGCCTAAAATCTTTCCCCTTGCCCTGATCAATTCTCTGACTTGTAAAAATGTAACCATGGGGGTGAGATAATAATCTCAATAACAGAATAACTCTCTACTACTAACTATCACATGCAACCATAAGCAAGTATAGCATAATATACAATTAAATATAGCATATAACATATGTTTCGTTTCAACAAGGTTATATTTCACCACTGATCTCCACTTTTATAAACTATATCCTTATCAATTCACCATTAATAACATATAGCATGATCACTCCTATTCGACCTCTAAATCACCCTGACTCAAAACTATAGACTCTTCTTAGACTAATACACACGCTCATTGGCCTTGAGCTCATCTTCAGTAATAGAATCACCCAGCCAACAGTGTTCTATCTTACTTTCGGACTATGATTTCCCCTATTACACATAATAGGGTATCATTGACTCCAACACTGCATCACATCAATACTAAAGAGTCTAAATCTCTAACACGGCACCTCAATAGACACTAAGAAGATAATTTCTAATATTGCACCATAATAGGTTCTAAGGAGATATAATTTCTCCAACACCACACCCCATTGGTCACTAAGGAGAATATGGCATATGGTGTTTCACTACATCTCCACACGGGTGAACTCCCATCTTTATGATCATGATTTTGTACTTATCACAGGATTCACATTCACATTTATACATATATACACAATATATCTCTAAAGTATGCAATCATATGTTTCCACTTGTTTATTTAGTTGAAATGCATTTTCATATAACATACATGTGATGCCACAAAACGTGCTCAATTTAAAATAATTTCATGCATTATCTATAATACTTTCAAACAGTTACATTTGATAATTAAATAGAGGAAGTTATTCGGTTACCTCAACCCTTCTGTCACAAGAAAGGTTACTCGTGGATTTCCAATTGCTTCTAAAGTTCCCTACAAGCTTCCTTGCATAACTTGCTTGTGAAATAAGCCAATTTACACACAATTGAAATTATTAATCAATTGATCCAATTGACCAAAAATTTTTAATTGCTACTATAAACTACCTCTAACTATTTATTTACTTTCACTTATCCCATTTAGGTCCATCACTACATAATTGCTACTCTCTATCTCTTCTCACAATCCCATCTCACCTCTATTCCATTTTCACCCTTATTTCCCCTTTGATTTATGCCTAAATCAAGTTTTTAGGCTCAAAGCTCTATCATTCAACTCCAAACCAGTCACAAAGTTCTAATTTAACTCTTAAGAACCTTTTTATTAGTATAAGGTAAGAAACTAACCCCTTAAATTTTCCCAATTCAATTTGTCTATAATTCATACTAAGAGAAATTATAGTAGAATTGGAAGTAAGGGCTATACAAAGCTTACCTGATAAGTTACTAGTTAGAAATGCCTTCTAAGATCCCAAAACAAACTTTTCCTAGTTGATCCCTTCTTCTTCTCTCCTCCCTTACATAATTTTCTTTCTTTTCTCTCTAAGTCATTTTTTAGTCTATACACCACAGTGCAGGCAGTATGTGCCATGATGCATGGCATAGTGAGGAGAATCCTCATCATGCACACACACTTCATCCCAAAAGGTGATTCTTCTACCCTTATCTATTCATTTAATACCCCAAAGGCTCAAATCATTATATGGTCATTTGAATTTCTAATTAATAACTAATTACTAATTCACCCCTTATCAACAGCTAATTACAAGATTAGAAAATTAGGACGTTACAATTTTTCCCTCCTTTTAAGAATTTTGCCCCTAAAATTCATAAAACACATTAAAAACATACCTATAGAAATAGATGAGGATATTGTTACCTCATTTTATCCTTTATCTCCTAAGTAGCATCACTAGGAGCCATGCCTTACTAGAATACTTTTACTAACTGTATGATCTTATTCCTGAATCATTTATCTTTCACGTCCATGATTCACTTTGGCTCAGCCTTATAGGTCAAATTCTCCTAGAACTCAACCTCTTCTAGCTCTATTACATGAGAAGGGTCTAGTTAGTACTTTTTGAGTTGTGTCACATGAAACATATCATGCACACCAGACAATTGCAATGGTAAAGTTATTTGGTAAGTAGCTAGTCCAATTCATTCTAGAACCTTAAAAGGATTAATGAATCGAGGAGTCAATTTCTTAGCTTTAATTGACCTCCTGATTCCTGTTGCTGGTGTAACCTTTAAAAATAATAGCTAACGGCCTTCTATACTTATTTGCATAACTCTTTTGCCTGCTCTAAGCCATTAATAACTTTTGCCTAATCAATTCAATCTTCTGAGTCATTTGATCCATAATGTTTGGTCCCAACATACTCCTCTCGCTTAATCTATCTAAATTAGAGGCGATCTGTACTTCTTCCCATACAGTGCCTCATAAGGTGCCTTGTGAATATTAGAGTGGTAACTGTTATTATAAGCAAACTCAACTAAAGGAAGATAGCTGTCCTAGCTACCCTTCAACTCCAATACACAAGCTCTCAACATGTCTTCCAGAGTCTGTATAGTCTGCTCTGTATGCCCATTTGTCTGTGGATGATAAGCCATACTAAATCTCAACTTAGTTGTAACATCCTAGAGTTTTAATCCTAGGAATTTCTAGTATTTATAAGGGTATATTGGTAAAATTAAGTGAATTTTTAATTAATGACATTTTTGGGAGACCAATATAGCTAATAGATTGTTGGACAGATTTAGAAGAGGGCTAGATCAAAGTTCAATCAAGCCGTGGCATGGAGAGAGGTTTAATTTAAGTGTGAGGCTCTCTATGCCATATGCCATTATAGGAGAGCTAATGTACTATAGTGCATGTACACATATCTATGTATATTAGATACATAATTAGATGGAAAACTAGAGAAAGAAAGAGAGAAAATGAGAGAGCGTCAAAGGAAACTCTTGGGACTACTAGGGCATGACCTCTAGGCCAATTTGGAAGTATTTAAGGCAAGATTTATTATTTGGTAAGCTCCCTACACCTCTCTCTCTCTATATATTCTAATTTTAAGGTTTGGGGTATTTTGGGGCTTTGATTCGGTTGTCATTAGGTAATAGTCAAACCCATTGCCTTGGTTAAGGCCTTAGGGAGTTAAATCAAGCCTTTAAACCTAGACTTATGAATTTTATAGTGATTTAGAGTTTTTGGTTAGGGTTTGGATGAACCCTAGGTAGAAAATTGAATGATTAAGAGCAATGTGAGTAATATGATGGTGTTGTTTATGTCTTTGGGTGTTAAATTGAATTAATGGAGTGTGTTAGAAGAATTGTTGGGGCTAAATTGAGGTTTTAGGTAAAATGAGTACCCATAATGGTTTTAAAAATAAGGAAATTAGTGTGTGGATTGACAATTAAGGGTTTAATCTTGTAGATTAGCCTTTAATCAATCATTGTGGTACTAGTGGACATGTGTAGAGCCATTATTAATCACAATAACCCTTTTAATGACAAAAGAGTTAAGATAACTAGATTGTCTAATCTTCCTATTTGCATGTTTGGATGGTTGTGTGAATATCTTTGAAACTATTGTGCTTATTTTGAACTAGTGTAGTATTAATATGAAATGTTTATGATTGAAATTATGTAAAGTGGAATGAAAAAATTATGTCTAGTGTGGTTTTTGAAGGCAAAATACTATTTTTAGGTATAATTATTTGTGAAACTATGTTTGAGTAGAAATGAATGTTTTTGGTAAAAATCATATGTTATGACTATGTTTTGGAGCATCGAGCATGTTTGGCATAATCATTGTAAGAGGGTGAAAGTTTACCCTAGTGTGTTATTGGAGGACATTGTTTAGAAATTCATATGGTACACTGACATTGTGGAGGCCTCAGTGCTCAATATTACATTATTTAGAAGTCCTAGTACTACATGAGGTAGATTGGGCATCGATACCCCTAATATTTGGAGACAGGGGGAATCTATGGTCTATAATGGGTAAAAGCACTCTTGGCTAGGGCTGCCTCCTACTAATATTGAGCTTGGGCCAATTCAGTCATATGGACTTGGTGCTATCAAGTTGTCAGCCCACAGGTTCAGTCAAAAGATATAAGGTGGTGTGTTAATTATGCATTTTATACTACAATCATATGTATGGTTATATGACTTGTTGTATGTTTTAGAATACCACTTCACATACACACAAATTGTTCTTACACATGAATAGTTTGATTAGACTATTTGATTATTGAGTCCTCGACTCACCTCGTGGTTACATTTTATAAGTGAAGGCTTCAATAGGGGCAAGGAAAAGGAAGGTGTAACCAAGCATGGTGGGGACTAATTGATAATTATATAGTCCTTTCCATTCATTTTGGTTTTGTAACAAATCTCGTATGTATACTCCAACTTAGGACATATATTCTTTTGGGATGCACTTGCATAAATTATATTGTAAACTGTGTGTATCTTAGCCTAAGATGATATATTTTTGTTATAATGGTTGTGTGATGGTGAGATACTAGTGCAAGTGTTAATTTTGTGTCGATTTGTATGTTTGATTAGTCATTGGAATGATTAGGTGTAATGGTTACCCTTTATGTAATTTATGTGAATAGTGGGATTTTGGTGGCCAAATCTTGTTTGGATTGTTATTGTTGTGGTTTGAATGCTGATACAGGGTGTTTGTGGTCTATGTGAGTTGGTTCAAGTGGTTCCATAGTTATTGGTACTTGGTTTTGGAGTTTGGACACCTTGGTAGTGATTTTGAAAAGAAATTGTGCCATTTTGGGTTTGGGTGTTTAAATTTCATTTGGTTTAGTTTTTAGGTGTGAGACTAGTGCCAATAGCTAGGTGGCTCTAAGAGTTATGTGTGGATACTTGAATCGCTCAAGTCAAACATTAGATAGGGAAATGGTGCACTCTGAAAGTTGGCTTGGAGAGTTGTTATGACAACACTTTACTGTTATGATAGTGGTCGCACATCGTGGCATATTGTCTATCGTGCCGTAATGCGAGACATAAAGAGGGACATTTCCCTCTATGTCATCCGTTGTGGTGAGATGATGCTTGCCCCGTGTTGTTTTAGCTTTTATACTTCCATTGTCTTATTTATTTGGTTTTAAACTAGTTTGAGCTTAAACGATCTACTAAAAAGGGTTTTCTTAGGATCCCGTTTTCTTAAATATTCTTTTACCCCTTATGTTATGATAATCATTAAAAAAGAATTTGATCAATCCCGATTATATAACATGTCTCGTGTTTGGTGTTCTGTATGTTTGGTAATGTTGAAGATGACATTACAATACCCATAGCTCATTGCAAAACTTCCCAAAACTTGGATGTAAACCTCGAATCTCAATCTTACACTATATTCCAAATCTTTCAAAATACATATGTTTCTACTTGCACAAGTATTTTGGCCTTATCCATAAGTTTACAACTAAAACTCACTAACTCAGAGCACAAAATACATAAGTTATACACAAAATAATGCAAGTAGTGCATAAATCATGTCAAATGATCCTTGTTTGGTAATTACATTAACAAATACACATGAAAGTAACAAAAAGAGGTATAAAGAGGATTAATCCACAATCCTAGGCCTCAATGTGATTTTCCTTAACTTGGATCAGATGAGTTAGGTCCTAAAAATATTGAGAATTATGGGGTGAGTATAACCACTCAGTAACTAAGTTTCACCTAACCCATATAGTTACTTATCAATTGTAAATAGATGCAATTAGACAAATACACAGATACCACATAAAAACACTTGGCCATGGTTCACAAAAATAACAACCATGTGATCAGGCCCTTAACACACACTATTATGTGATTTCGTAAAGCACAACACAGGATCACAATAATAACAACCATGTGCCCTCAACACATGCCAAACCACAAAACTAACAATCATGTAGCCGGACTTATATGCATGATCATATGCCAACCTTATATCCTCTTATTACCTCTAACACAAAACCAGTGGCTATCACGTGGCTACATCCTTCACGGGCTAACCTAACCTTTCACTTGTGAGGAGCTACTAGGTTAGGGTGAACTCACTCACTTATGTAATCCAGTTTCCTTTAATACTAACAAACATGGGATGTCATACCCCTAATTTAGCCTTCTCATGAACTAGTGGAGACTAGTTAGGTTCAAGTCTCTCATAGAATAAATGGGATAGTCCTAAATCAACCATGGGATAAGGGCTACCTCCCGATTTCAATGGTTACTGCTAGTACCAGATTTAAGCCAATCTACTCCTCTCTTTAGGCGAACTCCCACCAAGATCATGCTATGCACATTTATCACATATTATGCATTTCACAAATTAATTCATGGCAAATAATCTCATATAACCATATTCAATTACTCCACATAAAATATATAATACATCTCAATTCTCCACCCATAATAATAAATTACAATCAATTTTGTAAAATGCAAAGGGTGGCATAATTAAAGTTTTCTTTCCAAAACCATTTCGCAAATCAAACACTTTGCTAATATGTATAATTAATTTAAGTCATGATTCACATTTCATAGACACAATTAACATTCAACTATAAAAATTAAGTTTCCCCCAGTTATCTCAAACTCTGAGAGGTCAAAGGTTTACCCCTCACTATACCAACTTCCCAAAGCTTCAATAAGCTCGAATAGTGACAAAATGATCCACACTACAATCATAGCACAAGACTACCATCATTACCTCAATCTTGAGAATTTATCAACATATATCTCCACATACTCTATTATATCAACCCATAGACACTGCCCATTCATAGCCAATGGGCTCATTAGGTTTTATTAATGTACATTATCATTAATAACACCTTAAACCATTATTAATGCATATAAACCACTTTTAGAATCTTCAATGTGGTATTCCAATACCTTAAACAACTCCCATTATACTCACTTTAATCAATGGAATCAGACCCATAATCCTGTGGATTGAATTTCAACCTTTTAACTCAAAACTTACTATAAATCATTATAAATGAAGGAGAGAAAGGAAGAATAAGGCACAATAAACTTACCTTAGGTGTTTAGGAGCTTCAAAACATCAACAATGGAAGCCAATATACATGCCCTAGCAGAGCTCCAGTTTCTCTTTATTTTTTTCTTCCTTTTCTCTATTTTTCTCGCGCAGATATGAAATTGATATATTAGAGTTTTGGTTGTGTGCCACAGCACGCGCTCCCCTCCATTATGATGCAGGACATAGAAGAGCTTGTTACTTTTAAATTTGTCTTTGTGCACAATGATGGACCGAGTACACATTGTGGCATGTGGCATAGAGAACAAATCTTTACTTTTTCTTCCTCTTTCCTTGCTCAGGTGGCCCGCCATTGATCCAGACCCACTTTTAGGGCTGAAATCACAACAATTACACCAAGTTAAGCCCCTCTGGCCACACATCTCATTAACTCACTAATTACCCTCATTAGGTTAATAAACCAGGATTAAATTTGCCCAGATGTTACACAATTCACACCACTAAGTGCCATTAGACCTTAAATTACTTTAACTGACTCAAATAGACCACACACAACATATATAACCAATCATATCACACAATTAGTCATCCATACTCAAGTTGACCATCAAACCACCAATTCTCAACAATGCAATGGGGTATATTAAATTCAAATAAAATATAGTTTTGGTCAATTCAACATACAACCTATCAAAAATATATAACTTTTACTAGTATCTTAACCAAGCACACTCATTTAATCACAATCATTACAAGCTTAGGCTGAGATATGCACACATTCCACAAAGTCTCATACAAGTGATAACATAAAAAAAATGCAATGCTCCTAAGTTGGCAATCCAACATAGCATATTTGTTACAAGCCCAAAGTAGAAAAGGGAAGACCTATACAAACAAGGCTCTTCACTCTTCAGTCATTCCTTACTTTCCCTTATCCTTACTGGAGCCTTCAACTATAAAATATAACCACAAGGTGAAATAAATATCTCAGTAATAGAATAATTCACTACTATTAATTAACATGCACAACCATACGAGAGTAAAGCTAGTATACACCAAAGCATACTTTTAGCATATTACAACATAACATTTTCCATAATCAATGTTCAATTTTACTTTAGCATGATTATTCTACCATCTGAACCTCTATATCACCCTAACTGAAACCATAGGCTCCTAGATCAAGCATACATTCACAATGGCTCAAGCTTACTTTTAGTACTAGGATTGCCCGACCAAAGGTGTCTTATCTTACTTTTGGATTATGGTCTCCCCCTATCGTAAACAAATTAGGGTGTCGTTACTCTAACTTGCATAACTGATGCTAAGGAGCGTCACTCTTCAATGCCATATCCCACATAGATATTAAGGAGATAATCTCTAGTACTATGCCTCACTAGACATTAAGGCGATACATGCATATGGACTTCCACTACTCCTTCTTATGGGTGAACTTCCACCCCTTAACATGATCATGCTCACATATCTCATACATAATTCATATACTGATAGGGGACGTGGAAGCAGAATCATGCTAGTTTAGGGATAGAACCCTGACACAACAAAAAAACACAAGAACAAAAGAAAGAGACAAAATTTATGATGAAAATAAAGAAAGATATGATCAAAGAGAAGATCCTCTAGAGCACCAGCCTCTAGGAAGCTCAACCTTTGAAGACACCACAAGAGTTGATCATGCTCTTGATCACATTTGTTTCTCACATTGGATGCCACCACAAAGTACTAAGGCTCACAAGAATTATAAACTCTAAAATGAATAATTTCATTCAACTTCTGTTTTTTTTACAAGAGGGAGCATGCCTAATTTATATAAGCTCAGAGAGAAAAATATTTCCCAAAATTAAAACCCTAATTTCCTAATACTAAAAGGAGAAATAAGATAAAATAATGATAAAATATTCAGCCACATAATTTAGGAGATGTGATCCTAAAATTATGGGATTACAAAATTTAGATATTAATACTATAATTAATTCTAACCTTTAACTAGACTTAAAATAGAAACTCAAATCAAAGGACTATTAAAATAGAAAATAATTTAGGAGACAATCAAGGGATCTTGAAAGATTTAAAATCATGCCACCCTTGACTTCTTCACTAAGGTTTCATGCCTACTTGCTTGCAAGAGGCTCAACTTGTAGTCTTTCTTGCATTGGGCTAAGTTCTGCATCTCTTAGGCTTGACTCTTCATGAGTTTGGATCTTAAGTATATTATACACGTATAGATACTCTCCTTTCAGTTTGAGAGGAGTGCCCTAATGCTCTCCAAGCTCTTGAACTTCTTGCACAAGACTGAACAAGGCTTGCTTCATAGCTTTAGTTCGGGCTCTTGTCATTGGACCTCCAATATGTTGTAATGGGTCTTTAGGTACGTTGGATTGAAAGTATTGGGCTCCTTCCATGTTACCATGGTCATGATTACCATCCTCAAGCTTCGTTGCCATTAATGCTATGTCATCCATGCCATGGGTCCATTATTCCCTCCCAGTTAGAAAGGATTCGTCCTCGAATCTGCAGAATCATATAAAGATAGATCAGAAACATTAAATGTGACACTAACATTGCCATAAAAGCTAGGCAAATTAATCTTGTAAGCATTATTATTAATTCTTTCCAAAACTTAAGAAGATCCATCTCCTCGAGCTTGAAGTTTGGAATTCCTTTGATTAGAAAATCTCTCTTTCGTTAAATGTAACCAAACCCAATCTCCAGGCTCAAAGATCACACGTCTCCTGCCTTTATTAGCTTGCTTGGCATATTGCTCATTCTTTTGCTCTATGTTTGCTTTAACCTTAGCATGTAAGTCTTGCACAAACTTAGCTTTTTTCTTGCCATCAGTGTTAGCATGCTTAGAGAAAGGCAAAGGTAAAATATCAATAGGAGATAATGGATTAAAACCATAAACAATTTCAAATAGAGAATAAGAAGTAGAAGAATGAATAGCCTTGTTGTAAGCAAATTCAATATGAGATAAACAATTCACCCAATTCTTCAAATTCTTCTGAATTATTGCTCTTAATAGTATAGTCATAGTTCTGTTAACTACCTCAATTTGACTATCAGTTTGTGGATGGGCAGTAGTAGAAAAAAGTAACTTAGTCCTTAATTTATGCCATAAGGTACGCCAAAAGTGACTAAGAAACTTCACATCCCTGTCACTCACAATAGTCTTAGGTAAACCATGCAAACGAATAATCTCTTTAAAGAATAAGTCAGCAATGTTAACAGCATCATTAGTCTTAGCACAAGTAATGAAGTGTGCCATCTTAGAGAACCTATCAATAACAACAAATATGGAATCTTTGCCTGCAAAAGACTTAGGCAATCCAATTATAAAATTCATAGAGATATGTTCCTAAGGGTGAGAGGGGACGGGTAAAGGAGAGTAAAGTCCATGAGGTTGGACCTTAGATTTTACCTGTCTACATTTAATGCATTTCTCACAAACAGATATGACATCTTTCCACATGTGAGGCCAAAATAAATGATTAGACAAAATAGTCAAAGTTTTCTCTACACCAAAGTGCCCCATCAAACCACCACTATGTGCTTCCTTAGTAAGCAGCTCACGCATAGAACAAATAGGAATGCATAATTTATTTTTCTTAAAAAGAAATCCATCAAATCTAAAGAAATCACTAGATCCATGATTTTCACAAGATTTTCAAATATTTTCAAAATCAAAGTCAGTTTTATAAAGATCTTTTAAAATCTCAAAGCCAAGTAATTGAGCATGCAAATAGGAAAGTAATGTATACCTTCGAGATAAGGCATCAGCAACGATATTTTCTTTACCTTGCTTATGCTTAATCATATAAGGAAAGGTTTCAATAAATTCCATCCAACGAGCATGTCTCTTGTTCAACTTACCTTGAGACTTGAGAAACTTTAAACTTTCATAATCAGAATGAACGATAAATTCCTTAGGCCACAAATAATGTTGCCATGTTTTTAAGGCCCTCTTTAGAGCATAAAGCTCTTTGTCATAGGTGGAATAATTCAAAGCTGCACCATAAAGCTTTTCACTGAAGTAAGCTATGGACTTAGAATCCTATATTAGAATAGCACCTATACCAATACCAAAAGCATCACATTGAATATTAAATGCTTTAGAGAAATTAGGCAAAACAAGTAAAGGGGCATTAGTCAATTTATCCTTTAGGGTTTGGAAAGCCCTTTCTTGTGTTTCACCCCATTTAAAGGTCACATTCTTCTTAACAAGTTCATTAAGAGGGGCAACAATGCTAGAGAAATCTGTAACAAATTCCCTGTGATCCCTAAGCCATGGATGCTTCTCACTTCACTTGCATTCTTAGGGGTTAGCCATTCACGAATAGCCTTAACTTTCTCCTCATCCACACGAATTCCCTGTGATCCAACAACAAATTCCAAAAAGATAATAGAGTTCATGCAAAAGAAACACTTTTGAAAATTAGCATATAGCTTATATTCCCTTAAGGTGTCAAACACATTTTTAAGATAATTCATATGATCAGTCAAAGATTTACTATAAATCAGAATATCATCAAAGTAAACCACAACAAACTTGCCTATAAACTTTCTAAAAACATGATTTATTAATGCCACAAAAGTACTAGGAGCATTAGTCAAACCAAAAGGCATAACTAACCATTCATATAATCCAAATTTAGTTTAAAGGCAGTTTTCCATTCATCACCCTCTTTCATATGAATTTGATGATAACCACTTCTAAGATCAATTTTAGAGAAGATAGAAGCACCATGCAATTCATCAAGCATATCATCAAGTTTAGGGATAGGGTAACGATACTTTACAGTGATTTTGTTGATTGTTTTACAATCAACACACATCCTTCAAGATTCATCTTTTTTTGGCACCGAGATAACAGGGACAGCACAAGGGCTAAGGCTCTCATACACAAAGCCTTTCATAATCAATTCCTCTACTTAGCGCTGGATCTCCTTAGTCTCTTTAGGGTTAGCCCTATAAGCAGGCTTGTTTGGAATAGCAGCTATAGGTAAGAAATCTATCCTATGCTCAATTCCTCTTAAGGGAGGAAGTCCATCAGGAATTTCATTAGGGAATAGATCTCTATAATCCTGCAACAAAGAGACAACAATAGAAGGAAAAGTAGGGTCAAGAGTGTTAGTAGAAAAATAAATATTCTTGGGAATTACAATAAGAGCTTGCCCACTCATCAAAACCTCTTGAATCTCACTTTTCTCACACAATAATATTTTCTTTTCATTATTTTTCTTTACTCCCACTATTCTATTTTTCTCTTTTCTCACCTTCTCACCACTCTTTTTCCTCTCTTTTGATTGATTTTTAAGTAAAGTAATACTCTCTTTCTTTTCTCTTTCACTCATGCTACAATCAAGGAGATCTCTCCTTTGCTTGTAATCTTGAATAATCTTTAGTTGATCTTCATAGGCTTGGATGGGCCTAAAAGGATTTAATACAATAGTCTTGCCTTTAAAAGGCACCTTGTAAAAATTTCTAAAACCATCATGAGTAGCCTTACTATCAAACTGCTAAGGCCTACCTAATAATAAGTGTCCAACAAGCATAGGGGCTACATCACATAATACATCACAAGTATAAACCCTAACAAAAAAAGTAATTAACACTTGCTTAGAAACCTTAATTTCAGCACAATCATTTAACCATTGCAATTTGTAGGGCTTAAGGTGTGGAATTAAAGGTAGAGATAATTTATCTACAAGTAAAGTGCTAGCTACGTTAGTGCAACTACCACCATCAATTATCATGCTACACACTTTCTCTTTGATGAAGCATCTAGTGTGAAAAATATGCTCACGTTGCTCATGTTCATAATCCTCCTTTGGTTGAATATTAAGAGCTCTTCTTGCCACCAAGACAGAGTCAACTACACCATTGCATTCAAGCTCATCATTTGATTCATGGGAGGTAGAATCATCATCAACATTATTAGCATCATCTTTATCACTTTCATGCATACTATCATAGCCACCATCATCTCTTAAGATCATAACTCTTTTATTGCTACAATCTCTCGCCATGTGGCCCATACCATGACATTTGAAACACTTAATAGGAGAAGTGTTAGATGAATAAGAAGAAAGTTTAGGGTTAAAAGTTTTACCCTCATACTTGGTCTTTATTTCTTCCTTGGCCTGGGATGTATCTTTGGCTTTAGAATCCTTTCATTTGGAAGTTGTCTTGGAGTCTTTCCAAGAGGACTTGGAACGTTTGTTCTTATTTCTCTGCTCCAACTTTATAGCCTTGTATATGAGCTCTTCCTTGTCCATAAAAGTGTACAAGTCAAGCTTATCTCTCAATTCTAGCCTTAAGCCATCCATAATTCTTAACATTGCTTCACGTTCATTTTCTTGAATGTTTGCATGAAACTTCAAGATATTCAACTCGTGCACATACTCCTCCACTGTCATAGATCCTTGAGAAAACATTCTCAATTTTCTATTTAGCTTTGTGTAGTAGTAGCTAGGGACATAAGCCTTTCTCAAGTACCTTTTAAGCTTCTCCCACGTTTTAATGGGCTTTTTCCCAAGTTGGCTTCTTTTGTACTGCAAATCTTGCCACCAATCAACAGCATAGTCAGTAAAATTCAAAGAAGCAGTTTTTACCTTCCTTGACTTAGACAAATCAAGAGTCATAAATATTTAGTCTATCTTCATTTCCCAATCAAGGTATTTTTCTGAATTGTTGCTACCCTTGAATGAAGGATACTTTACTTTTTGATTCGGTAAGTCAATATCACGCTTTGAGGATTTCTTTCCCTTAGGAGAAGGGGGCTCTTCATACTCTTCATCATCACTGGGGGTCTCATGCTTCTTTCCTTTAGAAGAGGAAGTCTCTGGCTCATCTTTATCCTCTTTATAAAACCTATAATCAAGTTCCAAGTGAAACTGCTGCAACTGTGTTTTGCTAAGTTCTAAAACAGAGTTCATATCAATACTAGGGGATTCATCCTTGTTACTCATGTTTACAGAAGCACTAGAAACCATATAAGCTAAAAATGGGTCCTCACACACACAAACTCACATGTTTACTCTCCAAATAAATAAAGTCACTCATGTTTCACAAAAAAATTAATGGCTTTTTTTTAATGAAAAAACACACTTGCCTTTTACCACTCACTAAGCTTGTGGATAGAATCCAATAGTGAAACCAAACACAAATTAAAAAACTAAGAAACAATTAAGTGAATATCTTTTAAATTAAGGAAACTAGAAAACAAGCACAAGATGAAAAGAGGATTTTTTTTTTTTTGCAATTTTGAAACAAATAGGAAAGCAAAATTTTCAAATAAAATTAAGCTTGTTAAAGGAAAAAACCACACGTGACAACAAAAATAAGGAAGAAAGAAATAAAAGTCAAAGAGTCAAATACTCAAAGATAAAAATAGAAAACTAAATAAAGTAAGAGAGTAGCACAAATAGCAAATAAGAGAGTAGCGAATTTGAAAAGTGCTATCAAAAATTAAAAATAAGAAAGTGATCAACATAGAAAACTTTCTTATCACCCAAGTTGACTTTTCTCTTTAGGCAACCTCTTGGTGACTTGGAGTTTAAGAATAGCCTTTTTCTATAGTCATAACTCACAGCAATATTTTTTTTTGTAATTTTTTTTTGAATTTTTGGATTTTTTTCTCTTTTTTTCAACACACTAACACATTTTTTCCCTTTTTTACATGAATTTCTAGGTATTTTTTTCTCTTTTTTTTTGAGAAGGCTAATAAAATGAAAACTCATATAAGATAAAAAAGTCACAAAGATGAAGAAGAGAAAAACTAAAAGATAGAAGTAGATGGGGTAGATAAGAGATTATCACAAAAAGAAATAACTCACGATGAAAAAGAAGAAGAAAGGACAAGAATTTGAACTAAATCTAATAGGGAATTTGGAAGCAGAATCATGCTAGTTTAGAGACAGAGCCCTGACAAAACAAAAAAACACAAGAACAAAAGAAAGAGACAAAATTTATGATGAAAATAAAGAAAGATATGAAATAAACAATGAGATAATGATCAAGGAGAAGATCCTCTAGAGCACCTGCCTCCAGGAACCTCAACCTTCGAAGACACCACAAGAGTTGATCACGCTCTTGTTCACGTTTGTTTCTCACACGGGATGCCACCACAAAGTACTAAGGCTCACAAGAGTTATAAACTCTAAAATGAATAATTTCATTCAACTTCTATTTTTTTTACAAGAGGGAGCATGCCTAATTTATATAAGCTCATAGAGAAGAATATTTTCTAAAATTAAAACCCTAATTTCCTAATACTAAAAGGAGAAATAATATAAAATAATGATAAAATATTCAGCCACATAATTTAGGAGATGTGATCCTAAAATTATGGGATTACAAAATTTAGATATTAATACTATAATTAATTCTAACCTTTAACTAGACTTAAAATAGAAACTCAAATCAAAGGACTATTAAAATAGAAAATAATTTAGGAGACAATCAAGGGATCTTAAAAGATTTAAAATCATGCCACCCTTGACTTCTTCACTAAGGTTTCATGCCTACTTGCTTGCAAGAGGCTCAACTTGTAGTCTTTCTTGCATTGGGCTAAGTTCTGCATCTCTTAGGCTTGACTCTTCATGAGTTTGGATCTTAAGTATATTATACACGTATAGATGCTCTCCTTTCGGTTTGAGAGGAGTGCCCTAATGCTCTCCAAGCTGTTGAACTTCTTGCACAAGACTGAACAAGGCTTGCTTCATAGCTTTAGTTCGGGCTCTTGTCATTGGACCTCCAATATGTTGTAATGGGTCTTTAGGTACGTTGGATTGGAAGTATTGGGCTCCTTCCATGTTACCATGGTCATGATTACCATCCTCAAGCTTCGTTGCCATTAATGCTATGTCATCCATGCCATGGGGTCCGTCATATACATATCTAATTCTCACTACAATCATATAAAAATTTCACAAACTTCATCATTTCAGAATCATTTCATATGCATAAAAAAATCATATTTTGCAATATGCAATGTTATCAAATCACAAGTAGTAAACATGCATATCTACTTACAAATGGTTAAGCAAGATAATCAAATAGTATAAATTATTTCGTTATCTCAACCCTTAGTCATAAAAAGGTCATTGTAGTTCAATGTTAGCTTCACATGTTCCTACTTGTACAATAACACTCGAACAACCCTTAATCTACACAATTAAGTATCAATTATCAATTATCACTCCGAATAAACCCCAAATTCACTAGGTTCCAAGTACCCATAACTCTCAAATTCCTTATCTAATAACATCAACCACTTTAAAACACTCTAACAATCCTATTTAACATCCAAATATACCAAAATCATCATCTAACCTTTCATATTGTCCAAAACTCTCAAATTATGCCTAGGCTTCGTCCAAACCTCAACAAAAATTCCAAATCACTATAAAACTCATAAACTTGGTGTTATAGACATGACTTAACTCCCCAAGACCTTAACTAAGGCAATGGGTTCATCTATTATCCAACCATAACAAAACATAACCCCAAAATTCCCCAAAAGTAAGAAATTTTGCATCAAAAGGGAAGGAGAGGGAGTATGGAAGTTGCCCAATGAAGATTCAAGCTCTAAATGTGTACAAAATGGTCTAAAGGTCATGCCCTAGCAGTCACCAGTTGTTTCCTATTGCCTCCTCGTGATTTCTCTTATCTCACTTCTGATTTTTGGTCTAATTTGGCAAATTGATAAATTTTGATTTGGTATGTGAGCTAGGGTGTATTGGCACATTTGCTGTGATACATGGCACAGAGAGCTCCTTCACAATTTAAACTCCCTCTGTGCTATGGCCTGTTTGAACTTTGATCTAGCCTCCTTCTAAGGCTATCCATGGATCCAAAAGCTATATTAGTCCCCCCATAAACTTCATTAATCAATAATTAACTTGAAATTACCATTCTACCCTTTTAAACACTTAAAATTCCCAAATCTAAACACTAAGATGTTGCAGATCCCCTCCTCATAAATTGAGACTAGGATCTTCTACTGAAACCCTTCCTTCTAGAAGAATTAGAACTGCTAGAACTGTACCTAAGTCTCTTTGAAATTTTGCCTGGTAGACCCAAAGGGGATGAAAATCTCCCCATACTGTCTCACCTTCTCTCTACCTCTGCCTCTCTACCTTGCCTGGTTCCTACTCTCAACTTGTGACACATATCTTCATATGTCATCACATCAAACAACGCTATTTGATGTCTATATTCGGGTCTCATCTTTTCTAGCAACCGCTCAGCCTCATTACTGTGCTGAAGGTATATGGAATAGACTAACAAGCCATTGAATCTTATAATGAATTCCTCCTTATCCAAGTCTCCCTGCCTAAAAGCATGGAATTCTTCTTCCTTTTTAGTTCTAAAAGAAACTGAAAAGTACTGGTTGAAGAACATCTTCTTGAACTCTTCCTAAGTTAGATGAACACTACTAGTTGCTGTCACAGACTCCCACCACCTCTTTGCAACCCCAACTAACTACATTATGGCTAGGAAAACCTTATGCTCAAATGTACAAACCACAACTTTAAAGATTGTCTCTAGTCGATCAATCCATAACTTAGCTTCCCCTTCTTTTATACTTCTATCAAAAGTAGATAGGTTGAACCGAACAAAAGTTTTTCAAGCACGATCTAATAATGAATCAGTATTAGGAACCTCTTTTATGCTACTTGAACCTTAAGATAGTCCAGGCCTGATCTATGCTTCCTTTTACATTGGAATACCTCGAGCTTCTACTCTCTCTTCTTATTCTCTTCCTCTCAAGATTGTATCCTAATCTTGAATAGCTTGCTTAATATCCACCATCATGTGTCTCAACTCTTCCAAGAGATCATCCCTTCTATATCTTTGTGCTTGAATTAAGTAAACTTTTGGATCTTGCTTCTCCTCATTTACCCTTCTAGAATAAGCACTTCTAGCCTGAGTACTTTGCTTCATGACATACTATCTTTCTCCTCTCCTAAGGATGAAAAGAAGAAGTAAAAGTGAGCATCAAGGAAAGGGTTGTGTAATGAACAAGAATAAGTTTCTATATCTAAAGATGAATACAAAAAAGATTGACCATAATTGGGTCTCAACACTTGAGAAACTGGTATCAAAATATAACCCAACCCTTATATCAACATGATATAAGGAGAGGATTAGTATAATCACCACACTAACACTAGACTATATTCAAATACTTTGTTTGAAAAGCTTGGACCCAAGACTCGATTTTCAAAATCATCAAAATCCTTAACATATTAGAGCAATAAACAGTGAAAACTAAGCATATGCATTCATTAGATTCATTACATGCCTTTAAAACAATGTTCTAAAGTTAGAAACTGAGCCATGCGGCATGTGGCATGTAATGCCTTCAACAACATTACCATACAACCCTTCACTCAATCTGCTAATTAAAATAAATAACTTAGAAAGTTTTGGGATCCTAATATAAAACTTTTGAAAATCTCTTTATAGAAATCATTTACAAAATAGCACACAGCGGAAGCACCAAGCATAAACATATGAAATAGTAACTTAAACCATAAAAATTCACATAAAGAGTAGGCTATACACTACAGCTCATACCATATGTGCCTCGGCATATGACATAAAGACCAGCTACACACTTTATGCCATGCACCACAACAGGTGGTTCTTTGATAACACATGCGCATGGCACACATATTAGAATCTGCTATCAAATTGTATATTTTGATATGAACTTTAGATGTTTTGCATCCGATGTCTGATTAGGGTGATTCAAGTACCCACAAGAAGCTTATTTGAAAATCTAACCAATGACACTAGTTTCATTCCAATCTAATATTCTGTTGAAAAGTTGAATACCCAAGTGCATTTTGACCATTTTATGTCAAAAATGTGCCACTTGTGCATCTCTAATTGAAACCACTAGTCATTGGCCACTTTTAAGGCCTTGACCACATCCAAAAGGACAAACACCACCTGATTGAACAATTCAAATCATATTATCTTACATATACACACATTTGTCCTTTCAACTGCCCATAACACATAATCCTGTTCTAAATTTCTTTGTTTTAGTTCATTCCATACAACTGGCCAAACTTTACACATAACACATGTATTATTTATCCACACACAAATATATACATATCCTCTATCCCACAATGTCAATTTAACCACATACACACATATATCTGTAGTGGGCTAAGATAACATGAATCACACACATATCCATAATTCACATGTCCATGCACAAAATAACCATCTCTATGGCAACATATATACATAACTACTATTATGCATTCAAATTCATTACATTGTCTTACAATGGGCATTTCAAAAGAGTCTCTACTCAACTCGTTTCCTTTCCCTTTATACCATTAGTGTCAGAACATAAAAAATATAAATAACCACAGGTAAGATTAAAATCTCAGTAACCAATATAGCTCATTGAATGTCTATTACTACAGATAACCATATCAAAATAACAAAACAAAAGTAATAGTATATATATATATATATTTATATATATATATATTTCAAAACATATAGAATTTTCCACACAATTATCACCTTAGCATGATCATCTAGCTACCTAACCTCCAATGCTCCTCGACACAAAATCATAGGCTCTACTAGATTAATGACATATTGACCTGAGCTCACTTTCTATGGTAGAAACACCTGGCTAAAGGTATTCTATCCCACCTGTGAACTATGATTTCTCTCTTCTCAGACATTTGTGATAGAGGTATTGTTAACTCCTAATCATATCCTAATGGGCACTAGGGAGTTTTCAAACTGCCTGGATGTCTAATGGTAACAATCTTAATATAATGCTGTACCGGATTGCCTATAGTACCAGCTCGTATAATGCTGTACCAAATATCCCGACAAACCCTGGGTGAACTCCCACCCTCAATGATCATGCTTTTCACACACATTTCACTACTTTTCCACAATTTATCCCACACATACATATACGTACATCTATAGAAATCAATATAATTCAATAATAATAAAATTTCCATTTTACAAGTTAATTTCATACTAAAACCATTTGCCATGCAAAATCATGCATAGAAATTAACAAAACCATAATCATACAATTCCTTTTACATAGTTATAATAGTTAATAAATATAATAAACTATATGATTATCTTAATTCTTTTGTCTAATAGAAAGGGTTACTTATGTTCCACAACCTTATTCAAGTTTCTTTTACTATTCAACTCATCGTATACAAGAATCTACACTAAATTGGCAACTAAAGTCAATTGTTTTGTTGACTGAAAGTGCCTATTATCATAATTAAACATACAATCACTACCATTTCCTTTACTCATGTCCATTTCCACGTTCTACTCCCAATCACTATTCAACTTAGGCACTAACACACCCACTATCACATTTCTCCCATTACTCTCTCTCCAAATTAGCTTTACTTGAGCTTATTACTTTAAAGCTTTATCATTTCAACTCAAACCAATCACAAAGTATTAGTTTAGTCCTAAAAGACCTTTCTATTACTATAGGGTAAGAAATTAACTCCTTAAAAATTTTAAATTCAATTTCTCAATAGTTTAAACTAAGAGAAAATATGATGGAATTGAAATTTAAGCCAGCATAAGATTTAGCCGATAAGTGACAGGTTGAAAATGTCATCCTTGTTTTATTTTCATGAGCTAGACATGTACCCATTTAGCCAGTTTCTGTACCATATATTGTAGCGCATCCATCCTTAACTGTGGTTTAACATCCTAAATTTCTAATCTTGTGTTAATGACTGATTAGGAATGAATTATTGATTTAATATGGGATTAGGGTTTTGAGTAGTGAAGTGTTACATTGATTCACAGGATTTTATATGAACAAATATGAGTAGTAGAGCGGAGTTTCGAAGCAAAGCATGTAAGCACAGTAAGGATTTTCCTTATTGTGCCATGTACTGCAGTGCATGGAGCAGAATTCAAATTAATAGGGATGTGTTTGCTCGTGGAAACAGAAAGGAAGAGCTTGAGATAAGAGTTCTAGCATGGAGAAGAGCAAGGTTGTGCTAAGACAAGCATAATCAAGAGCAAGGATGGTGTTTTTGACCTGTTACTTATCAGGTAAGTCACATATTGCCTTAACCTTCGAATCTACCCTATTTTCTCTTAGTTTTAACTAGTGAGAAATTAAATTTAGGAGTGTTAAGGAGTTGATTTCTTACCTTATAGTAATAAAAAGGTTCTTCAAAACTAAACTAGTACTTTGTGATTGGTTTAAGTTGAAACGATAAAGTTTTGAAGTTGTAGGTAAGATTTAGCCCAATTTAAAGATAGAGTAGTGAGAGAAAATTGCTAGAAAATGTTAAAGCTTGAAATGAGGGGTAATTAGTGGTAATGTGCATAATCGAGTGTGAAATATGGAGTTGATAGTGATTAAGTGCTTAAATGTGATAATTGACACTTTTTGTCAATAGTGAAATGACTTTAGATGTCAATTTTGTGTAGATTCTAGTGTGTGATGCACGAATTATGAGAAAGGAGCTTGAATAGGGTTGTTGGAACATGGGTAATCCTTTCTAGTAAACAAAAGGGTTGAGATAACTATATAGTTTGTTGTGTTTTTAACTATTATAACTGTGTAGAAGTAATTATAAATGAGAAAGTTGTTGTTTTATGATTTTTATGCATTTGATATTGTAAATGATTTTAGCATGAAAATCAATTTGTAAAAGGTTATTGATTTTGATTGATACATATATACTATGTATAAAAGTGTGTGATGTGAAAATGTGAAGAAAAGTAGTGAAAATTATGAAAAAGCATAATCATAGGGGGTAGGAGTTCACCCAGGATATATGGGGGATGTGTGTGTGTTGATATGTGAGTGAAAAATCCACATAATTAGGCTGGTACTATGAGACATCTGGTGTAGCATTATATGGGACTGTTACTATGGGACATTCGGTGTACTATGGTAGTTACGCTGTGGCGTATATGGCCTTGAGGGACTCATCCCTTTGTGCCATCCGCCGTGGTGGATGTGGCTTGTGCTGTGGTAGACAAGTCAGATTTTTGAAGAATAGCTTGTTTTAGCCTATTTTGAAGTGGTTTGATTTTTCATGCTTCTGTATTTGTGCTTAATCAATTTTTAACCATGGTTTAAGCTCAAACAATATTTTAGAATGGGTTTTCTTGGGATCCCATTATTTTAAACTAATTATCTTTTAAACCTTTAGGTTGTGATAACTTCTTTTTAGGATTTTATCTAATTTTAGTTATCACAACGGAGTATATGAGTGTTGTCTTGTTAATGTCAAGGCAGATATTACATGTGTTACACTATGGCACATGTCAGAGAGAAGGTCAAGCATGTGGCTCTGTGCTACATGTCATGGTACATGTATTATTTATCGTGGCGCATGGCCCCTAATCTGACCTAACTTTGTAGTTTTTAATGCATGCATTGATTGTTATGAATACTTACGACTTGTTTCCATTGTGCATGGCTCTGATGTGATAAGATTATGATGATTTTAGGAAACAAGTCTTGGGTCCAAGCTTTTTAAACAAAATATTATATTACAATTTGTGTTGTGTGTAGGGTGATTAAGTTAGCCCCTCCTAATATTAGGTGAATATTGGGAGAAATTACATCTACGCCTTCCTCCTATAACATTTTCAAGTCCTTAATCAAAGGTGCCAAATAGATATCAATATCCTTTTCTAGCTATTTTTGTCCCAAAATTATCAAAGGAAACATTATATACTTATGCTTCATATACAACCAAGGAGGTAGGTTGTAAATAACCAACAAAACTAACCATGTATTGTGTGTACTACTAAGATTGCCATATGGGTTGATTCCATCTACATAGAATCCAAGCTGGAGGTTTCTCATATTACTACCAAATTTAGGAAACATGTGATCTATTATCTTCCAGTGAGGAAAATCAACCAAGTGCTAAAGTTTCTCATCAGATATCTTCTCATCAAAATGCCATCTCAAATTATTTGCTTCTATTGGATTAGCAAACAAACATTAAAGTTGTGGAATTATTAGAAGATACCATAATACTTTTGCAAGAGGACCTTTAGTTATAATCTCATCACTATCAACACCATCATCCTTGTTCACTTTGTAGCACGAGGTCCTACATTTTGGACACATGTATAGTCTTTCATACTCATTTCTATACATTATACAATCATTAGGATAAATATGTTTACTTTTATAATCCATACCCATAGGGCACAAGATTTTGTTTGCCTCATACATACGTTTTGAAGCAAATTATAGGTTGGAAGCATTTTACTCAAGAATTCAAACAACTCTATGAAGCTTGAATTGGTCTACTCACTTCTTGACTTTAAGTTAACCAATCCTAATACAACTGTCACAAGTGTAAAATTGATACACCCCGAGTATAATGGCTTCTTTATATCACTACACAAGTTGTCCTATACATGTAATTGTGCAAATGATGCCATCTCAACGTCATGAATCATATCCTCTATTCTATCACCCAAATCATTCACAATTTGCTCATTTTGGAACATAAAAGTTGTTCTTTCTTCCCCATGCTATATCCATATTGTATATCTCAAATTTATCTCATCACAAATTAAATGTTGTTTTATTCATACAATTGACACAATAATAACAATAATTTCCATTTTTACTAGAAACATCTCTTCTAGCAAATTGAAGAAACTACTCCACACCATCTCATATTCCTTACTTATTCTCCTAGCATTTATCTAACTATGATCCATTCCATTTTAACTTAATCAATCATTACAAAGTCTATCAAATTAGCAATTCTCTAGCTTGTATGTACATGTTAAGGTTAGCAAAAAAAAAAAATCAGCAAATTTCCCCTTAAAATGGGACCTCCCCAAATTTTAGCAAAAATAAGTTAAACTAAACCATTCCAAATAATCAGATATCAAATTTAAATAAAAAATTGAACAACTTAATCAATCCAAATAATCAAATATTAAATTTGAACATAAATAGAAATAACATACCATCAAAAAAAATTGAGCAGAGTTTCCTCTTAAAAATGGGACCTTTACAAATTTCAACAATAAATTAAACAATTTAACCAATCCAATTAATCAAATATTAAATTTAAGCATCAATAAAAATAATATATCATAAAAATATTCAACAATATACCATTAAAAAATCCTAAAAAAAGTTGCTTCATAAATAATAAATTTCCTTGAACTACTTTTTCACTCACATGTCTTCAAATCAAAGTCAGGAGCTTGTGCTGCATTCCTTGCAAAATATAACCCAATATCTTTTGCAACTATGTCATTTGGAAATATGATTACAATTTATCTTCTTTAATTATCCATAAAATAAATTTTCAATCACAAAGTGATAATGAAACATAGCATAATCAGACATACCATAAGACAAAAAAAAAAAAATTTTAGATACAAACAATTCAATATACAAACAACATTGGCTCTTGAAGAGGACAATTAGTATATTTTTTATTTATGTATAATACTTAAAATAATTATTGCTAATTAGAAGGCAAAAGTAGCAGCATCTAGGATTAAAATGCACATAATAAATAAAATAGAGTCCTCAAAATAAATAATATGAAAAATAATTGTTGCTAATTACAGGGCAAAAGAAGCAGCGTCCATGATTAAAATGCATATAACAACTAAAATAGAGTCCTTAAAATAAATAATATTAAAAACTAACTTGGAAGCTGTGGGAGAGATGCAGAGGAGAATAGGGAAGGGATGCTGAGGATGCTATGGGGAGGGACGTTAAGGAAGCTGGAGGGAGGAATGTCGAGGAAGCTTGGGGGAGGAGCACCAAGGAACCTGTGGGCGATGAGGGAGTGAAGGTTGGGGAAGCTATGGGTGAAGTAAAGGAGCTAAGGGTGACGTTGATGAAGCTTTGCCAATGAAGAAGAGAATACAGGCTGAAGGATAGAGAAGCTGAGCTGTGAATGCTGAGAAGCTGTGGGTTCCCATTGGAGAGAAGATTAAAGCTAAGGGAAAAAGGAAAAAGCTAAGCATTTCTATTTGCAAGGCAACATTAAATTTAATTTATGAAATATGCTATGTTACTTTTAATGTAAAAGTGATATGCATCATTGCATAACCCACATTGTTTTCTATGAAAATAGAAAATGACATGGATAATAAACCTACATCATTTTCATATAAAGCGATGCGAATAATATAATTAAAATAAATAAAAATTAAAAAATGTTTTTAATTAGAAATGAAAAGCCACATGGATAATATAATTAAAATAAATAAAAATTAAATAATGTTTTTTTATCAAAAATGAAAAGCCACGTCCAGTAAAAGTGACATGGACCATGTCCTTTATTACCAAAAGCGATGTCTATATTGGACGTCCTACACTATTACAAAAAAGGAAATAATAGACTGTTATTTTTGTCTATATTGAATGGTTATGAACTGTCCAATATGGCACCATCATATATTGATAAAACAAATATTGGACAATCATTACAACTGTCCAATATTATAATATTGGACAGTTCAAAGACCCATCCAATATAGTGTCAGAAATATAGGTATAGAATGTATTGGATGGTTATTTTTCAGAACCGTCCAATATATGGACATATTGGATAGTTATAATGATAACCATCCAATATACTATCAAATATTAGATGATTCTAGTCACAACTGTCCAATATATTCATTATATTGGATGGTCATCCTAAATAACCATCCAATATATTAATTTTTTTTAAAATACACTGGTTGCATTTCTTGCAACCCCCTGCAACAGTATGATGCAAATACAAACCAGTTCAATCCAATCTAGTCCAATCCATAATTATACTAAACTAAATTGAATTATAGTAGACTAACAATTTTATTAAAATAAAAAAAATTATTTCCTATACAATTGCTCAGCATAGTACTAAGTAAAACAAAGTTGTTTGCTAGACTAAACCAAAATTATTCTAAATTATAAAAACTAAAATAAAAAACTGCAATTCACTTATTTTTGGCCCACAATAGAAATATGTACTCACACTATTCCTCAATAACTTCGTTGATGTGACGATCCTTGAATTCTTCATAGTATGAATTGGGATAATACTACAATAATGTAATATGACAACAAAGTTAATTACTTCAGCAAATTAAAATCCATAATCACATATAATTGAATGTAAATAACATACATACCGTAGTGAGGATTAGAGTCATCCCATGAGTGATAATGTTTTTAAGAAATCTTATGATACAATATCCACAATCCTCGCTAGCTATATGCTATTTGTCGTGGGCACTACATAAAAAAACCAATAAACATGTTATTGAATTAATCAGAAAATTAAAATTGATTGTTAAAATTAGTAGTGAGAAGTACCTTCATTATCTTTCAGTTAGGGTAGGCTAGATCATATGACTTGTACCTTAATGGTACAGGCAAGTTCTTTTCAATGAGATAAAGTACCACAGCCCTGATAAGAAAGAAAATAAGTTGAAATTAGAAATTTAAAATAAAAAAAATATGGAAATATTAATCAAAATGTAACTTATAAATTAAATAATTCCATCATATTTGGTCTATTATCTGGCTGCCCATTAGTAGAATCCAAGTAGTAAAACTTTACAGTTTTAATAGCAGTTGGCATAATGTTGATTAGCATCTAGTGGCTCCTAAAACAGTTTGAAAGCACATGTCATGAAACTTAAAATGACAAGATAAATTAAATAAATTAAGACACCATTGAACTTACCCTTGTACATAAGGTACCGGAAATAATGTTCCCGCAATAGGGTTCTTTGCTTGAAGTACTTTGCTAATGTTTGAGCTTAACTATACTGCACCTCGGTAGTGATGTTATGATGAGTAGAGACATCATAAGGATAGACAAAGATAAGTTTTGACACAAGATCACCAGGGACAATAAAAAATTTTATATAGGTACTGAAATGAAAAAAAAAACAAATTATTATATTATTCTCAGTTTAAAATATAATAAAAAGTCATAAACAATATGTACCTCATATTAAATGAACCACGTTTTGGCTGATTGAAATGCGTTTGAGGACTTCATTGACTATTTCAACCCTAATCATATCGTGTTGTTCTCTACCATACATGCTTTGGTCAAATTTGATAAGCACTGTAAAATCAGCAAACAACTTTGCATACGCCTCAAGTGTGCTCTGGTAGGTTTTTAGTAGTTGGTTTGGCATGGCTGTCTCAACCTTGGATAATTGGCCTGATTGTTTAGTGATGCCCTTCCCCTTAGACTGCACACCAATTATATCGTTAGAAACCAATTAGGTAACATATACATAAAAAGGTAACTAACATACCTATCGATTTTGTGCTTCATCTTCTACATAGAAGCAAACCTTGGGCTATGTAATAAATTTGCCACTTGCTTCTCCAATAGTAACGCTTCTAAGGTAGGAATTGCCAATGGGTAGTTAACATCAATAGGTTCAAGAATCAACCCTCATAAATAGTCTGTAGGTATTGGCACATTGTGTATGGTATTTTCCTAAGGATATTAAACACACAGCCTCTTTCCATTTTATGTCTACCAAGGCTATTTGCTATGAAAAAAGAAATCATACTCGCCCTAAATAAAAATAAGTATAAGTTAATAAAATAATGATGAACCAAAGTTAAGGAATAAAAATAATATATACCTCAAGAATTTGACCAGATAGCTGGGCCATAGTGTAACTATCTATCTTGCTAGGGCTTATGTGCTCAAAGGGCAACTTCCCAGAATCATTAGCCTTAAGCAATGCCTCAATCATTTTTTGCTACACTTCTACTTGTTTTTTTAGAGCATTAAACTCAGTTAAAGAAGGCACATCTTTTAGAGTCTTTTCTTCTCACTATTTGTTTCCCTGAGACCCCTATGCTAACACCCCTAACACAACCCGGGTGATCACGATTTCTCAATGCCTTTTCTAAGACATCTTTGTCCTGGGGAAGCTCGCCTTTAGAAAATTCTTCTGAGATGACACTCTATTTATCATAATTTGAAAAGCACAAGTTATTAAAATAGAAATTATTAACATGTTATGCAAAGTTGAGGATGAAAGTACTTATAACTTTTTCAGCAAGTTCTTGAACATGTTCACCCATATAATTGCCATCTTTATCAGTTTGGCCTAATATAAAGAGTCTAGCCCATGATATAGAGCTCTCTAATATGCCTTCTTCATCGATCTATGCATTAAAATACATTAGTGACATCACATATTACATATCAATTAATAAATTCAAAACATACCAATCGTTGCTTGATCCTTGAATACCTTAAGCACCCTTTTAGGAAGGGGAAAAGTTTTTTTTTTACCTTTAACTCTTTATTCTTTTGGCTCAATTCCTAAAAGAAATAAAAAGTACCATGATTCTAGTGATCAATTCATATAAAATTATTACACAAAATATCATGATCCTTACCAAAACTAATTTGTCAATGCACCTAGCAATAAAAGTATCCCAATGCTCTTATTTGATAATAGGTCTTATCAACTTAGGGATTGTAGGACTAATATGGCCATTGGCATGAATTATATATTTTGATCCTACAAAATATTGGAAGGCTCAATGTGTCTTACATGCTACTTCCATGACAAAATACCTTCGACTGGAGTCAATCTCAAATGCTGACTGCTCAATCAATAGATTTAAGATATAAGTTAGAAAATTGACATGATAATATAATAAACCAATTAATGAACTAATTAATATTATAAATACATATATATTACCTCAACTTGTTCCCATATAAAATTTATGGAGGCTGAATCTACTTTATGCCAATTATTAATTGATAATCCTAAATGCCCTCTAACACAGCCCCAGTGTAGCTAGAGAATTTATGCTTGTTGGTCTTAATTGGTTGACCCTTCGAATTCCATTGAAGAGAATATTTCTATCCAGCCAACCGTCTTCTATTAACCTTACCTATCAATACCAAGCCTTTTCTAATTGATGTAGCCACAGTTTCTTGAGCATTTTTAGCCATAAGCTAACTAGTGCATGTAGAGGGATGATCATCTATCGGCAAGTCAGGAAGTGGGTCATTCGATGAGTCAGGGGGTGAGCTCATGGCACTGGGAGGATTATCCAATAGGTTATTAGTCGAAGTGGGGACACCGGCTCTCCTAGGTAGATTTTAAGAGCCATTTACTTGTAATGAAATAGTTGAAAGATAAGACACAAATAGTAATTAAGAAAATTAAAATACACAAGACACATATAAAATACAAATAGTAATTAAGAAAATTAATCACCACAAGATTAAGTCGTTCTTTTTCTTTTCCTCAAATTCTTTTGAACATTTTCTACCTTGATAGCTCGATTTAATGTCTTCATCTTCTCTTTTATTTTTTTGCCCTTTTTTAAAATCCAAATACCTTCATTGTGATTATGTCTTATATAGTTGGCACTATCTTCGATGAGATTGCTTTCAAGTACAGTCCCTTCAAATGGATCATCCTTAACAACATCAATCATCTCTCCAATTATTTTGTTTGACAATAAAACAATGGACCAATTTTGTTTTACAAGATCAGGAACATAGAACACTTGTTTAACCTGTGATGCCAAAATAAAAGGCTTATCTTTATTTTCATGCCTTGTAAGATTCACTTGTATGAACTGAGACGATGCATTAATTTAAAGGCCACTTTTATAATCAACCTAATTACAACCAAAGACTGGAACTTTAAACTTAACGTAGTTTAACTCCTATATGTGTTCAATCATGCCAAAATATGACATTGATGCTTATATAAGATTTTTGTCTTTCACATTGGAAATATGCATCGCTTTAGCTATAAGAGTTACACTACTATTTTGCATTGTGCTTCGATCATCCAGTTCTTTGATGTAGAATGTGTATCCATTGATTACATAGCTATTGTAAGAGATAACTTGTATGTTTAGACCTCTAGCCAACCATTTTACTCTTCCAAAAATAGAATTATGATCAGAATTGTACTTGTCAGAAACATGCTTTTTTGACCAACTATGAAATGCTTATTATGTCATTTTTCATACCAAGTTTCAATTCTTCTAGTATTATCCTTCCTAATGTCGGACTTGTACTTGTTTGCGTATCTTTAGAGTTGTGTAACACATAAAAGTATGCTTGCTCCCAATGTTTTAATGAGATAGTGATTAATTTGTCCCCCTTTATTCCTTCACCATCTTCTCTTCCCATATGTCTATCAACTGAAATCCCAACATATTTTCCATCTCTCAAGTATTCTTGACAGTTGTACCTTTTAATAATGCAACCTTCAGGTTTATTTTGGTTTTTCACATACCCTTTATGTTCAACCAGGAGCATCTATCTCAAATAAGCCGAGCCACACATTTCTACCTCCTTAACTAAGTGAATAGTAAGGTGAACCATTATATCAAAAAATGCCAGGCAGAAAATACATTTTAACTTCACATAATGTCCTTATAGTTCAGCCTTGCAACCTTGGCAATTTGCAAGGGTTGATCACTTTGCTACAAATAGACTTGAAGAAGAAACATAATTTAGTTATCGCGTTACACACCCCATCAGGTCAAATAGAATGTATGGCTACTGGAAGAAAATTTTTCATCAAGACATGGCAGTCATGAGATTTTAAACCTATCACCTTCAAGTCTTTCATTGAGACAAGATTTTTGATATTGGAAGAGTAACCCTTTGAACTTTAATTACACCAAGAAACTCACATAATGCCCTTTTTTCTTTTTTTGACAATGTGTGAGTTGCTGGACGAAGAAAATGACTTCCATTCTCCTTCGGCACTAAGTCTTCCCTTGTACCCATAGAAACTATGTCTATCCTAACTTTTATGCCATCTTTGCTCTTTCCTGAAATTTGTAGTAATGTGCCAATAATGCTTTCACACATATTTTTTTCAATATACATTATATCAAGAAAATGCCTCACATTCAATCATCCAATTGATAGAACACATTTGTTATTCACTTTTATTTGTTAATTAGGACCCTTTTATTAATAATTTATTACCTTCAAGTACACATTTTGCATTAGATTTGAAATTTTGCCTAAGTTTCTAGGTTTAGTGTACTAGGGGCATTTTGGTCTAAAATATGAACTTTTGAGAAAATATACAAGAAAAATTGAAAAAGTGAATTTTATGTTCAGTTGATGAGTGGTGAAATTATATTTTTAAAATTTATTTTAGTTTGAGAGTAATTAAATAAAAAGTCTAACACTTTCTAATGTGTTTTAATTTGACTCTCATTCATCTTTCAATTTCTCTCTCTTGTTCTTAGTGTTCTTTATTTTTTCCATTTTTCTCTCTACTTCCAGCACATCTAGCCTCTTCTTCTTTACCATTTCTCCATCAAATTCACTCAAATCTTCCACTAACATGGCCAAAATCACCCCAAGCATCTAGAGGAAGAATTGAATCTCAATTCATCATGACTATGGATCATACCTCTCGGCCACATGGTGTTCATGGAGGAAACAAGATTTTCTTGACATTTTCTAGCTAGATTCTCCATGGAATCCTAGGGGAGAGTTGATGGAAGAGGAGTCTCGCAGTTTTCACTTGGGTAAGCTTAACTATTTCTTCATCTTATTTCAATTCCATTGGAATACTATGACTATTATTGATTGTGGTTCAATTTGACTTTTGTTTCATAGTTGTTTGTAATTTGTAATGTTGAAATAAGATTATTTTAGTTGAATTTCATGCTCTTCAAGCTACTAGAATTTTTGGTCTCTTAGTGTTTTTACATGGTAATATGTGATTTCACTTGGAGAATGTCTTATATTAGCCTAGCATGTAATTGTGTGGTGATTACTTGATGAGCTGCTTAAGTTTTCATAGTTTTGAGCTTAGGTACAGCTTTAGGTAGTGGCATTTGGGAATGAATTTTAACTAAACACTTAGTTAATTTTAGAGCTAAGCTAGTAAGGTTACCTAGGGGGCTTATAATAGCACTTAGAGAATTAAATTAGTGAAACTAGGATACTTGAGATAGTTGTTTTAAGTAAATACATTTTTTAGCCAAGGAAGGAGAGTTAAGTGAGCTGCTATAATTAATTAAAAGGGCTAGGAATCTTCCATTAGCAAGACCCTAGGGTTCTTACTTTAATAGGGAAGCCACTTCATTCATAATTAGGATTAGTTTTCTAGTTTAATTCACTAGATAATTAGGATAGCAATTAGTTAATCAACTTCAAACTTTAGATGATTTATTTCACTATATGACTTTAAATTAGACTTAAAACAATTCCTTGAGAGATGACCTAGGGATGGACCTATGTTACATTAGGGTTAGCTAGTTTAATTTTGAAGGCAAGCGACAATCCCTATTACTAATATGGCAAATTAAAGAAAATATATCTTTTCTTCCACCCACTTGTACTAATGTGCCTCGCAAGAGGTTTTCCAAATTCAATATCCAAATCCTTAACCTTTTCAAATATATCACCAGATAAAAATAGAGGTGGCCTACCTTCTTTTAAATTATCATCAAAAGATTTTCTTAATCTTCAATAATAATGTTGTTGAGGCAACTATCTATAATGTCTCATGTAGACATACTTCATACCATATTCTAATCTCACCGATTGTGTGCTATCTTCACAAATAGGGCATCTAAGTTTTCTTTTGATATTATACCCAAACAAATTACTATATGCTAGAAAGTCATTGATTGTGCCAAAAAACATGGCTTTCAAATTAAATGTTTCCATCCTATACGACCATACACTTCGACATCTGTCTCCCACAATAGCTTTAAATCTTCAATTAGAGGAGTCAAGTATATATCTATATCATTTCCTGGTTGTTTTGGCCTAGAAGTTAACATGGACATCATCAAATACTTATGCTTCACGCATAACCATAGAGGTAGATTATAAATGATTAACATCACTAGCCATATACTATGGGTACTGCTTTGCATGTCATGTGGATTCATTCTATCGGTAGCTAGCGTGAGGTGTAGGTTTCTAGAATCTTTTGAAAAGTCTAGGTACTCTTGATTAACCTTTTCCCATTGTGTAGAGTCAATAGAATGCCTTAGCTTACCATCTCTAATCCTCTCGTTTGCATGCCATGTCAAAATTTTTCAATCTACTACACTGTTGTACAAGCATTTAAACTTAGGCACTATGGAAAAGTACTATACCACCTTCTTTGGACTCTTTCCATTATTCTTATAACATGACGCATTACATTTAAGACACTCAGTTAATGATGCATATTCATTTCCAAACAAAGAGCAATTATTAGGGCAAGCATGTATCTTCTCATAACTTATGCCCACAGATCGCAACACTTGTTTTGCATTGTATGTTTGGGTTGAAAACTTATTACCCTTCGATAGCATATCATGAATAAGTGAAAGAAATTTTGTGAAGATCGTATCAGTCAACCCGCCTGTTGCTTTCAAGTTGAACAATCTCAGCCAATGTTTTCAGAACCGGACCGAACATTGAACTGGAAAAGTCAGTGGTTCACGGTTCGCATGGTTCAACCGGTTGGACCAATGGTCCAACCGGTGACGTAATAATTAAATTAAAAAAATTATATATATATATATAATAATTTAAATATAAGAAATACATATGAAATTGCTATTTAACTTAAAAAAATTAAATATTTTAAGTTTATCACGACTTAACAAACCATATGATACAATATAATATCAAATGATTAAAAAAATTAATCATTTTTTAAAAAATTTGATAAAAAATAAAAAAAGTTTTTTTTTGAACAGTCTGGTTTTTGAAAACTGGATCCGATTCCCGGTCTGACCGCAGGTTCGAAACGGCTCAAACCGGCTCAACTCTTAAAACAGTTTTTTCCTTTAAACCAGACCGGTTGACAGTCCGACCGGTCCGACCGGCCGGTCCGGTCCGATTTTCAAAACAGTGATCTCAGCATAGTAGTTAATTTTGAGAATTCTGTGCACTTAGTGTATAAAGATGTCCCAGTATCATTTCTCAACCTCTCAAGTATTTCTAGACAATCTCGAAGTTCCTCTTCAATAGCATTTGTCATCTCTTCAACATGATCATCCTCATTTATATTTATTTCAAAGTCATGTGACACATACGTATTGATACCCATAGCTTTTATCGATCGTATCGCTTGACTCACCATGCTTATGCTAACATGTATAAGAATGATCAATTCCAAAGCATTTTAAATGATCTTCCAACTTGCTCGCATTAACCCACTTCAAGAGGCCACATTTTACATAAGGGCACACAATACTATTATGATCTGTCTCATAGTCTAGTGCAAATCTAATGAACTCCTTTACCCCATCTACATATTCTTTTGTGACTCTATTTGCAGACATCCATTTCTTGTCCATGATTTCTCTCAATCTAACAAGAATAGTTGAGGAAAATGATATTAGTGACTCAATCATATTGGAAGAGTTAGTTTAATGAATATATTAATTACTAACTCAATCAATCATGAGCCACATGCTTGCACATATATGTATCATCCCTCTCTAAGCTAATTAAATTTAAGATAATACTTACAAATATATTAAACTAATTATAAGTATTTTTTCTTATGTGAAAACTCACCAACAAATGAATTCTTTTATCTATAAATTATAAATAATTTATAACATTTATTTTTATAATATCTTTAGGCATTGTATTTGAATATATATATATATATATAATCCAAACAACATTAGGGCCCCTAGGTTTAAGATTAATTTTTTTAAGAAATTTAAAGATTTTATAAAAAGTGATTTATTTTTTATATATTTTTTAAAAATTATAAATTATTTTATGTTGGTTACAATCATAAAAAATCATTGTTTTACTTATAATAACAAGTAATATATATATATATATATATATTTAAATATTAACATTAATAAATAGGCTCAACTGTTATAAAAGTTATATATCATTAATTTATAAAAGATGATTTCATTGAAAATTTCCATCCCTATTAAAAAAAATAAAAAAAATTCTTGTATGAAAAAAATTTCCTTTCAATTAAAAAAAGAAAAGGTTAAGCAAAAGGGCCTTAAAATGCCAAACTAATAATTTCAAACAAAAATTCAATAGCATAATAGCATAAAAATAAAATTTTCCTAGGCATTTTGCCCTCATTTCAATCACATTATCATCATCATCAAAAATAACAATATCATGTTCTATTTGAAGCTAAAAATTACACATAAGTAACAATTTTGAGTAAACTAAAAGTACTCATACACAATTCCAATTACCATGAAACTTCATATGCTATTCAATCATCAATCAAAGAATCAAATGATAAAAAATTTTCACTCAAACTAGTTAAATGTTGTTCAAACAAAAATACATAAAAAAATAAACAATAAATTTAGATAAAAATAAAAACTAACTATAACTGTCATCTGATTATATATTATTGATCTAACATACATTATCAAGTGATTTAAAACTTAAATTTCATGTGGGATTTTGCCAAAGGTTATTTTTTTAATGAAGCATTTCATTGAACACCTTACATGCGATAATAATAACACAAAATTAATATAATGTAATCTAACAAACTAAAGCCTAATCAAAAATCAAACATGCCCAATGTATTCTAGACAACAATCAAATACAAAAACTAAGTTAAATTGTTTCAAAGAGCAATCAAAAGATTTAAAAGAAATGAAAAGAAGAGAGACACAACACTTATGGAATAACGCACTTGAGGAGAGACAAGAGGGCGTGGGAGAGGAAGAGAGCACTGCAAACAAATGCCGAAGGTCACTGATGGTGAAGAAATAGTAGAGAAAGAGACGAAAGGCATGGGTAGAGGAGAGACAACGCACCAAACAAATTTGATTTTTGGGGGGAGATATGCATCGAACTGACTTGGGGGTGCCGAACTGAAATTTGTTTATAAGGATAGGAGTGCTGTGTCAAAATGACCTGATCTTTTAAGGAGTGGTGCTGTGCCAAAGGGGTGCTGTGTCGCTGCGAAGAGATGCTCTATTTTTTTGAGGAGTGGTGCCAAAAATAAACCCCTATCTAGAGCTAGAAGATGAAATAAAAGAACATATTGGACGGTTGAAAATTCAACTGTCCAATATAATACAATCTTATTATGGTTATTTTCAACCATCCAATATAATACAATCTTATTGGACCGTTATTTCAAATAACCGTTTAATATTGTTTTTTTTTAAATTTTTTTTAAAAGTTGTCAAATTTGAACATATATTGGATGGTTCTTGTTTTAGGAACCATACAATATAATTACTTATTGAACGGTTGTAGATATAACCGTCTAATAAGACCTGTTATTTATAATCTTAATTATTGTAGCAGTGCCACTCTTATAAAAGCAATGTGTATTTACATTTCCACATCACTTTTTTGAAAGTAACATAGATATCTTACTTTTCTTTTAATTTAATTATGAAATTATGACCGTCTTTATTTTTTACCTCATTCTAATAGAAAGTGACGTGAATTAAGCATAGTCAAATGCTATTTCTATAGTTGCGAAGCTAAACGTAGTTTTTAATAATCAAACATGGTTACCCTTGTTTGATGATTATTAACTATCAAGTAAGGATTCCATATTTATATGACACCTCCATATTTAACAGTTAAAAAATGTTAAATAAGGGCAAAAATAATAGCGAAATATGAGATTTTTTTTAATAGCAAATACTCATCGATGGTACCAGAATTGAAATGTTACCTTTGTCATTATTTTTTGTTTAGTTGTTACTTAATTATTTATAACTTCGTTGACTGTTATTATGGCATATATATCAGCTGCCTTGTTGAATTGCGAGATCACAATAACCAGCAACAGCAATCTGTACTGTACATGTTGAGGCACAAAGGACAAAACTTAAATCAAATTTATAGCTAATGAATTAATCAATTCAAGATTTATATGGCCAATGAATACAAGTCTTTCCTAATACGGTGTGAACCATTGAACAATTAAGATGCTAATTAAGTCACATTTTTTCTACAAAAGGACTAACAGTACAATGTGAACAACTGAGACAACAGTCCAACAAATTCAATAAAGCAGAACTTGTCTTTACCATAATCATCCAAAATAAAAGCAACACGCATGCGTGTAAATGAATTGAAGCAGAATTTGCCTTTAACCACTAGACGGATTTAACACCGTATATTGTCCAAGTTTAAACGGGATTTTAGTCATAGAATTCGAATCTCGCCTTGATCTAGATTAGTCTATAATTAAGTCCATTCAACTCAATGTGGGACAAACAGGATACCAAACGTTCTATAAGAAAATAGCAGAAACCTTGCGAAACATTTCAACTTTAATATATTATTTGGAACGTCAGCGAATCACACTAAAATAAGCCATCTGAAGCCCTTCATTAACGGGATTTCTTAAATACTCCCTCATTTTATAACACTTTTTTTTTTTTACAAAATTATGAATACCAATGAAATTGATTAAATACAGTTTGAAATCTTAATTTGTTCAATAGAAAATATAAACTTAAAAATTTCCTTCATATAATAAAAGTAGATAAAAAAATATATTTTAAGAATAAAATAATGGGGTAATTTTAAAATAAGATTAATGAATCATTATTTTTCTAAAAACATCTTATGTTATGGAATATTGAATCACTTCAAAAAATATCTTATACTCCCTTTGGCCTTTGATATAAGGTGAAATGTTAAAAAAAAAATTGGTCATTAAAATAAAATGAAGTTAGGGTAATTAATACTTTTTTTCCTAATTTTACCTCTTTGGTTATTTATTATTTTTTGAATTTCTAAACAACAATTTATTATGGTTAATTATTAAATATAGAGAAGGGTGAAATTGAAAAGTTATATATTTTTTATAATTTCAAGTTTATAACTAAGATTTCTTATTAAGCTTAAAATTAGTTAACTTCACTTTACATTAAGGACAAGAAGGAGTGTATAAAATAGTGCGGATAGGAAGCAAATCTTTTTCTCAGGCATAAACATAGCATTTGAGACCCTGTGATCAAAATAGCCGCTAAATTAGATGACCCTATGCTTAACATGATGAGCAATTACACGTACATGCAAAGTGTCGTCATTTTTTCATCGCCTAACATATTATTTGTTGGTTTCAAGTTTCAACACACTATTTATATACTATCAAGTTTATCACATAGTCAATCAATGTTGTTGTCCTATATGCATTCTAACTATCTTATAAAAATCACATTACTACTATATAAACCAAATTCCTGAGATGAGTTTTCCTAATTAATAATAGCATAAAAGTTCATGGTAGAAATTACTTGCTAGGTAAACCATGTCTTCACAAAGCAACAGTCATAGACAATGTGAATAAGAACTCATGCATATCACGAGCCACCAGGATCAACCATATAATCACTATCCTAAATATCGATTCTCTCCTTGAAGGGTGCCTCACTGTAATACCAAAATATTGAAACCTAAACTGCATATAGAAACCAAAATAAATAAAAAAAATTATAAAAATAGAGATAGAGGAGGAGAGATGACAAAGAAAACTATACTAAGAGAATGAGAAATTAAAAGAATTGACAGCTTTCTTATTTAGGAGTGTAGAATACAAATGAGCTTTATAGGCACATACATATCAATTAAATTAAATAAATTATATAAGATAATAATAATTGAAAGATATTATAATAATTAAAAGAGTAATATACATCCATATAATATTCTAATATTCATAACACTCTTCCTTATATATCCAGATATTATACCTCATTAAAACTTTACTAAAAAAACCCAATGGAACAAAAAACTTAGTAAAGGAAAAAAAATGCATAATATCTTCATATTTATTGAAACTGTCTCATTAAGAAACTTACTAGAAAAATCAAGTGGAACATAACCTTGATTAAGGAAAAAATAGTGTAGCATAACTTTTACTCTCCCTAATGATGATATCATTTACTGTTATTGAGTCTTCATGATTCCTTGTTCCATGAACTTGTATATCAATTCTTGAATATTGTTGTAGACACCTTTGTGAGTTGATATTCTCTCACGACTACACTATATATGGATCATTATCTTCATACAATATTTTGAAATGTCTTCTATATGCATATCTTCTGGATATGAAGACATTCTTCGTTTGTCATTTAGTTTGTGAGAGTAGCAAAACAATCTTGATATATATGTATTGTCACAAATAAATAATCTCTTGCAAGTCAACTCATGTGGTTCAAACTAGACATGTATAATACATATGACATGATCAATTAACTTTGATCTTAAATAAGTTAAGCAGCCACACATAATAATTCTTCATACATATCATATTAACTACATAACTTCATTGCAAGTCAATATAATATCATAAATTTTGATATGCAAGCATTCATATATGGTGTTTCAAGACCATATTTCATTATCTTCTATGGAAGAAAAAATATCTCAATTCATATCTAATCACTCAATATCTTAACATCTTTCTTTAACAATCAATTGCTCATATAAAACTCTTATGAATAGTCAATAATGCCAAATCAATCAATTTTGACGCAAATCAATATATGTACTATATAATCATATGAACAAATATAATGACAAAAAAAAGTTCTCAATAATCTTTATAAACTTTTGTCATATTGAATCCTTATCAAATTTTCAAGTAAACACCACTATACAAAGAGCTATGTAAATAAACTAAAGTTCATTAGATACATATCAAATTTCTATACTTTTAGATTAATAACATGTCAAAAATCATTTCATCTAACACAAAATAATATATTAATGCATATTTTGAATCTTCATGAGATATTCTTATATTGAAAGTTAAGGTTTTCATGTAACATTTCATATATCTCTCTCAAAATACTCACATATAATATCTCACTTTAGGTGCTTGAACTATAAGTTCATAACTTTCATATCATGAACAAGTGAATGTAATTCTAATTGTATTGCATCCTTTTTTCTAATCTGATTAGTTTTCAATCCACATTCTATCAAGATCCTCATTTGATTGTAATATTTCACTCTTATTGAAAATGTTGTCAACAATTTTATTCTTTTCGGTTCCATCATTTCTCACATTGAGATAATTTCTCAAGATCTCTTTATTGTTAGCAGATATTTGATCCTCTCTCTTGAAGACTTGAAGTCAATTATATCTTAGCTTCTTCTAAAATGCCAGCCTCTTTAATATCATCATATTGATTATATGCTCCTCTTTTCCATAAGATTTTCTTTCTTTAGAACCAATTTTCCTTTCACTCTTTAGGATGTGATTCAATTTTTTTTCCTTATATCTTGGAGCATTGTCAGCTAGAACATGAATTCAATAATTTTCATTGCATCAATATTTCCTTTTGGCAGCTATTTTCTAATATTTCATGAATGTAACATTTTATGAACTTTTGCTTCATAAATATATGAGGATTTATATAATACATAGAGAATGCATTATATTCATTCAATTTTTTATTTCCAACTATTCATTATCTCCCCCTCATTTTGGAATAACAAACCATGTACTATAAGCCTTCTAGCTCCATTTGTTTCCTATAGAAACATCCTTTTGTTTCATTTAGAAACAAACAAGAAGAAGAAGTATCTCACCCAACATCTACTTCCAACTTTATTTGAACATTTATTGAATTATGGTAGAGTTCGTACAATCAAAATCTTTGGCTCTTGTCAGAAAGCCATTTTAGGGGATATCCACAATACTTTATTGACTTCATAGTTTGCAACATGCAAACTTGCATATTTTATAGAAAATCTTGTTTTTCTAATATTGCTCTAATCATCTCATTGGAGACATAAATAATTTTAATAGACCATTGTGATAAATAAGCTTTTCTTCATATCAAAATTTATTAAAGCCTGAGATATAGAATCATTGGCATTTTCAAGTAAATATTCTCGATCACTAAATTAAAAATGTGCATATAATATATTCCTCACAAACTTCAAGTTGTGAATTGATTAACACACACTCATGTGATCATCTTGTAGATGCATTTATTAATTTTATTATATATTTGTATGGTTCACATGGTGCCTAAATGAATTCATATCAACTTAATATATTTCATAAATGTCAAGGATCCAATCCCAATTATAGCTAATGATAATGTCATAATGTTCTTTAAGCAACATTTGAGAATTCTTTAAATATATAACATGTTTGCTACTTAGGAAGAATCTTCTAGTTTTTTAATAAATATCATTGTGAATTCTCAATAATACTTTACATCAATATTGAGCCAGGATGATCTAATCGGTCATGTCAAATAATATCAGTATACTTCTAGTATACTATACCAAGTCAATGGTAAACTTTCAGTTTACTATGGCAATTTTATCTATCAGTGTAGACTTTTGGCTATAATTACAATCTTTATATGACATTCAATAATCAATATAACAAAATATTTAAAAATTAATAATTTATTTGAAACTAAAGAAAATCACAAATATATTTTCATTTGTGAGTACGAAAATTCTTTGAAAGCCTTTCTCAGTTTTGTCCTTCTCGATACAATAATAACAATACCAATTATTTTCTAAATGAAGGATTAGTTAATGTTTGACTTTATTTATAGAGAATTTTTTTTTCATTGTACATCGTTTATTCAATAATAAAATGATTCAAATTTTTATAAGTTCTTCTGGAACTAAATCATAAATGATACTAAAAACTCTTGTTATTCCTTTATGGATTTTACAATCATTCATCATAATGATCGTCAAATTTGAATATCACAATATAATCATGATTCATTCTAAGTAAATTAAAATTTATCATATACAATAATCAATATAAGAAAAATCAACAAGTCAACAATAAGGATAAATAATTAAAGAATTTAAAGTAAAGGAAAATATGTTCACGTATTCACCTCCTTTCAAAGAATTCTTTCACAAGAAGATCATTCATGTCTAATTTCTTCCAAGATTAATCTCCAAACACCAATAGAATTTTCCTTGAAATAAATTTTCTCAATAAAATAATTGGAATTATCTATATATAAACACTTTCATAATTTTATTATTATAATGGCTTTTCATAGCCATTCATTGACATTTCCCAACACCTCTTGATCCTTTATGGCATAATAATCACAACTAACATTGGCACTCCTCAAGTTCAATAAATAATATACATTGTATCTATATGGCTATAGGACAAATTTTGTTGTAACATAAAATCTATTGACTATAATCTTTAGGATTATAGCTTTACAGGAAACTAACTTTTAAATCTGATAATTATTTTTGAACTATTGGTTTACACAATCATTAGGATTGTAAAATTATCCTTTCATGAAATAGTCATAATAAAAATTGAGATGACTTCTAACTATATAATAATAAAATAAACTATGAATTCTAGTCATATAATCACAAAATCAAATATGACTTCTGGTCATATCATAATAGAATCAAATATGGCTTCTAGCTATATAATAACAAAATTAAATATAGCTTCTAGTCATATAATTTATTATGACCACAAATTAATCATTTATAAAATAATAAAAAATTGAAATGATATGGCTTTAGGCCATAACCAAAATAATATGGCTATTAATCATTTTATTGTAAGAATATTAAAAAGAACAAATAAAAGAAAATAAAAACAATATATGTACACACAAACCTCATATATATATATATATATATATATTAAGAAGAACAATGCCACGTATATACACACACAAACATATATGATGTTGGTAACCTCAAATAGGAAATTGAGATATGATTGTAACAAATAATAAAGTAAATTAATTGTGGACTCTCGATTATAAAATAATAAATTATTTTAAATATAGATAACTTTAGGGCTTATTTTATATGTTATATGAATGGTTTCAAGATCCGTAAAAATTTAGATAAATAAATTATTTTAATTATGAATAATTTCAGGATCCACTTGTATTAATATATATAGATAATCTTCATGATGCACTTTATACTTTATATAGATAATTTTAGGATTCATTTTATATTTTATATGAATAATTTCATGATCCATTTTATGTTATGTGTGTATGTGTATATATAGCTAAACGATATATATGTATATAAACAATGAATCAAAAATAAGAAATTGAAAGTAAGATAAATAAACAAACAGATAAATATTCAATTGAATCTATCTTCAAGATTTACATTATACTATGTGAATATATAACTTTAAAATCCAATTTAAGTTCTATAGATATCTTCAGGATCCACTTTGTATTTTATATGGATAATTTTAGTATTTACAGTAACAGGTATTTTAAATATAAATAACTTCAAGATTTATTTTCTATTTTACGTGGTAATATTCAGTAAGTGGACATGTTCGGGATCCACCTTAATTTTCTACGTGGATAACTTCAAACTTCACTCTATGTTGCATGTGTATAACTTCAAAATCCACAATTCTAAAATTAAATTATGCTTTATACTTCTAGATGGGGTACATAACAATTAATAGAGGTAGGAAGAAAATAACATAAAATAACAAGAATGCATGGATGATAGAAATTTGCTCAATATCCAACTAAGTATGCCTCCATCTTTATTAGATATGTTCATTGGCATAATCATTAATCTCTAATTCAATAATTATAAAAGCACTCACCTAGCAATGCCAATAGTAGAGCAGTCATGCTGATAAGGTGTTATAAAAATAGAGATCGAGAGGAGGAGAGATGAGAGAAAATTATACTGAGAGAATAAGAGATTAAGAGAATTGAGTGCTTTCTCATTTCAGTGTGTAGAGTATAACTAAGGTGCCTTCTACTTATAAGGCACAAACATATCAATTAAATTAAACAAAATATATAAGATAATAATAATTAAAATATATTATGATAACTAAAAGATGTTGAAGAATCTGAGATAATAGACATCTACATAATATCCTAATATTCATAACACAAAACTAGTTTTCCAGTCACACAGTGAATTGGTATTTTCTACTATGTCAAAAAAGTGTTGAGAATAAATCTCTTTCTCAACACTCCCCCTTGTAACAACTTGTATCACTTGATGTAACAAATGTATGACAGAAAGAGGTTTCAAAGAATTTTCTTGTGCATGAATCATAATTCAGTTGGTGGGAAACTTGAGAGTGATTTTTGAAAGAATGAATCACTAGATGAAATCTTGAATTAAACCTTCAAAATACTGAAAGCAACATGAAGAGGGAGAGTTAGAGCTTGAGTGTACAAAGCTCCAATAAAGCTCCAGCCCAAACAAAACTTGATTAACTAGGTTGCAATACTATGAAAGAAATCGTGAGAGAAATAAATGGAGAATAATTCTCTATCTCAACAAAAACATTTGCAATCACGGTTCAAACCCACGATATAAACATCACAAAGACGCCAATGGTGCTAGTAGAACGAAGGATTCTTGGCACTAGGTTTACTTTCTAAAATATCAGATTCATCGTAGAGTTTGTTTTTGGGATAAATGTATGAGAGAATTACATTGATTATATCATAGGCAATCATTTAGTAAGGATTAAATATTCAGGCTATAGGTAGAAATTAGAGTTTGATTGATGCTGGCTGCAGTACAGTGTCTTGGAAGAATCTTGAAACTCATAATGCAAAACAGTTAATGTACCATTTCAATATTATTTTGGACAGTGTTAAGGGAAAAAAAAAAAAAAGTGATGAGCAACGAATAAGGACCTTTTCGTCTAAGTGTGTGTTTGAGAGTGTGAAGAGGACATTCAGGAGACGAATGTCGGCTCATGCGACCTTTTCTTGGAGACAATCAATCAGAATTAAGAACTAAAGTGACGGCTTAAAACGATGATGGAGAAAGAGAGAGCAAAAGAATGGGCCAGGGCTGCTCTTTGTCAATCACAGATTTGTCTATTTGAATTTATTTACATTAAATTTGTTAAAAATTTGTATTGATTTTCCAAAAGTTAAAATTAAATTTAGGGAAAATTAGTCCATATGTTCTTATAGTTTGCTCCATTTTGAGTTAGGTTCCTATAGCTTAGTATTTTGTTTCAATTAATAAAGTCCTTAATCCCTAAAAGTTAAAATCCTTGAATTTTTCATTTAAAAAAATAAATTAATGACGTTTATAATTTTACTAAAATATTATGTAACTTTAGAATTAATTGTATAATTTTTTATAACTGAACATTTATATAATTTGGTTATGTTTTCTAAATAATTTTTATATATTTAAAATTTTTATAAAATTTATAAAAATTCAAGTATTATATTAAATCAATTTAAATTTTTTCTTTTTAGCCAAAATTATTAAATAAAATTTTATGTAAATTTATTTTTTTGAGAAAGGTAATCATTTAATAATAATTTTAATTTTTGAGGTTTAACATATTTTATAAATTAATCTATAAGGACTTGGTTAAAATAAAATAAACTACAGGAACTTAATTCAAATTTTTTTTACCAAGAACAACACATCAGTTTTATTAATCACACAAAAATTACACATGCTAATAAGTTGATGACAAAAAAATGAAAAATAAATGACAGGAACTTAATTTAAAATTGAGAAAATCATGAGGGCTTGCAAATTAATTTTCAACCTAATTAAGAAAAGTAATTTGAAAAGAATTTTTTTTAGAAATATAAATAGTTTTTCTTAATTTGTAGTGCGAAAGAGAATGTAACAAAAGTTCCTTTCTCTCTCAGTTTATGTCAAAGATCTCTTTCCCACGTATAAATTGCCAATCACGAGATGCCAAATAAGCACCCAAATTCCAAGCGTCCGCCTTCGGGTCTACAATGCATCGACATTAATCCATTGGTTTGAGAGGCTAGAAGGAAAGAGAATTTTAATGAGCTTAATTTAAAAATAAAACAGTCAAATGATGTTGCAAAATGAGGTTGTAAATATTGCAAGTTTAAATAAACTCATAAGGAGAATGTAAATTCATATAGTAAAATATGTAATTAAATAATTAAAATATATAATTTGATTTTAATTTAATTTAAATATATTTTAATATAAATTATTAAAATTAAATACATTTATATTGATATATTATCATATTCAACGTAAAAATTTCTAAAATAGGGTTATTTTTTGGGTATTTATTGTTTCCTTTTTTTTTTTTATTAATATTAGTTTTTGTTTGCTGAGTTTATTTTTTATTTTTGAATTAGATCCTACTACTTTTATAAATTGAGTTCTACACGTTACATATTTTTCTTTCTCAACTTGCTAAAAAATTGACGACGTCTGAATTTATATATGATATGAGTTTATGAGTGAGTTAACATAATTTTGTAAGTTAGGAATATAAAAACGATAAATTTAGCAAGCCAATTGTCACATTAAATCGAATTTATATTTAGTATGAGTTTATGAGCAAATTGATATAATGGTATAAGATAGAAATATAAAAATGGTAAACTAAGAAAATCAATAAGCAAGTTCATTAATGATGGTTATAGACTTGAAATTGAAAAATAATATTTTGCTCTCCTTTATAATTAATGACCACGATAAATTGTGTTGTTTATTAATTTAGAAATATGAGGCATTTTTAACTGAGCTATACCTTCAATAAGTTAGTCAATTGTTATTAAACTAATATAATTTTTTCATATCTCACTAAGAGATAAAGGGTTTAGTTTATTCAATAACAGTATATATTTTTGGAAAAAGCTCATTGATTGTACAATAAAAAATTAAAAATATCTTATATTTTTTAACACCAATCCAACATTACAAAAATGTTTGATATTTTTGAACAAAGGCAATAAACGAAAATAAATAAATAAATAAGGAAGGGATAAAATTGAATAAAATTAAAGAACAGTAATATCATTATTTTAAGAATTAGATCTACATTAAGCCACCATTGAGCCATAACATGAAATTGAGTTGAAAACCAGAACAATTTTCAAGAAATCAGTTTTTAATCACATACCTGCTCGACCAGGTGACGGATTCACCAGTTTTCCAATTCAAGATATTAAAATTTTTCAATTTTGCTTTACATTTTCTCTCATAATTAATGAGTTTAAATTGATGTTATATTAGAAAAATGTAATTAATGACACACCAAATGCCTTATATTAAGGATTAATGAATCATTCTAAAAGACACCTTATAATAGGGACTGAAGGGAGTAGTGTACAGTTATATTAAATGAAAGGTATTTTTAAAAATTTATATTTTTATTTTAAAAAATTAAATTTGTAAAGTATCATTAGTGAGCTTTATTAGTATGCATTATCTTATCTAAAATTGTCTTATAACTTAGGATAGAAAGAATAATTTATAATGTTGACTTATGGTGAAGTTGAGTTATTTTTTAATAACAATATAATGTAGATTGATTTCTTATATATATATATATATATATATATTAAATACATTTAATAATACTTTTGATTTAATTGGTCTAACTAATATGACCATAAAAAGCATGACCCATTAACATTTTTGGTTTAACATCCAATTGGGTAAAACATTAATCAATGGAAACCCCATTTTTTATAGAGGCAAAATGAGTTTCAAAGAATCTTGTATTAATGGATTATTTGCAAGATTCCATGATGTGCAATATATCTTTTTATAGGTAAGTTTTGGTTTTAAAAGTTAAAATTAAAAGGGTTCATGGGCGAAAATATTTTAAAAGTTTTTTAAAAGGAACAATGGATATCCTTACTTTATAAAAATAGCAATGTTACTTTATAAGTATTAAAAGTGGAGCAATTTCAAGCAGATGTTTGCCACATGTAACAGGACCAATTTTAAATGCCACATGTCACACGAGCCATCTAAACTCTTCTCTTCTTCTTCCTTTCACGGTTTGCAAAGGATGGGGTGATGTCATGAAATCAACCACCACGGAAATGGAGGACATCGGACCTTACAGCATAATGAAGTAGTGAAATCAATTTACCGAAAGAATGGGTTCTTTCCAAAGTTTTCTTTCTGAATCTATCATCACCCAAGCCTTAGTAAGCGAGGACCAAATGCACATGATGTCTAACAAGATCATCTAGACCGTCCACCAAATTATCATCAACGATACCACCTTTGTCTCTTACTCCCAGAATTCGACAACCATCGGGATGTTGTTGTCAACGGCTTTAGGGGACTTACAGGAGCCACCGTATACGGTACATTCGATGGGGCCAGGGTTGAATTATTGGTACTGAGAAAGGTAATTTGAAAATTAAGGTTATGGATGACGAAGTGGTGAAGCATGACGATGAAAATTCTGAGATTGTGGAGCTCGATGCTGCCAAATTATTGGCAGAGCACGTTTATTTATGTGAAATCTGTGGGGATTTAAGCGAGACTTGTAACATTCTAAATTTCAATCCAAGAAACTAATGGCTAATCAATGGTAAGTTAGTAATTAGTGGATTGATTATGATTTAAAAGTCGAGTTGATAATTTGTGTTGATTGTTGTTATATTGATAAGATTGAATGATAGAATAGCAGTTCGAAACATAACGCTAGAGCAACAGTGAGAGTTTTCTCACTGTGCCACGCGTTATAGTGGATGCTGCCACTACTACAAAAATGAGCATATTTAATAGTTATTTTCACTCATAAATGATGGTTATTAACCGTCATATATAAATCCGTCATTTATAGAGGTACCTTTTATTTGATGGTTATTTAACTATCAAATAAGCAGGGGCATATATCCGTCAAGTATTCTCCTACTTATTTGACAGTTATTCAAATAACTATCAAGTATATGCCTTTGCTTATTTGACAATTATTTGAAGTAACCGTCAAATATTAGCAAGGCTTCCTTAATAATTATTTTGATTAATCTGAATTATATTTTACCAATTATATTTTTATTATTCATTTCAATGCATCCTAGTAGATAAATAATAGCAAGAGAACAATGTAAAAAATATTTTATTGCTGAGATTTAAAAATTCAATATATTATAAAGAAACATTATACAATTGACAAGATCCTCAATCACTTAAAACACTCACTATACAAGAAATATTATCCTACAAACTATATCAACAAAAAGTTCTTAACAGTTCATGAAAGCACAAAAAAGATCTTCAAGTTATTGATCAAGCCTCATAGTTCAAGCCACTTTCTCACTCTATCTCTCGTTGTGCCATAGTGTTAGCATATGTGAAAAATAAGCCTGCCACAACCATAAACAAAAATGCTGTGTAAATATCCCGCATAACTAATGAACAAGAAAAATGAAACGAGGTATGTAAAGTTACTTACATATCTTAATCTCACTTTGCACATCTCCACGCACTGAAATGGTAAGAAAAATGGAACAGTAAGTGTAAAATTATATATAAGAGGCATGTCCTATCAAAAATCAATTATCATAATCATATACTATATAATTAATATGTCATAATCCATGTATTACCATTACTTATATTGCATCCATAATTGGTTGTCGGTTCTACCATTTTTTTCATTTCATATTTCATTAAATACTAATTAAGAAGCTATTCCAATTAAAATATAACTACGTAAAGAACTTGAAAAGTATTGTCCAAAATATATTTATCCAACATTTAAAAGTAGTTAACTTGTTGGCGCGGAAGAAACTTCAATTGGCTAAAATTAATGCCTTAATATCTCCACCAAATTAATGTTTGAATCATGTTCAAGTTTGAAGTGCACTATAGATGAGAAAGGTTAATTCCCAGCTACTTAAAAACAAATCTATGATATGAGTCATGGATTGAAGAACTTATGCTACATTGAATTTGATTTTGGGTACCCTACTGCAAGACAAATTATCAGCAATGATTTTCATAATTGTTTAAGTCCTACATCTCATACCTGTCTCTTTTCTTTCATATTGCACTAGAATTTACTGAGAAGCTACGCATCTAACCAGTCATATATTAGTGTTTAAAGTAGAAACCTATATGTAATACACATGAATTAAGGGCAGGTTGAAATAGCATTAGGCTTCTAATGTTAAACAGTTGAAGCTATTATAATTTAATAAACCAGCCCAACTAGCAAGTGTAACCTAAGCCACCTTGGAAGCGAATAAACTAGTACAATCCGTAGCAAAATGTCCCCAAAAAAATAATAAACATTAAAATGTGAGAAGTAATGTCAAACACTAGAATAAGAATCTCAACATTTTCAAAAAGGCAACCCAACCAACCACAAAATATGAAGAATTTACAACATACCAAAGGCAGTAGGAAATCCGAGCATCTAATTCAGACAAGAAAATTAATTTCTCCTGGATTGAAGGTCCTACTAACCAGAATGCTCATACCTAAATGGAGAGAATTATGTTATATACAAGGAAACATAAAAACAAACCAAACAGGTATTTAAGTAAACAACACAAAGGCCATCCACATGAGATTTTACAAAATCTGATAAACCAACTATTCCTATATAGCATTCTAACAATAACATCGTGCGTGATGAGATAAAAATAGTCAAATTAAGAAATCATGAACAAACTCAGCAATCATTTTCAACCAGACCTTCCCAAAAAATTTTAAGATTAGATTAGTTTAAATTTATAAGATTTTACAAAAGCATCAAAACAGAGCCAAAAAAGAAGGCATCCTTCTCCCTTAAGGCAATATTATATAACATACGCATTTAGTTATTAGGCACAAAACAAGACACAATAGCAAGATACCTTGAGATCTAAATTAAGGCACCTATACAAGAAAATAACTATATTCATTTGTGAAAAATATATATAACTTAAAAAGGCACAAACTATCATTCTATGATACAAATCGTGCAAGGATGGTTTGGTGAACTTGATTTGACTCAACCTTATGAGCTGCCAAACAAGAAAAAATGGATTAGAAACAAAATCAAATACAAAGTAAAAACTTCAATTTCAACTGTTCATAAAAATGGCAATAAATCTAATTTTTCTTTCCATTGTCAAATAGCATGGCATCAGTGAATCTAGAATATGAATGCCTAAACTAAATGGCTGCCATTCAGCATGAGTCTTACTGTTCAAAATATCACAGCGCAAAAGAAACAAAACGTATCGTGAGTACAGAGCGATGCAGAACCAGAGATGCAGCATCTAATTAATTCATCAAATCGAACAGATTATTGGTTTTTTGAGAAAATAGAAGTGACAGGGGAAGAAGCCCTCTTTTTAGAAGAAGATTGAGCTTGAATCAAAGGTGATGATGAGCTCAAGATTAATGACGAAGTGGTGTGACTGAGAAGGAGAAGAGAGAAAGCGCGCGATCTAGAGCAGCGATGTGATGATGAGGGAGAAAAAGAGAGAACACGGCCATAGAGTGGTGCTACGGCAAGGGAGAAGAAGAGAGAATTCACGGAGAAGAAGGAACTCGTGATGAAGCTAGGGTCTGCGCTTATTTTATGTTTTCTAGTGACGAATATTTCACGGTTATTTTGTTTAAGTATCAAATTTTTAGCTTTTGACATTTAACGTTTTTATAGAAAACCGTTAAATATGTATTTCCCATAGCTTCTATCCTTATTTATATGATGGTTTTTTATTTAATTGTAAAGTTCTAAATATCAATATTTGATAGTTTTGTAAACAATCATCAAATATATAATTTTTTCAATCTCTACCTCAGTTTATATGACGTTTTTTTTTAAATAATTGTCAAATTTTAAGTGTCAAATATAATTATTTTTGTAGTAGTGTGTGTTTGCCGTGGCGCATGGTGCAGAGTGTTTTACTAAAAGGCTAAGTCAGATCATGAAAATCAAAAGAGAAGGAAGGGAAAACACAGCTGGAGAGGTTAAGAGGTTCATGTCCGCTAGGGCATTGATTATCCGATGATTGGGAATCAACTTCGACTAATGACTTATTAGGTAAGTATTGTACAGCCTTAAGCTTATTTTCTATCCATTTTTATTGAATTTGATCAATTGAGAAATCGAATAAGGAAGTTTTGAGGTGTTGAAATCTAAAAGAAATGTTTAAAAAGAGCTATCAAATACAGAACTAAGGTTTTGTGACTAGTCTAGAGTTAAATGATTTAGCTTTGTGAGTTTAAGCTCATATGGCCTAAATAGTTATGTTGAAATGGTGAAATTGGGTGAATAAATGGGTTCGGAGGTTGTTATTGCCATTTGACTAGCCTATAGGGCCAATGACTATAGATAGTAGAGTAATGAATTCAAAAGGGTCCTAATTGAATCATTTTGTATGTTAAGGGATTTGGTTTAGCAATCAATACTTATGTTAAGTGTTGGAAATTGATTGAGAGATACTGTGTTGTGTAGATTGAGTGCCTGTGATGTTGGTCGTGAGAATCTACACTCTTGGGGAGCTTAACGTGATTGGTAACCCTTAGTAGTAAGGGTTAAATGTAACTTGAGTAACCCTTTTACTTGTTCATTTGTGAAATTATTTATAAGTATTTTCATATAACTGTATGCATTGTGTTATGAATTGATAAAGTAGTAGCATTGTGAAAGAGTATGCATGTAGGTGTGTAGGTCATGTATGGAATGAATTTGAAGAGACATATGCAGACATGTGTATTGCATCTGCGAGTATACCTTGGATTATAGTAGGGGGATGCAGCCCTACACTGAGTAAGTCCAAGAAGTCTTGATGATCTAGAGCGTAGAGCTTGACTCCGTCAGGATGGACCTAGGATATGGAATGATCTATGAGTATACCCTAGACTAAGGTAAGGGGTCGTCATCTTACCCTGTATAAGGCTAGGAAATCCTGAAGATCCAGAGTATAGAGCTTGACTCCACCATGACAAACCTAGGAGATGACCCATATGCAAAGAGGATTATCTGATCTGAGCAGTGGTATGGTGGGCCCTGTTCTATGTGACTGGAAGTTCTAGTCCGAGCGTAGAGATTGCTCCACTAGATAGAACCAAGAACGCATTAGCATGAGCATGATAAAATTAATGAAAATGAATTCTTGTATATGCATGCTATAATGTTTTTATCGAAATACATGCTACTTTATCTCTTGTTTATGATTTTTTTTACTAACCGATAATTGGGGTAACCTCCGAGTTACTGAAACATATGTGTCACTCCATTACTTTTGTATATAAGTGAAGAGAGTACGAGAAGGCTAGGAAAGGAAGTAAGAAAAAAATAGCCTTGATTGGTAGTGGTATGACTACCATTAGCGTAAATGAATGAATAAAGTTGTATTTAGAGTTAAATTGCCAACTAGGATGCATAAGTGTATATGTATATAAGAATATGATTATGTATATAAATTGTGAATGAAAACTTACTTGTATATATATATATGATGTTGCATCTTACCAAAGGTGCCCTAGTGATGGGGTATGCAGGTAGGCCTAGATGTGATTCAAGCAAGTGTATGTTGTTTTGTAACTTATTCCACTTGTATATATGTGAATTAAATGTGATATTGATTGTGAATTATGTTTACAGTAAGAATTTGACACAAATGGTGACTGAGCCCCATTTGGAAGAGTCAAGTATATTTGTGATTTCTAGCCATATGGTGAGGCGAAGCTCCATATATAAGAGTTGAATGTTTTAAAGTGGAACAAATCTATGTGTATATGTGTTGTATGTGTTATGCCTCATATAAATTCACAAGTGTGTAATGTGGTGTTGAGAGACCAATTTGAGTAAATGTTGTGATATATGTGATTAGAAGTATCAATCAAGTATATGTAGTCCTTTTGGACTTAGTTTAAAGCTCGAAGTGGCTAATAGGATAAGGAATGAGAATTGAGTACTTAGAGTGTGAGTTTTAAAAGAAAAAGTGACTTTTTGCATATTGAGTGTTCAATTTTACATTAGACCATTAGATTGAGTTCAAACTTATCTCATTAGCTAGAATATATTATAAGCTTTGTGTAGACACTTAAATTACTCTAATCGGATGTTAGATGTAGAAATGGCGCGCTGCAAAAGTTCACCTGTTGAACTACCATTTTGTTGTCATATACATTGTAGCACATTGAGTGCCATGCTGCAGCGCATGGCATAAAGATGAATAGGGCTTGTGGCTCTGTACCACATGTCGCAACACATGGTGGTATGAGCCACCGTGCATGACCCTTTTTTAGGGTGAAAATATTGCATTTCATTAAGTTGTATGATTGCGTTTGCACTTTCGTTAGCCCTCTTATTTAAATATATGTTTTAAGACATTAGGATCCCGCATTTTGAAAACAATTTGAGCGTTGTTACTATGATATTATATGATTTTGTTTGATGATTGTGTGATTGGAAATGGTAAAGTCTAGAATGAGTAGGGACTTTACAATACTCGAATTGGTGAATTTATTTGCATACACATGGAAACTAATGCAAAACACTGAAGCATTGGTAAAGAAACGCTATGATAAATTGAACATCGGTAGTAGTAAAATGGTTTAATTCTCCTTTCTATTTGAAGATTGCAATCAGAACAAGCTACACAAGAAATTTCAGCATCTAGAATCTCTTAGGAATTTTATTTGAGAATTCTGGGGGAATTTTTTTGAGAAATTTTTTGAAAGAAATCAAACAATCTATAACTAATATTTCTTCATAAGTGTCAAGTATGTTAACTTTGTCTTTTATTAAAAACTGAATAAGTGCTTTCTCTCACCAACATTTATAATGGCAGGTGAAATAGGAACCTATTAATAAAATATTAATAATATAATTTATAAATAGGACTAATAATTCTTTCTTTTGACCTTATAAATAAAATTAGATGGAGTATAAAATAAAAATAAAAATAAAAATAATTTTACTAGTGACTATAAAAATATCATTAGAAATGATGAGCACTCCAAGGAGACCCCTCTCGAACTTACTCTATTAGCTTTGGCTTGTCAAAATTTGTTTTGCCTCTCAAAACCAATTGATTTATGTTAAAATTAATTGGTTAAATTGGTATTAGAGCTATAATCCTATTGACAAAAGCAGAATACTATTGATAAAAAGTGAGTAAGGAGAACCCAAAAAACATGAGTGAAATTTTAAAAAATTTCAACTACTTTTCTTGAACTCATTCGCCTTTTTTTAGTGTTTTCTTGTTTGATCATCTTCCATCTTTTGTAAAAAGAACCCTCTTAAATAAAATAGAAAACTTTATAAAGTACTCTACTATACTAAAAAAGGCCTGTGTCTCACCTACAGAACTTCCTTTTCTTAACCCTTACAAGCTATACTATAGAGGAAACTCTTTCACCTAAATCTCTGATTCACACCAATCATCCTCAACCAAAAGAGGTTATCCAATCCTTTAAGCTCGACTAAAGCGATCTTCCGGCCACCATAGCTGAATAGTATGTTACCCTTAAGATTGCTAGGTTGTTGATAGACACTTAAATCAACAAAGGATATACACACCTCTATGTTGGAGCCATCTACCTAGTTACCCTTTACGAGAGAAAGGGTATTGTAGCCTCAACCAAAGTAGCCCTACTTGACACCACTTATAGGTCATATGACAACGCCCTAATTGGTGCTATGTTGACTACTCTCAACCAAGGGAGCATGGTTCTCACCATAGCTCCAAACTTTAACATCAAACTTATTGACCCCACTCTTTCCACTAGACTAAAAGTCTAAATCCAGATTCATGAAGCTAAACAATAGCTAGAGGCCACCATGGCCACCACCCTCCACTACTAGATGATTTACAAGGTTCAAGATCATTCACTTGATCTTAACTTCCCTAATTCAACTAGGGATGCCTTGTATATAGTTGCTGACAAACCAAGTAACTCATTGATCATCCAAATCCCAAGATACTTGCCGACACAAGAGCTAGCTCAAATGATTCCATTGGAATAGATTAACAATTATGAGAATTAATTTCATAATGTTTAAAGGGATGTCCATTGTAACATCCTAAATTTCTAATTTTGAAACTACTCACTAATTAGGAATAAAATTAGTAAATTAGCGTGATTAGAATTTTGGATGGTAAATTGATATTTTGACTTGTTATGATGTTGAAGGATTCATCTCCTTAGTGCCTAGTAAGGTGTGGTTTCAGATATTATCTCTTTAGTATCCATATAGGGTAAAATGCTAGAGATTTGTGCTCCTTAACATTTATGTGATGCAATGTTAGAGTAATGATGCCTCGATCTTGTGTGATAAAGGGAAACTATAGTCCGTCGATAGGTCAAAACACCTTTAGCCGTGTGATTCTACTATTGAAGGTGTGTTCAAATTAATGAGTACATGATTGGCCCAGTAGAGCCTATAGTTTTAGTCAGGGTGATATGGAGGCTCAAATGCTAGAAGATTAGGCTAGTGGAGATGGCATAAATGAAAATGAGGTTATGTGATGATATGTTTTTGGACATAAATATATATAATTGTGTTTTCATAAAATAGCCTTACTCATTCACAGTTATGTATGTTAATTAGTAATAGCAAGTTATTTCACTATTGAGATTGTTATCTCACCCTATATATGGTTACATTTTTAAAGGCCTCAATTGTGAGCATGGCAAAGAGAAAGATTTGTGTAAAGTCCCTTATCTTATCCAAACTTTACTATCACATTCACACATCATAATACAATCACATATACAATATCAAAGTAATAGCCCTCGATTTGTTTTCAAAATGCAGGATCCTGACCTTTTATAAAATGTATTCATGTAAGAAGGCTAATGGAAGCATAAACACAATTCTAAGTCTCAATGAAACACAACATCTTTCCCTTAAAAAAGTGTCATGTGCCACGGCTTACATCACCATGCATCGTGGCATGTAGTATAGAGCAACGTGCTCTATTCTTCTCTGTGCCATACGCTATGGCACACATGACAGCAAATTTTGCTATCATATGACAACTCAAAAGACGAACTTTCACTGCACGCTATTTCTACATCTGACATTCAATTGGGGTGATTCAAACACTCACATGAAGCTTTCAATATATTTTATCTAATGAGACAATTTTGACTCAATTCGACAGTCAGATCTAAAATTAGACACCCAAGTGCAAAAAGCTACTTTTTTCTTTCAAAAACTATCACCTTAAGTCTTCAATTCTCATTCCTTATCCTATTAGACTACTCTGGGCCTTGAACTAAGTTTGAAAAGACCATATATACCTGATTAACACTTCTAATCACATATATCACACCAATTGCTTATTTTGACCTCTCAATGCCACATTACACACTTGTGAGCTTATATGAGGAATACACAAACAATGACATATAACTCAATACACACACACACATGCAAATACTTGTTCCATATTAGCCATCTGAATTCCTTATATGGGATTGAGTCTCACCATATGGTTAGGAATCACAAATATACTTGACTCCTGTAAATGGGGCCAAGCCTCACCATTTGTGTCAAGTTCTCACAAATACACAATTTCACATAATAATTCACATACATACAAGTGGAACAAGTTACATAATGACATACACTTGCTTGATTGGAATCTAGGCCTACTTAGTACCCTCTATTGTGGTACCCTTAACGAGATGCATTATCACACACCCAAGCAAGTTTTCAATCACAACTCATATACACATTCACATATTTATATTCATATGTACTTATGCCTTCTAGTTGGCATCTCAAATCTCTAACTAAAACTTTATACATTCATTATACACAATTGATAGTCATACCACTACCAAATAAGGCTACTATTTCCTTGCTTCCTTCCCCAACCTTCTCGTGCTCTCTTCACCTATGTACAAAGGTAACAGAATGAGACATACATCCCAGTAATTTGGATATAACCCAAATACCAGTTAGTAAGTAAAATCATAAACAAGAGATAAAGTAGCATTATTTCAATAAAATAGTATAATATGTAAATACACAAATTCATACTCTTCCATCCATCATGCTAATGTTCATGCACTCCTTAGTTCCCTTTAGCAGAGTAAGCTCTATACTTGAACCAAGACTTTTAGTCTTACACGAAACAAGGCCCACCAAACCTCTATCTCATACTAGGTATCCTCTTTGCGTATGGGTGGTCTCTTGAGTCCCACCTAGCAGAACATTCTCAAAGCTTGGACTATTAAGACTTCCTAGTCTTATACAATGTAGGACTATGACCCCCTACCCTAGACTAGGGTATACTCGTGGATCATTATCCTAAGTTTGTCATGGTGGAACAAGCTTTACGTTCAGGACCTTTAAGATCTCCTAGGTCCTTCTTGGTGGAGTCAAGGTCTACGCTCAAGACCTTTAAGATTTTTTAGCCTTGCACAGAGTAGGGCCGCAACCCCCTACCCTAGTCTAAAGTATACTAGCGAATGCAATGCACATGTCTCTTCACATTCAATTAACCATCACTCACACACCCATATGCATATCTCTTTCACAATATTACTACTCTATCAGTTCATAAATCACAATGAATAAGTTATACAAAATATTTGTAAACAATTTCACAAATGAACAAGTAAAAAGGTTATTCCAATTACCTTTTAACCTTATTATCGAAGGTTACCATTTGCACTAAACTTCTCAAGTTAGTCCAGTTTCCTCAAGAAACCTTCAGACGCTTAATCTACATAAGGAATGTCCCTCAATCATTTTCCAACATTTACACAAGTATTGATTCGGCTAAACCAAATCTCTTAACATATGAAATAGTTCAACTAGCACCCTTCAAATTCATATAATCCATTCTTTATAGTCACTAGCCCTAAGGGCTATTCAAATGACTATAACACCCTCCTAACTCATTTATTCACCATTTTCACCATTTAACCTAACCCTTTTTAGCTAATTTAAACCTAAATCCTTAAGGTTCAACCATTTAACTCTAGACTAGTCATAAAACCTTAGTTTCATATTTGAAAGCCTTATTTAAACCTTTCTTTTAGATTCCAAAACCTTAATACTTCTTGATTTGATTTCTCAACTAATCAAATTCAATGAAAATAGGGTAGAAATGAAGCTCAGAGTTATACAATACTTACCTGATAAGTCACTAGTTGAAGTAAACTCTTAATAGCCGGATAATGCTTACCCTAGCAAAGATGAACTCCTTCTCCTCTCTAAATGTGTTTTCCACACTTCTTCCTTCTAATTTTATAAGCTATTTACATTAGATTTAAGTAAAATCTATGCAATGCGCTATAGTACATGTAGCACCCATCACTACTTGTAGCACAGTGAGTTCAATCTCATTTATGCTCATGCATTTCATTTTGAATTGTCATTCTACCCTTCCATCCTATTAATACAACAACCAATTAACATCATATATTAACCCAACACTCAAACCATAATCAATCCACTAATTACTAATTTAGCCCCAATTAGCAATTAGTTTTCCTAGATTGAAATTCAAGGTGTTACAATTCAAGACAAGCATAATAGTGGCTACAGCTATACCCTTAAAGACTTGTGTAATGAATTTGTATTTTTAAATGTTTCATGATTTAAGTTGACATAGAAATGCATGAGCATGTAAAAGTTAGTGTGTTTGAATAGCTTTGTGAGAATGTTAGCCCAATGTGTATACTACGTGGTGAAATGTGTGATAATGGGCTAAGATTATATGGTATGTGAATATATGTGTGTGGTAGTAGTGAGTATGTGAAGATTTTAGCCAAAGATTATGTATATGAGAATTTTGTGAAATGAGCCCTAATATGTGTTAAAGGGTGAATTAATGGTTGAATGTGTATGTATTTGTGATTGCAGTGATATTGTTGTTAAATTATATGTATTTGGTTCTTTTGGACTTAGTTTAAGGCCCAAAGTGGTCTGATGAAAAAAGTATGAGATTTAAACACTTTGGGTGCTTTAGTTTTCAAGAAAAATGACTTTTTTCACTTGAATGTCCAAACTAAGATTCGACCATTAGATTGTGTCTAAACTTATCTCATTAGAAAACTTATCTAACAAGCTCCGTGTAGGCTTTTGAATTACTCTAATTAAATGTCAGATACAGAAATGGCATATGATGAAAGTTCACATCTGCGAACTAATATGATAGCAAAAACTGTCATATGCACCGCAGCTATGACACAAAGAGGGAGGTTGTGGTCTATACCACATGTCATAGCACATGTGGCACATGCCTCGGTACACCGTCCCATTTTTAAACTTGAATTTTTTGTTTGGTTTCTTGTGATGTAGCATGTTTGCTTCCGTTGTGCAATATAACTTACATTTAAATGTTTTTCAAATGGTTTTGAAAAGGTTTTGGGATCCCAACTATCTTAAAGGAATTATTTTTTTCATACATTGACTAATTATCAAGTTTTGACTATGTGAGATGTGGTGTAATTAGGTAATGTCAGGTGGACATTACTTGTGGGTTACATCCAGACAACTGAATCCCCTCTTCTCTACAAACTCCAAGATGGCACAGTCAAATTGATCTTTAATAGGCCTAGATCTCAAGATCTAGACCAAATTTTTGGAAAAATCTTATCAATCACACTGATAAAAAAGACCCTCTGATTAATGGCTTATATAGGAGGCCAAGCTTGTTTTTATCTCTCATATCAATGGTCACTTTATCTAGGATTGTGCACTAGAAATGTGTGATCCTAATTATGATTATTATCTTTAGAATGATTTTAATGAAGATGAAGAACATTCAAGTTCCAAAAAATTTCTAAGAACCTAAGTGACCTATATCTCCTTATAAGCACCAGCATCCTCTTAAGGATGATGATGATGATCATAGCCCAAAACAAACCACCAAAAGAAAATGGATAGGATCCCAAAGCTACCCACTAAAAGGAACACTCTCTTTGAAATCCTTATAAAACTTGGTAATGAAGACCTTCTCCCTTTAGAGAGGCTAGAACAAGTTATTTCAAAACTCCTGCCTATACAAGTACAAGCTTTGCCTCATATTAATATGATGAGGCCCTATGAGGAAGAATTTTCCTCCCCTTGAACAAAGAACTGATAATAGAGTAAAGGTTACTTGTAGATCTTTTAGAGGTAACACCTAAAGGTACTTTTAAACTAGTCTCACTAGTAGAAGAAGTCCTCAACTAACAATCTTAGAATGCTATCAGCCTAAATAGAGTCCTTCACAGTATTGACTTTAAACTTGAACATCTCACAATAAGAATAGATAATCTGTCTCTACAAGTGAATCATATGGATGAAAAAGTTAAGAGCCTAGATGATAGAATCTATAGATAAGAACAATATCTTGATACAAAACTTTAAAAGTATATTAATAAAGGTATAGTAAACCAAGTTTCTTCAAAAAGAAAAAAGAAAAAATTAAAGTAAAAAGGCAATTGCAGCAAATAGAAGTAGATTTAGCTTATGATCAATCTAAGACCATTTATGAATCCTATCCCACTTATTCAACCATGTTAAATAATTCCCTTCATATACTTTTATACACCCTACCTACCTAATAGAGGCAGATTATAGTAAGGCTTTCAAAATGTCATACCTTATTCTCAAAAAAGCCTAGAAAAAGTCATCCTAAAACCCAAAAACACCTTTATCTCATATAGAAATTCCACCCTCTAGTCAAAAGCTTCCTTATACTAAACCACAAGAACAACAAGCCTCACCATCCTTTACTAAACCACATGAAAAACCCTTAACAATCAGGACACCTCTTCCTTCACTACCAAAATAAAAACCACTTGCTACAACCAATAGAGTCGAAGGGATTGCATACACAAATCCTTCAGGAACCATTACTTCTACCCAAAAAGCCATTTTTGATTAGGTTTATTTTAACTAAGAAAATATAGACTCAATTGCTTCAACTAAGGTCTTAACAAAAGGCACAAATTATGAAGATCAACATTTGGTTGATCAATCAAGGATTGCCATGGTCCAACCTCAATATGAAATAATTGTAGTAGATCCTCTCAATTATGAGTCAAAAATCATGGAAGATAACGTAGACAAAATAAATAAATAATGTAAATTTGTGGTGATATTATATGATGTGATTATGTTACTTATTTTAATGCTTGTTTATAAATTGGCTTGTTAATCAATAATGTAGATTATCTCAGTTACTGAGATTTTTATCTCACCCCGTGGATTATCATTTTACAGGTGCTACCAGTGAGATTGAGCCAGGGAGGGAATCGAGCAAGGGCTAGCAAATCTGCTACATTCTTAGTAATGCTCGATTTTAGTTTGAGTGGTGTACATAAACTTATTATATGATATTATATGTTGCCAACTAGGAATGCATATCATGTTGATTGGCTGTACTTGTTTAATACTATGTTGTTGTGTATTTTAGCCCAATATTGTATATGAGGTGAATATGTGGTAATTTTTGTGGTGATGGGCTAAAATACTAATACAAGTGCAAGGAATGTTTTATCTATGTGGTGACAATATAAGTGTATTATGTGGCAATAGAGGCCAAATAGCATATATGATGTTGATTTAGTATTTTGGCTATATTAGGCAAAATGGCCATTGAGTGGCTAAATTTTGTGTTTGGTATATTTTTGTGTGTTTGATTGGTCACTCAAGTGTATTTTGGTCCATTAGACTTGGTTCAAGCCTTACAATGGATTAATGGTATTAGTTATAAGTTTTGGATACTTGAATGGTTGAAAATTTCTTTGAAAAACTGACTTTTACATTTGAGTGTCTAAAAATATCATACAGTGTTGGATCAAAATGAAACTTATACTATTAGTTAGGTTATTGAATAAACTTCACGTGGGCACTTGAATCACTCCAATCGGACATCAGATGTGAAAATGGAGCTCGTTTAAAGTTCGTCCAAAAAAGCTGTCATGACAACATTGCGTCATAGACAGGTACGCCGCAGTGCATTTGACGCAAGCCGCGGTGCACATTACGGTGAGAAAATTTAACATTCTGTGTCACATGCCACAGCGCACGGACCATGAACCACGGAGCATAGACCAAAACACTCAAAAATGACATTTTTGGCCTTATTTTGAAGTGGTTTGCTTCCCAAAACTTTTCCATGCTTCCAATACCTATATAAATCATTAAGTTTGAGCTCAAACTATCAATTTAAATAGTTTTTATGGGATCCTAAATATTCCTCTATTATTTTCAAAAGATTATTAGTTTTAACCCTTATATGGATAATGTGAGCTTAGGAGCAATCCTTGCTCCTAATTATGAATGTTTGTTTTGATTGGATAGTGAATTTTGGTAATGTTAAGGTGGACATTACAGTTTGGTATTAGTTTCTCAGGTTATGAGATTTGGTTGTGGTGATGTGTGTATTGCATTCATTCTCATTAGTTGGTAACTTTATGTACACAACTCTTTCTCTTTGTCTCATTTCCTTTATTCCTACCAATTCCCCTTTTCTACTTGGTTTCTTCCTTAGGAGGGGAGAAAAATGGTTAGAAGAAGTACTTAAAATGTCGGTAATTTACTGAAGAATGATGGGCCTATACCAAAGGTACAACCAGAGATACAAGTAGAACAACAATAAAGGCCCTGGGGTAATGATACAATTCTAGAAGAATTGCGAGATATGATGAGGAATATCTAGAGAACTGTTCAAGACCACGATGTTCTGCTCTGAAATAGAGGTCGTGAGGAGGAACAAAGGAGACAAGAGGAAGCTCATGAGAGCAGATTGGAACCATCTCATAGTTCTGGTAATAGACCTGGATCATCTAGGACGAGAGCAGATGGAGATGTTCAAGGGATGGCTATTAATCAAGCATGGAGGACTTTCTCTCAGTTTAACCCTCTAACCTTTAATGAAACTATGAAAGAAGGAGAAGCAAAGAAATGGATAGAGAGAGAGAGTTAAAACCATCTTTGAGGTGGTAACGTGTTCCACAGAACAAAAGGTGATCATAGCCTCAGTGTATCTGGTTGAAGATGCTAAACATTGGTGGAATTTTACAAGACTAGTAGATGGATGTCAACTAACATGGGAACAATTCAAGTAAATATTCTTTGATTATCATTTTCCTTCAGCATTTAGAGATGAGAAGGAGGCCGAGTTTCATGCATTTCGATAGGGAGACCTTGACGAGGAAGCATTCATTTAGAAGTTTAATCAGTTGTCAAAGTTTTCTACTTATATGAATGAGACTAATGATAGCAAGTGGAAGGCCAAGAGACTTTTAGAAAAGATGAGGCCTGAATATAGATAGTAAATTGCTCTGCTAGGAGTAACCACATATGCTGACATGTGCAATCGACTCCGAATTGTAGCAAGAAGGGGTCGAGAAGTAGAAGCAGAAAAGAGACGAGATAGTCATGGAAGGTTCTCATCCTCCCTATGCCCTTCTGGAGCAGCCTCTAAGAAGACGGGTTATGGCTTGAGTAGTTTTGTAGCATCGGGTAAGAAAAGTTTTATTAGAGGATCACAGTCTCGGGGAACATTTCAGAAAGGTGGATTTAAGAGTTCTGGTGTTCCACAACCATCCCAATAGGCTTCTAATATGCCTGCCCCGACCTTGAGTATAACTCAACCACCACTATGTGCTAAGTGTGGGCGATCACATCCTGGGAGGTGCTGGGCATGTTTTAAATGTAGGAAACCTAGCCATCTAGCAAGGCATTGCCCTAAGGGAAGAGTGGAGATGGCAGAGCAAAGATCTACCATTCTAGGATAAGTCTACACACTATCTCAGGAGGAGGCAAGAGCGTCATCGAATTTGATAAAAGGTATTATTTCTATCTGTGAGTAGAAACTTGAAGCATTATTTGATTCTGGTGCTACACATTTGTTTATTTCATATGAATGTGTAGAGAGGTTGGGACTTCCTTTACATGAATTACCTTATGTGATTAAAATGTCTATGCCATCTAGGTCATCTGATATGACTAGTAAAGCATGTTTGAATGTAGAAGTAAGGTTTAAAAATCATTCCACCACTCTAGATTTGATCTAAATTCCTATGAAGGGTTTGGACATGATTATAGGTATGGATTGGTTGATGGTAAATAATGCCACCTTAGACTGTGCTAGGAAGATAGTTTTGTTACCGGTACACACTACACTGGTTAATAGTCCTAATGATTCTAAGCTCTTATCAATGGTATAAGCAGAGAAATTAATACAACAAGGGTGTATGGCTTATATGGTTTTCTTCTTAATGCATGGGGTCTATGATGGAAATATTGATAAGATTAAGGTAGTGAATGAATTCCCTGAGGTATTTACGGATGATATGTCCGGTTTGCCTCCAGAAAGGGAAGTGGAATTCACTATAGACCTAGTGCCAGGAACTGCACCAATCTCAAAGGCACCATACCGGATGTCACCAATGAAGTTAGTTGAGTTAAAGAAGCAAATAGAGGAGTTACTTGAAAAAAAATTTATTGGACTTAGTGTGTCACATTGGGAATCACCCGTGCTATTTGTTAAGAAGAAGGATGGTAGCTTACGGCTCTATATTGATTATAGACAGTTGAATAAGGTGATAGTGAAGAACAAATATCCTTTACCAAGGATTGATGATTTGTTAGATCAATTGGTGGGAGCTTCGGTGTTCTCAAAAATTGACCTGAGGTCAAGATACCATCAATTAAGAGTGCGCTTGGAGGATGTGCCTAAGACAGCTTTCTGTACTAGGTATGGGCATTATAAGTTCCTAGTCATGCCATTTGGGTTAACAAATGCGCCTACGATTTTCATGGACTACATGAACCGCATATTTAGGCCTTACCTGGATTAGTTTGTAGTAATATTATTGATGACATTCTGATATATTCTGAAAATGAGGAGCAGCATGTGAAGCATTTGAGAATTGTGCTACAAATTTTGAAGGACAACAAGCTTTATGCCAAGCTTAGCAAGTGTGAGTTCTGGCTACAAGAGGTTTGATTTCTAGGACATGTTGTGTCGACGGAAGGGATTGCGATGGATCCGCATAAAGTGAATGCGGTGTTGAAATGGGAAAGACCTAGTTCTATAACTGAAATGTGAAGTTTTCTGGGATTGGCTGGATATTATTGTAGATTTATCTAGGGTTTCTCTCAGATAGCTTCATCATTGACTAGGTTGACCCGAAAAGATTAGCTGTTCATTTGGGATGATAAGTGCGAGATCACATTTCAAAATTTAAAGAAGAAACTGACTACGACACCAGTGTTGATTATTCCTAATCCGCAATTGCCATATGAAGTGTATACAGATGCATCTCTAAAGGGTTTGGAATGTGTGTTGATGTAAGATGAACGGGTAATGGCTTATGCCTCTAGATAGCTCAAGCCACATGAAGAAAATTACCCTACTCACAGCTTAGAGCTTGCTGCAGTTTTACTTGCACTAAATATTTGGTGGCATTATTTGTATAGAGCAGTGTTCAGTGACTATAAGAGCTTGAAGTATTTAGTGGATTAGAAGGAACTTAATATGAGGCAGAGAAGGTGGATGGAGTTCTTAAAGGACTATAGCTTTAAAATTAAATCCCATTCGGGGAAAGTAAATGTGGTTGCAGATGCCTTAAGTCGAAAGTCATTGCATGTCACTTATCTAATGGTGCAAGAGCACAAATTGCTGGAATCCTACCTGGATATTTAGCATGACTCTATGAAATTTACTTTGTGTAGCCTACATTCCACAGAGATTACTAATGAGTTTTGGAGAGAGTTAAGGATAGCACAGCTTGAGGATGAGTATCTATTGAAAATTTGAGAAGATATAGAAGTAAGGCGAACCACAGACTTTAGTTTTAGTGATGATGGATATGTTGTATATCGAGATCGGGTTTGTGTACTAGATGAGGGTGATTTAAGAAATAAAATTCTAAATGAGGCACATAAGAGTAGATATATAATTTACCCTGGAGCAACTAAGATGTACCAGGATATGAAGCGGTATTGGTGGTGGCCTGGAATGAAAGATGTCACAGATTTTGTGCCTGGTGTTTAATTTGTCAAAATGTTAAAATTGAGCATCAGAGACCAGCAAGAACTTTACAACCACTAGAGAAACTGAAGTGGAAATAGGATAGTATATCTATGGATTTCATTTCAGGATTACAAAGAACTCAATCCAGTCATGATTCTATCTGGGTGATTGTAGATAGGTTGACAAAGTCAGCCCATTTCTTGCCAGTACGAATAAGTGATTCATTAGAGAAGTTGGCAAAGATATATATTCGAGAAGTTGTGAGATTGCATGGGGTGCCAAAGGACATTATCTCTGACCATGACCCGAGGTTCACCTCAAACTTTTGAAAACCATTGTAGAGAGCAATAGGTACTGAATTAAGATTCAGCACAGCGTATCATCCACAGACTGATAGACAGACAGAAAGGACTATACAAACTCTAGAGGACATGTTGAGAGCTTGTGCCTTGGAACTAAGAGGCAACTTGGATAGCCACCTTCCTTTGGCTAAGTTTGCCTACAATAATAGTTTCCACTCCAGTATAGGGATGGCTCCTTATGAGGCACTATATGGAAGAAAATGTTAATCTCCTATCTGTAGGGTTGAACTGAGTGAGAGAAGCATGATGGGTCCTGATATTGTGGATCAAATGATGCAAAAGATTCAAATGATAAGGCAAAAACTTCTAACGGCTCAGAGTAGGCAAAAGAGTTATGTGGATAAACGGCAAAGGCCGTTGGAGTTTGTAGTTGGTGACCATATTTTTCTAAGAGTTTCACCTGTGACGGGAATCGGGAGGTCAATTAGAGCAAAGAAATTATCTCTTCAATTCATGGGTCTATTTAAGATTCTCAGGAAAGTTGGGCCGGTTGCCTACCAAATCGCATTGTCACCACAATTATCTAGGATTCATGATGTTTTTCATGTTTCTCAACTGAAGAAATATCAACTTGATCCATCTCATATGATTGAACCCGAAGAGGTAGAGCTGCAAGAGATTATGACATATCGAGCAGAGCCAGAATGAACAGTTGATGTTAAAGATAAGCAATTGCGAAACAAGACTATTCGACTGGTTAAGGTGGTGTGGAAAGCAATGGCTCCTGGTAATACTACCTGGGAAACAGAGGACAAAATGAAGCAGTAATATCCTTATCTCTTTCCCTAGGTATGTGTTGTGGTTGTTTTTAAATTTTGGGGGCAAAGTTCCTTTAAAGGAGGGAAGAACTGTAATATCCTAAAACTTCAAATCTAGAAAAATGGATCAATTAAGGGATAAATTAGTTAAAAATATGATTAATTTATTTAATTATATTTTTCGGTGGCTAATTGGATTTTTAGGTCATATTTGGCTCTAAATTGAGATAGGATGAAAGTCGGATCAAGTCGGGAGGCATTGAGGGGAGCAAAATCAAGTTATTACTTGCTGGGTCATAAGCCGCAGCTTGCGTGGCATGCGCTGTGGCGCACGGCACAGCAGGTAACTTAAAATTTCTGGAATAATCAGAAATGGACAGTTTTTGGGGTGGAAAACCTAGAACACAAAAGGGGTAACTTTGGGCATTGCTATGGCATCAATTTGGAAGGATTTTGAAGATCATTTGAGCCTTCAAACTCTTGGATAAGTTTCCTATCCTTCTTCTCTACCTTTTCATCTCATTTTCTATGGGATTTGGAAGAGTGAGAGTTTGGTCTGATTGGATTAAGTCATGAGTCAATGTTTTGAAGGTTTTTATTGACTATAAAGGTTTAATCTAGGTTTATTGATCTTGGATATGTAGTAATAGGAAGCTACTTTCTTATTTGGTGAATTTTGGATCAAGCCCCAACTTGATCATAAGGTGTTGAAGTGTGATAAGTTGAGATATTGATTTTTATATTGTGATAGAGTTAGAAAGAGACTTAAAGGGATGATGTGAACAAATTCTAATCTTGACAAGTCTATTTGTTGAGAATTTGAGTAAGAAGTGGGAGAATTGGGAGGTTATTATTAGCTAATAGTGCTTGTATTAATTGAAAATTATCATATAGTACTTGTTGATGTAGATTGTGGTGTGGGAAGACTTACCTTGACACAATAAGAGAATTAGTACCATGGGTAACCCTTTTAGTAACAAAAGGGTTGAGGTAACTAGATAATTTGCATTGTTTATTACCTTGTATAAGTTATTTTCAAGTTGCTTTTCTATAATTTGTTGAGTATATATGCATAAATTCTTTAAAGGTTAACTATTTTAGAAAAAGTGGAGTTTTGGTTTGTAAAATTCTATATTTTTGAAGTAAATGAAAAGATTTTGTTATACTTGTTTGAAAAGTTGTTTATGCATGGTCAAGTGGAGATATGTAGTGAAATGTGGCATATTAGAGGGTCGGAGATCACCCTAGTGGAGATAGTGAAGATTAAGTCCACATGGCATTGCTAGTACCTCGGGACGCCAGATGCAGCATTTACTCTCCTTAGTGCCCGAAAAAGGGTGCGGTGTTGGACACTCACTCTCCTTAGTACCCAAAAGGGTGCGGAGTTGGAGACTATGCTCCTTAGCATCCGTAGGATGCGGTGTTGGAGTAACGACACCCTAATTATTTGTAATAGGGGGAAATAGTAGTCCTGAAGTGGTTTAGGACACCTTAGTCAGGTAGTTCTACCATGGATGGTGAGCTTGGGGACAATACATGTGGTTTGGTTCTGTGAAATAGCCTACTGGTTCGGTCGAGAGTATTGGAGGACCGGATGGTTAGGGATCATGCATGTAAATTTGTGGTGATATTATATGATGTGATTACGTTACTTATTTTAATGCTTGTTTATAACTTGGCTTGTTAATCAATAATGTATATTATCTTAGTTACTGAGATTTTTATCTCACCACGTGGATTATCATTTTACAGGTGCTACCAGTGAGATTGAGCTAAGGAGGGAATCGGGCAAGGGCTAGCATATCTGCTACATTCTTAGTAATGCTCGATTTTGGTTTGAGTGGTGTACATAAACTTATTATATGATATTATATGTTGCCAACTAGGAATGCATATCATGTTGATTGGTTGCACTTGTTTCATACTATGTTGTTGTGTATTTTAGCCCAATATTGTATATGAGGTGAATATGTGGTAATTTTTGTGGTGATGGGCTAAAATACTAATACAAGTGCAAGGAATGTTTTATCTATGTAGTGACAATATAAGTGTATTATGTGTTAATAGAGGCCAAATAGCATATATGATGTTGATTTAGTATTTTGGCCATATTAGGCAAAATGGCCATTGAGTGGCTAAATTTTGTGTTTGGTATATTTTTGTGTGTTTGATTGGTCACTCAAGTGTATTTTGGTCTATTAGACTTGGTTCAAGCCTCACAATGGATTAATGGTATTAGTTATGAGTTTTGGGTACTTGGATGGTTGAAATTTTTTTTTTAAAAAACTGACTTGTATATCCGAGTGTCTAAAACTCTCATACAGTATCAGATCGAAACAAAACTTGTACTATTAGTTAGCTTATTGAATATGCTTCGCGTGGGCACTTGAATCACTCCAATCGAACATCGGATGTGAAAATGGCGCTCGTTTGAAGTTTGTCCAGAAAAGCTATCATGACAGCATTACTATTATGGACAAGTGCGCCATGGCGCATTTCGCGCAAGCCGTGGTGCACGGTACAGTGAGAAATTTTGGCATTTTATGCTACATGCCACAGTGCACGGACCATAAGCCACGGCACTTGGACCAAAACACTCGAAAATAACATTTTTGGCCTTATTTTGAAGTGGTTTGCTTCCCAAAACTTTTCCATGCTTCTAATGCCTATATAAATCATTAAGTTTGAGCTCAAACTATCAATTTAAAGGGTTTTTATGGGATCTCAAATATTCCTCTATTATTTTCAAAAGATTATTAGTTTCAACCCTTATATGGATAATGCGAGTTTAGGAGCAATCCTTACTCCTAATTATGATTGTTTGTTGTGATTGTGTAGTGAATTTTGGTAATGTCAAGGTGGACATTGCATAAATCATTCAAATTTCAATTTTAAAGAAATTACATAAAACTCAAATGGTCTATACAATTTCCTAAAACACTATCTGAACCTCACATGCCATCTGTAAAATATTATGGGGATGTCATCATCCTTTTGCTTAGAGAATGGATTTGCAATGTCAAACATCTAAGTTAAAGTATAAAATGTCAAGTAAAACTTTAACTAGCTAATTCAAATAACAATAACATTGGCTTTTCAAAAATATAGTTACCTTATCTATAAATTTAGTCATTCCTAATGTGATGATGTTGAGCATGTGTCTCATCATGTATACACCACACAAAGTAGTCTTTTATGGTTGCTTACGACTCTATATAAAAACACATATATAAGCGATTGGCAATAAATCGTGATAATTGAATAAGTTAATAAAGTGTTAATTTCACTTACCTTTAGCTCAATTCATGTAGGATCTTTGAGTTCATGTGCGTGCTTTTTCAAGACCATTGTTTGATATGTTTTCATTACCTTAAAATCAACATCATGAGATTTGTAAGTAATATATCCATATAAATTGATAATTTTTGTACAAATACACTTATGAGTCTGTCATTTTCTTTATGTCCTTGTTTGGTTTGTAATAGAGGGAGCATAAGAATAGGACAATATTACTCTTTAATGAAAGAACAATTAGCTACTAGTAGTCCTTACAAAATAAGATGAGTTATTAGAAGAAATTCACATTTAATAAAAAACTATATGTCATAAATTGGTCCTTATGAGTGTACATATGGAGCGATGAAAACATCCTTTTTGACTTCACATATTCATTACTAGAGGTATCATGATCTTATTTCTAGAGTATTCCCTTTCTTCGTCAAGTGATGAAGGTAAAGAAATCCAAAATTATCACCTTTGCCTAATGTAATGCACAAATGATAGAGATACCTACAATAATACAATCATGTTAGTTGATTGGAATTGATAAGTTAATTATATTCAAGCAAAACATACTTATATCATAAATAACTCAATTGACATTATGGTAAGCTAACTTTTCGAGAGAAGTCAATTCAAGTCTTCCTATTCAATCACCACTGGATTCTCCATGCCCACAACATCCTTTTCCTTTATAATTTTTGTTCTTTGAATGATTTATCGTATACTAGTAAAATTATTTATTGGAAGGAGTCAATTGCAATGGCTGTGGAAGATTTGGCAAGGGAAGCTAAAAAGGTAAGAGATAATTAATCAAAAAACATGATAAGAAAGAAATATTTAATAAAATGCATAAAATATTTAATAAAATGTACCACAACTTGAACCATACTGACAAGTCTCTTGGGCTATATGATAAAAGTACCAACAGCTTCAGACACAATTTTGACCTCGTTAGTAGGGAATGGGACAAGCACTTCTACTACTTTTACATCTTCTACCACCACTCTCACTTCATCTTGCTACATTTGTTTTTGGTGGATAGCTTGTCCTAAAGTGTGAATGCTGCCAAGAGTGACCAAGCATTTATCAGGATCCTCTAGATATAACTCACACGATTCACCGGTGTTTCTTGCTGAAGGACCCTTTGACATATGTCCAAGAATATTACTCCCTTTCATGATGTGAAATCCAGGAGACTGTGTATAAGGTGTATCGGTAGTCATCTCTTGTCGTGAGGTCATAAAGGTCATCATCTTCTCTTTCATTTTTGCAAGCTAGGCTTCTAAAGAGGCTTCTAAATGAGCTTTAAATGAAGCTTCAGCATCCTTCTTGCTTGTTACCTTATATTTATCATTACCCTTTCAAGCTCCTCTCTTGTAACAACACTCGAGCTACTAGGGCATCTAAGTGCTCCAAAGTAATCTCTAATTCCCAACCAAATTCAATACCTCTAACATGCTTGGGATGCTCTGGTTTGCCTGTAGCAACCACCAAGATGTCATTTCTACCCTTTAGAATAAAGGATTCTTGAGATTGCTGTTCCTTAAGAGCCTCCTATAACAAACAAAATAAATATCATAACATTTTGTATTGATAATTGAATAAAAAATTAAAGAATTAAACATTACTTATAATTCTTTCGGCAACTTCAATTGCCTTCTCGCTTATATACCCTCCTTTCTTGTATTGATGACCATCTCTCTACTTATTCTCACGAGAGATAGACGATTGTGGGGATAAGAGAATCGAAGGATTGGATTTACCTTCTTCTTCTTTCTTCTTCAACTTCTTATCTATTAAGATATTGTCAACATGATCATAACCCCTACAAGACATTGTGTGGAGGCAATCATTTCTTTGAGCAATTTCTTTACCTTTTGCCCGTTTCTCATGTTAATAAAAAATTAACAAATTAATACAATCAATTGAATTAAATTACTACAATTAAATCAATTAGAAATTAACTAACCATAGTTTTTTTAGAAGTTTGAATCTTGTAGAATTCCTGCCAAATTTGTTCATCCTAAAATTGGCATGTCTCAAGAGCTTAGGATAAGGCTGACCTTCTTTTAACTCGACATGGATCAATTTCCTCATAAGGTTAGTCTTGAAACCGCTCCAACATTCCCCACAATATTTTATCAACTGTCTCTGACATGTTTTATCATTTAGAATATCATAGGTGAGCTACAATTAATAATAGTTAGTATTTTACATGTAATAATTATAAATGTTTATAAATTTACAATGATACACCTTAATGGTTTCCCAAATCTATTCCTAAATGGCCAGATGTCTGAAACATTATTTCCTTCATGTGGAATTAGACAGGGCGATCCTCTGTCACCCTATATGTATATTTTGGCCACTAATGTGCTCTCTGCTTTGATTCTTTAAAAAGATATGTCAGGGATTTGGAAAGGAATTAAAATCTGCGAGAACGCTAGCCATATTTCTCACCCATTATATGTGGATGACTCAATCCTCTTCTTTGAACTTACTAGGGAAAGGTTAAATAGCGGCTGAAAATCTTTAAAGGTATATTGCAGATGGTCTGAGCAAAAAATAAATTTTGAAATCTAATATCATTTTCAGCCTTGATTTAAAAAAATACTAATATTACATTATTAACAAGTAATGCAGTTTAGTTGAAAGAGTCATAGATTTGACAAGTAAATTCAAGTAATTAACAAGTCTTGTAAGGTGTTAACAAGTACAATTACACGATTAACAAGTAATACAGTTTTGTTGTAAGAGTCACAGACTTGATAAGAAAAGTTAAGTAATTGACAAGTCCTGTTAAAGTATGAACAAGTATAGTTACGTGATTAACAAGTAATATAGTTTTGCTATGGGAGTCATGGGGTTAACAAGGAAAGTTAAGTAATTAACAAGTCCTGTTAAGATATTAATAAGTAAAGTTATGCAATTAGCAAGTAATGTAATAATCAAGTAGTTTAGAAACAAGGTTTATTATATATACAATTTTATGCATTATATGATTAAATGGATTCAATAGCTTGGTGGTCCATAACCATTTGGTGAGCTAAGGTGTCATGGGTTCTACACCCACCTTGGCCACCTTTGGAGAATTAATTCTCCATAATTCTCTAGCCACCGCCGACAGTGGTTTAGCTACTGGCTAGAGCTCCAACAATGAAGGTTCAGTGGCCATCATCACCAGCGAGGCTCCAGTCACCTGCAATGGTGCTCTGGCGATGGTAGTTATTGATTTTTTAAATATTTAAACGAAGGGTATTTTCATCTTTTTTGCATTCAATTTTTTTTCAATTTAGTTGTTGAGGACTGAACCGAAGTTTTAGAATTTTTGAGGACCCACCAAAAATTATATGTCTTCCCAGGTACTTAACTGAAATTCTCTTGATATATAATTGTTGAATTTGGAGGAATCATATCTCTGCTATTATTAGCTTGCGTTTTATAGTCATATTGTATGATTAATTATTTCAGGTTAAAATATATGTCGTGCAAAAGCAGCCTTAACTTGCCGATCCAAAGTCAGTATCTCAGATTTTTTAAAAACAATGATTTGTTGTGTTCATCATGTTTTTCTGTCGATATATATATATATATATATATATATGGTTAATTTCATGATCCTAGGCAATCTCATTTTAGGATTTTCGTATTTGCTGATACATATTCTGTGTGCTTGCACTCCTCACCCCTACCACAATACTAGAAAAGGTCAAAAAAGTTGATAAAAATATCACTGGTTAGTTTCTCTCAAAGTGGACCCAGGGTTAGATAAAGAGAGTAAGAAAATCACCGAGCATTCGGATTAACTAATAAAGGAGTTAATCCAATTTAACAATTAAGGTTTTGAAAGAAACTAAACTAGTCATGTTGGATTCGCCAAACAAAAAGAGGAAATAAAAGACTAATCATGCTAGACTGTATATGCTAATACCAACAAATAATTAGTACTCTAGTTAATTAATCACTAGGCTCTGCTAAACTTGTTTCTTTCGATTGTGAGTTCATTTTATCATATCCATGAATACTACAATCCAAATTTCTTTAGGGCCTTATGTAAATTTTTAGCTATCCAAATCCAATATTTTTTTTTATTTTGCATATTTTCTGAAAATTTTTATGTACGTCTTCCCAATGAATCATTATTTTACAAATGAGTAACTAAAAGGTTAAGTCTAGTAGAAAGAACTAATTTCTCATAAAATGGTGAACCAAAATTTGAAATTCTTGTTGGGAGAGGTGCTCACATTTAGTACCCGACAGTGTCTCAAATAGAATTATTTTAAAAAAATACATATAGATAATAAAAAAATTATTTTATGAATCAGTAATTGGTGCATGCAAGAGGACAAAAGGCTGAGGAGGTGAAAGGAGAAGAAACAATCTCAGATTATTCAAGAAGTCATTTCATTTAAGGTTTTACTTTATGTATAATATAATTTATGCACTTATAGGGTGGGTTGTTTTGAAGCTAAGTATTTTCCCTTGTTGAACAAGGGCTAAAAATAAATATATACTTGTGAATAAAAGTTTCTCTTTCAAGTCTCATATAGTAATTACTAATACAAGATTTTATAGAGGTAAATATTTATGTTGTAGAAAGGAGATGAGAAATGTGTGTTTTATTTTCTTTCCGAATATATTTCTCATTTCCTTTTTGAAAAATAGTTTTCCATGCCAAAACTACATTGCTTATAATATTATATATGTTGATAATACATACCCCCTCCATCATTATATATAAGATATTTTTAATCAAATTACGCAAACCAATAAAGGTTGGTTATCTAATTAAAAGTATAACAACATTTCAATTTTACCCTTAATTATTTTAAATAAAAAATAATTTTTTAAAGTAAATTAATGAAAGTACTTATCTTTTTTTCTTTCCAATTTAATAAGGATATAATGGTCTATTCATTAAAAAATATGCTAACAACATCTTATGTTTAGGGATAAAAAAAATATTGAAGAAGACCTCTTATATATAAGGACCAAGGGAGTATATTGCTAGTCTTATATTACTTTAATCAAAACCATTAAAAACTACTTTCTAGCTAATATAAAAGCTAGTCTTATATTACTATGGTTTAAATCACGTTTTAATCAAAACAAAAGCAAGACCAAACACACACTAATTATTTGGTTGAATTGTTTGGCTTTCTATGCATGGGCGGCGCTAGGTATAATTTGGGGGAGCAAATGTACAACCTAAACTTGGAGAAAATTGCAAGAAGGGGTTATATATTTCACTATTTTGCACCTCTTCACTCAAATATTTTGCACCTTTTAGCCTGATTTTAAAAATATTTGAGTTTCAAAATTTTTTTAAATATTTTTTGCCAAAGCCCAACAAAATATTGCACCCCTGACCTAGGATCTTGGCATCACCACTGTTTCTATGCTCCTTTCAAAGCACTTGGCATTTGAGCATTTGCATTTCAAGATGTTGACATAATTTGGAGTTCTACGAGTTGAAGTTGTTGATGGCATTATTTTATTTTCCCATGTAAATTTTATTTTAATTTTATAAATTTAATTTTTTTATTCAATATATTAAACTATAAAATAAAAATAACTGACGATATATCAAATATAAAAACAATACTTTAATTGGAAAATAAGAAAAAAAATAACCCTAAAATACGCAAATGTCAAATTAAATATTGCAAAATATGATAATTATTATTCAATTCCTGGAGACTTGTCTGACATTTGAATTGTTGACAAAATAATATATTTGCCATCAATGACTATTATAGTTTAGGAAATGACTACTTTACTCAAGTTAACGTAATAAAAAATAACTACTTTCTTTCTGTAAATTTATTTACCAACAAAATGCAACTAAAGTAATCATTTTCAGGAAATGAAATAGTCATTTTCTAATCCATTTATAAATTACAAATTTGCATAAAGAAATTAGTCATTTTCTATATCTTATGTTTTAATCAATAATTCAACTAAAGTAGTCATTTCTCAACGTATAATTGTCATTGATTTTTAGTATTTGCATTTGATAGATAAACAAAAGTTGCAGAACGAAAATATAGTCATTTTCTATTTTATTTTAGTTAATGACCCAATCAAAGTAATCATTCCCCATTTCCCAATGCCTAACAGTCATCAAGGCCTTATATGTCATTTCATCAAAAATTAAAGAATAATATACACTTTGGACCCTAAACTATATATTCATAAGCAATTTCAACCCTAAACTAGTATTTGGTATATTTTGAATCCTAAACAATTAAATTAAACCAAATGTTTGTTACTTTTAAAACAAATGGGGCCTAATGTGCAATTTATCTTAAATTCTACTCTCCCTCTCTCTCTTACCCTCCTTTGAGGGAAATTGTACATCATGCCTAATTTTTTAAAAATTAACTGATGTTTGAATTAATTTAATAGTGGAGGCAAAATTGCCCCAAGTTTAATTGTCTAGGGTTTAGAATATACTAAATATGTTTTTAAAGTTCAAATCGCCTCTAGACATATAGTTCAGGGTCCAAATTGCATGTTAAGCCAAAATTAAAATGCTACACAAGTTCATAGGGACTAATTAATAATTATTGGTAACACAGGGACCCTTGAATAAACTTAATAAAAAAGAGCACCCCAAATTTTTTGAAATTTCACTAAAGGACCCGTACAGAATTTCTATTGAATTTGTAACAAAAATGACAAAATTGCCCTCATTTAAATGAATAACATAAATGATTTATTCATTTCCATACTGTATGTTATTTATTTACTTACAGAATGTTATTCAATTCCCTACTTGTAAGCCTACTTTCACTTGATTTCATTTCAAGAGCCATAAATAAGTGAAGTAGGGAAACAAACAATATTTGGTAAGTAAATGAACAACATACAATATGAGAACGAACAAGTTATCTTATCATGAAACTAACACGAAATGAAATCAAGTGAAACTAGGCCTATAAATAAATGAATAATATAGAGTATGGGAATAAATAATTCGTTTATGTTATTCATTTAAATGAGGGAAATTTTGTTATTTTGATCACAAATTCAGGAGAAATTCTGTACGAGTCATTCAGTGAAGTTTTAAAAATTTTGGGGTCCTCTTTTTGATTAAGTTCGGTCAAGGGTCCCTGGCTAAAATTTTCCCATAATTATTACATACATTTGGTAGTACTTAAATGTTATTTGCATATTTGAGGGATATTTTTTGACATTCTCCCTACTTTGATTCAAAATCCAAGAATATGAAATTTAAAATATGGACATTTAAATTATATTTGAATAGTTCAATATTTTGGTTATTTCAAATTTAAAAAAAAAATGTAGAGTACTGATCGATTGAAGCCACTACTACAAAAATGAGAATTAGTAGCATGCATTTCATAGCAATAAAAAAATGAAACACCACTAATATTAACTCTAAAAATGTTTGGTAGCATTTCTTTGTTCAAATGCCACTACTTTAAATTACTTTCTTTATTTTTAATTTAAATAAATAATATTAGGTGGTGTTTATTAAATGCACTGTCCACAACTTTAAGTTCAGTAACATTATTAGTGGTGATTCAATAATAAAATGCCACCTATTATTTTGTTTTAACTTACCTATATTATTTTATTAGATCGTATAATAATTTAAACATAATTATTTAATTCATTAATAAAATATATATATTCATACTTAATTAATTAAAATCAGAGAGGTGATGTTTTTAGAACATGAAAATGCCACCTTTCTTATTTTTAATATATACATTTAATAAACTAAGAGAGGTGGCATTTCCAATCACCAGAAACGCCACCTCTCTTCTAATTGTTAAAAAAATTATATTTATAAATAATTTTTTAATCATATTAAAAAATTTAATAGATAATATGAAATTATTTAGTAATGTATGTTTTCATAAATTCTGAAAGAGAGGTGGCATTCTAGTAGATAGAAACGCCACCTCTCTTATATTTTTATTATTTTTATTAGAAATATATTTTAACATAATAAAATAATTACTTATATATTTTATTTGATGAAATTATTTAAAGATATATTTTTATTAATTAAATAATAGAAGAGAGGTGGGTTTCTAGGTGTTATAAATGCCATCTCTCATATTTTTATTATTTTTATTACACAAATGTTTTAATATAATAAATATTTATTTATATATTTAATTTGATTAAATTATTTAGTGATATATTTTTTCATAAATACTAGAATAGAGGTGGCGTTTCTAGGTGTTAGAAATGCCACCTCTTTCACATTTTTATTACATAAATATTTTAATATTATAAATATTTATTTATATCTTTTATTTGATGAAATTATTTAGTGATGTATTTTTTTAATAAATATTGGGAAAGAGGTGGCATTTTCAAGAGAAAGAAATGCCACCTCTCTCATATTTTATTATTTTTATCATAAATATATTTTTAATATAATAAAATAATTATTTATATATTTTATTTGATATAATTATTTAGAGATATATTTTTATTAAATAATTATTTAGAGATATATTTTATTTAATAAAATAAGGTTTGTGATTTATATATATTTAATAATTTTTAATACTAAATATATATTATCTACATTTATTACATATACTTATATATTAAATATATATATATAATGTATTAAATTTTGTTTTTTAAAATCAGTAAGAGAGGTGGCGATTGCCTATTGGGAATCGCCACCTCTAATTCTATCTTTTCTCCTGCCAAATTTGACTCTTCACGTGGCTTTTTCCCTTCCCCAACAGCTTTCCAACTTAACGGCTCCCTCTCAATCCTTCTCCCTCACCTCATGGTCCCCTTCACCCCTAACAGCTCTCAATTATCCCTCCCAGCTCCCCACACTATCGTTCTCAGCTCCCTGGCTCTCCCTCTCAGCTCCGCCCCTACCTTAGCTCTCCTTCTCAACTCATCGTGCCACCCCCTACCCTAACTCTCCCTCTCAGCTCGCGGTGCTCCCCTAACCCCCCAGCTCTCGCCTCTCAGCACCCTCAGCTCATCCTTCTCAACTTGCCCACAACTTCTCCCTTCTTCCTTGCTTCACTCTAAGCTCGTTAGTGTAAAGTAATTCTTTCTATCATATTTATTTTCCCATCTCTATCTTTATATGCTCCAAGGTCCCCACAAATTTTTTTAATTTTTTTTATCTTGTGGTCCCTCATTTTTGCTTGTGCTCATATTGATCTTCAACTCATGGTCCCAACTTTGTTTCCTTAACTCCAGGAGCCCGTGGTTCATCTTGTTCCCTCCTCATGGTACCTTTTTTTTATGAATTTTTGTAACTCTAAATATATTACATTTAATTTCATTTATTTATTTATCAACTGTTGAATATTACTGTGGTTGTTGGGACTTGAATTTACCTAGATAATTATTCATTAATTACCTAAAATAATCTAATTTTTATTATCATTCAATTTTATTTATTTGTTTATCAACTGTTGAATATTAATGTGGTTGGTGGGACTTAAATTTACCTAAAACAATTATTTTGCATATAAAAAAATGTTAAATTAATTCTTAATGAAATTAAGATTATTAAATAGATGATTTGATACTTGAAAATTTTTCATTTTTAGTTTGTCATGCTGACAAATTTTTTTTAAATGTCAAATTAATTTGTTCATATTTGTTTAAGTTTAATTTGTCATGTTTTTAATTAGCTACATCGTATCCTAATTTAATCAATTAGTTGCATTAGATATCAATGGTTGTTTATTACTTGACTTGATGGATATAGATGAATATCAATAGGTATAGGGTATGGACTAGAAGTGGATATTTGCTAATCGATTGTCAAAAGAATATAAGGATAGGATTGAAGAGTTTATTACTTTTGTAGTCAGCATGCGAAAGATCCAAATAAAACTTTGTGTCCTTGCTTAGCTTGTTGCTATGGAAAGAGAATTACTCAAACTAAATTGTTAGATCATTAAATATGTCACGGAATTGATCAAAGTTATACACTTTAGACAAGGCATGGAGAGAAAAATGATGTATCTAATGAAAGGGTGTATATCAGTAGGTCTTTTGAGAGAGAAGATGCATGTGATGATGTTGACAGTAATGGGTATGAGACTGATCGTCTTGATGAAATGCTAAATGCAATAGAGGATGATTTTAATGATTGTCCTCAAATGTTTGAAAGGTTGGTAGGTGATTCAAAGAAACCACTATATCTTGGTTGTACTAAATACACTAGGTTATCAGCAGTTCTGGTATTGTACAATTTGAAAGCTGCTTATGGATGGATTGATAAGAGTTTCACTTTATTGCTTAATGCTCTGAAAGATATGTTTCCTATTGGTAATGAACTTCCCACTAAGACATATGAGGCCAAGCAAATGCTCTGCTTAGTTAGTTTGGGCTATGAGAAAATACATGTATGTCCTAATGATTGCATTTTGTTTCGTAATGAGTATGCTTCATTAGAGAAATGCCCTAAATGTGAAACATCGTGATATGGAAAGAAATTAGGTCATGCAAAGGCACTATGGTATTTTTCCCATTATATCGAGATTTAGGTGTGTGTATGGAAATGCAAAAATTGCCAACTTGTTGACATGGCATGAGAATGAAAGGATTAAAAATGGAAAGCTTAGGCACCCTGTAAATTATCCTTAATGGAAAAAATTGACTTTAAGTACCCTAATTTTGGAAATGAAGAAAGGAATCTTCGGCTTGCATTATCTACTGATGGAATCAACCCACATAGTGTTCAAAGCAATACCTATAGCACATGGCTAGTAATATTAATAATTTACAATCTACCTCTATGGTTATGTATGAAACACAAGTTTATAATGTTGTATATGTTAATTTCTGGGCCTAAACAATCGAGAAATGATATAGATGCATATTTAGCTCCTTTAATAGAGGATTTGAAGCTAATGTGGGACACTGGCGTGAAGGTTTATGATGGGTATAGAGAAGAAACTTTCAATTTGAAAGCTATGTTATTTGGCACAATCAATAATTTTCCTGCTTATGGCAATCTCTCAGGATATAGCATCAAAGGACATGGTGCATGTCCTATATGTGAAGAGGACACTCATTCAATACGGTTAGATCATTGTAAGAAAAATGTTTATATAGGACACCATAGATTCTTACCTTTGACACATCGCTAGAGGAAATAAAGAAAAGCTTTCAATGGTGACTCCAAAGAAAGGAAACTACCTAGGTCATTGACAGGCATGAATGTTTTTTAAAAGGTGAAAGACCTTGATAACCATTTTGGCAAACCTTTTGCAAAAAAATGTTGCAACAAGTGGTTGGAAAAAAATCAATTGTTTTTATCTGCCGTATTGGAAGTCCTTACATGTAAGACATTTTCTGGATGTGACGCAAATAAAAAAAAATGTTTATGACAATGTGGTTAGGACATTGCTCCAGTTGCCAAGAAAAAGTAAGGACAATGTGAAGTCAAGATTGGATTTGGTCTCTATAGGAATAAGAGAAGAGTTGGCTCCATTAGAGAAAGGAAATCATACTTATCTACCACCAGTAGCTTACAATCTATCTAAGCATGAGAAACAATCTTTTCTTGAGTTTCTTTATAGTGTCAAAGTGACCAAGGGGTACTCTTTAAATGTGAAGAACCTTGTATCAATGAAAGATTTGAAGTTATAATGTCTTAAATCTCATGATTTTCATGTGCTCATACAAAATTTCTTACTTATTGGTATTCGATCAATTTTGCCCAAGAAAGTGCAATGCACCATCATAAATCTATGCTTGTTTTTCAAGATGATTCATAATAAAGTAATTGACCCTACAAATTTTTCAACCCTACAAAGGCAAGTTGTTTTGACCTTTTATGAACTTGAAATATATTTTTCACCTTCATTCTTTAACATCATGGTTCATTTGACAGTCCACTTGCTAAAAGAAGTTCAAATGTATGGCCCAGCTTGTTTACAATAGATGTACCTGATTAAGCATTACATGAAAATTTTAAAAGGCTATGTGAAAAATAGACGTTGACCCGAGGGCTGTATTGCCAAATGGTACATAATCAAAGAAGCAGCTAAATTGTGTATAGATTATTTATCCAACATTGACACTAGGGATTCCAAAGTCTCGTCATGATGGACGAAAATCAAGGAAAGGAATAATTGGAAATAAAGTTATTAGCATTTCAGCAGCTGAAAACAGGCTCACCTATATGTTCTGCACAACACTAAAGAGGTTAAGCCATTTGTGGAAGAACATAAAGATATTCTCAGAGATATGTTTGGTGTTAGAAATGAGAATTTTGTAACAAAAGAACACAATTAATGCTTTGCAAAGTGGTTTAAAAGTCACATCCTTGAAGAATCGGGGAAGAATCCAGGTAATGTTTTTGAAAAATTGAGATGGCTGGCCAAAGGACAGAGTTTACATGTTTTATCTTACACTGGTTATGTAATCAATGGTTACACCTTCTATACCAAAGAACAAGATGATTAAAGCACAATGCAGAATAGTAGAGTAATGCTTATTACTGGTAATTTACATGTACCCGGTTTAAAAGATAGCAACCCTGTCTATGCAGAAATGTCATACTTTGGTATCATTGAACATATATGGGAGTTGGATTACTCTATGTTTAGGATGGTTGTCTTTGGATGTAGGTGGGTTAACAATTATAGTGAATTCTGAATTGATGATTTTGGATTTATTCAAGTAGATCTATCTAAAGTTGGATATAGAGATGACCCCTTTATTTTAGCTGAACAAGCTAAACAAGTATTTTTTGTTCCTAATCCTACAAAAAAGAATTGGTCTATTGTACTTTTATCAAACAAAAAACATGAAGATGATAATCAAGCTCAAGTTAATGAGGATATGAATATTGAAGATGATCCTTTTCATGAAATAATACAATCTTTTGATTATGATTTCACTAAAGAGGAGCATTTGTACATGAGAGATGATCATAGAGATGGGATATTGGTCGACCTATCAAGTCTAAATCAAACAAAAAAAAAGTAATTTAATTTCTCATGTTACTTGATTTAATTTTTTTCATATTTCATATTATGCAAGTGTTAATGTGTTGATCTCAACTTGTGGGAAAATGAGTTCCAATAGCGACGATGAGCCTCACACTAGTTTAAATGACAATAATCCTCAAGTAACAAAGGAGAAAATGTTTCGAGATGTTCATCGTGGTAAAACTATATGGCCAAGTTGATTAGAAATAGAAGCATAGGAATAAAGCTAAAAGTTGGTTGGAATATCATGGGTCAGCCAATAAAGCCAAATGGAGAAAAATTAGTCAGTTATATTGGGGCCATGGCTTGAGACCATGTGCCTATTATATTTACTTATTGGAGAAAAGTGCCCAATGAATACAAGAGATTCATATGGGAACAAGTTGAGATAAAAAAAGTCATTAATATCTTATCTGTTGAACTATTTTTTCTTATGCTTATATTGATCCAGATTATTTTCTTTCTTATAGTCTTATTTTGATCTCGAAGAGTCTCACAAAACATATGTCCTCAAGAAAGCCAAAGTTCTTCTTAGAAAATTTCATGCAGATCTTTACAAGTGGTATTTAATAGATAGTAATCATAATATCATTGAATACCCACTGAAGCTTTATGATGGGACCATATCTCAAGAAGAATGGGATTAATTTGTTCTAGACCACACAGTAGAAGAATTTAAGGTAAATAATGAAAGATTTTGCCAATTATATATAGTTTTACTCATATAAAATTAATATGAATTCAATTTGCATTTGAATAGGTGAAAAGCGAGCGATATCGTCAACTAGCTAAAAGCCAAAAATATCGCTTCAAAAGTGGAAGAAAAGGATATGCATTCACTGAACAAAATAAAGTATGTCTTATATTCAATAATTATTGCATATGTTTGAGTGATTCATAAATTCAATTAATTATTTTAATATGTAGATTAAAAAAGATAATTTAAATTGTGAACAACTTACGCGGCATAAAGTGTGGGTAGAAGGATGATTAAATTCAAAAGGTAAAATTGAAGATAAAGGTGTAAGGCAAGTTTGGTAGACTTGTGTACGTATTAGTATTTAGTTCATGTTTAAAATTTTATTTACATGATTTCATTTTATATATAATCTGTTATGATCCTTATATAATAGCAAACTTTGTCACAAGAAATGCCAAAAGCAGTACAACAATTTGGTCGTGAGGACATCCTCAGCAAAGCTTTAAATGTTCCAAAAGTCCCTGATTGTGTCAAAGGGGTCAGTTTTGGTGTTATTCAAACCACTTATTTCAGTGGTCGGAGACGCTCAAACAAGAGTGTCTTTGCTGAGTTGAAAGAGAAAATGAATGTATTTTGGCAACAATTATTGGAACGAAATATGCTCGAGCTACATTATGAAGAACAATATCATCAGTTACAAGAACAAAATAAAAAATTATTTGAGCAAATGAATGCTATGATTCAACAAGGTTTTGTGAGAGTTCCAATAGTTAAAAGCCCTAGTTTGAGAGATAGCTGCATTTCTGTGTCAAACCATCCCACTCTCCCTTTGGCAATACTTTTTCTAGACAACTTTTAAAGTTATTATCATTTTTACAATATAAATTGCTGAATATTTTATTTGTTTCTAGGGGGAATCAAAATGCAAATTATACATAGAAATTCCATTCAAAAATATAGTTGCAAGTAGGCACTGTTTATAGTTTTGTTGATGATATTTTACATACTATTCTGTTACACCCTGATACATTGCAAGTTTCTATGGACATTTGCACTAATGATGATGCCAAGTTACTAATACCTCTTAATGAAGATATTGTATTGGTCAAAGATGTTGAAGGAACTTTTGTTACATGGCCTTTATATCTCATTGAGTCATTTGATAAAATAATTATATTTCACACTTCCTTAAAATATTGTAGATGTAATTGTAATTACGACTTAATTTTTTTTATTTTTACAGACTCAGTCAAAATCAAAAAACAAAAAAATATTAATGCGCATGGTAATATTTCTAAGGAATCTAATATCTTGCATAAACAAAAAAGTGTATATCATGAAGCTTCAAAAATGCAAAGAGCTAATAATTGTTGTGAAGTTCTTTGGTCTCTTTTGCCAAAGGCTACTGCTAATGGTCAAATACTTGAAATAAAATTTGAAAAAGAAATATATTGTAAAGACAGTTGGAAATATCTTGATAGAAATACTATTGTGGAAATACTTGATCAAGAATGGGCAAGTGCTTCTGCTATCATCACTTGGATAAGGTACTTTTTTCATAACATCTTTTCATATTGATTATTTTATTTCTTATTGTAATTGATTTTAATACATTTTTTTATTTATCAAGTACATTTCTTTTTTGAAAGACACTAAGAAAGAGAATAGATTTTCTTTTATTAGTCCTCATGATATTAGTCATGGGTCGATGTTGAGTGCATTTGAACAAGTAGATCTTCTAAAAGAAATATTCACAAAAAAACCTGAAGTTGAAAAAAATATATTATTCTTAATACCTTACAATACAAAGTAAGTATTTTATTAATTACCTTTTTAATTAATTGTTGTGTTAGATGCCTCAATTTTATTAAGACATAATAAAATTTTAAATTTTTTAGGAAACATTGGATTTTGATTGTCCTCAATCCTGTGGCTACTCCTTTGCCTTTAATTTATTATCTCGATCCTCTATCTGGAGGTGTGCCGACAAATCATCCTAATATATTGAGGTTATTCAATAAGTATTTATATTTATAAGAATCATTTTACATATTCATATATATATATATATATATATGTATGTATTTGCATCAATTATCATTGATTAAATTTTTCTATTTTGGTAGGACATTAAACAGCTTTCGTGGTCACAAAAAGCTCCCCTTTTTCAAAAATAAAGATTTCTCAAAGAGTTATCAATGGATAAAGATTATGGTATATTTAATTTATACATGAAAGATTTTATTGAATTATGAAAAATAAATTTATTTGCTTCATAAATTTATATTACTTTTTGGTAATTTTTTAGTGCCCTTTCCAACCAAATAATAATGATTGTGGATACTACATTATGAAATACATGAAGGATGTGATCACCCATGATCAAACTTTTATCCCATTTGGGGTATGAAAAGTTATCTAATTTTATTTAATTTTATTGGGGTTATAACAATTTTTAATTATATATGTATATGACTTCTTCTTTTAATATATTTTGTAGTACTTTGAGAACACAAAATGCTTAAAATATAGTGATGAACAAATTTATGATCTAATTAAAGAGTGGTCATCATTTGTTTTGAATTTCGGACACTAGAACTTTGGTATTTGTTGAATACTTTTGTAAGATTTGAGGCTTTTAAAATATGTCTTGGGCTAGCTAGCTAGTTAGGGAGCTTTATTAATATAGTTGTAAACTACTTTGTCATACTGCAAATATATGTTTTGTAATTTTTTATTGTATAACTGAATTGTTTGCAAATTACTGGATTGGTTTATATTGTTGGATCTATTGTTCTCATAAAAAATTTTGATGTATAATATTTTAAAAAAACACATTAGGTGGCACCTATCTGAAATCCATGAAGAAACGCCACCTCTCTGAAATAACATAGGTGGTGTTTCTATATTCCAAAAATGCCACCTATGTTATTTAAATTTAAAAAAAAATTCAAATGACAGAGGTGATGTTTACAGATTAAAGAAACACCACCTCTATATGATTTTTAATTTTTTAAAATTTGTTTCACAGAGGTGACGTTTGTTCTTATTGAAAATGCCACCTTTGTGAAGAACATAGGTGGCGTTTCAATATGTAATAAAGGCCACCTCTCTTAAGGTTTTTTAAAAAGTAAGGTGAGAGAGGTGGCGCTTGCAAAAGAAAATGCCCTCATTCTATCATAAGTCTTGTGGTGTTTTAATAATTAATAAAACGCCACCTGATATTTATTATAGCATTAGATCTTATAGCGTTTTATAAATACCACGAAACTAAAATTTTAAACACTACCAAAGGCTATTTCTGTAGTAGTGAGCGTTGGAATAATGGCCCTTTTAAAAGAGGCAATAGAATGGTGCTCAATGAAGAGAATCCAAATCTAATACAATATGGGTTGTAGCCATCCTAACTTAATGTTTTGCTAATAAATTAATGTTCTCTTAATAGTAAGAGCGTGTAGTTGAAATGTTATATAGTATGTGTGAATGTAGATAAATTGAATATTTCATCGCTTGAGTATGATGGTTTTTCCATTTGATTTTGGTCAAAAAAAGAAAGTGTTACTTTTTACATGTTAATTCATGTCAAATTTAGGAAATATTAATCATTTAATTCTTATAGTTTTGATCCAATGATAACTCAATTTTTAAACTTTGATTTGTTATAATTCAATCCTTATAGTTTTAATTTGGTTGTAACTAAATCCTTAAACTTTTCCTCTTGTAACTCAATCTCTATAATTTCAACCATTTAAATATTAATCCCTATATGTTTTAAAAGATAAAATTATAAAGATTAAAAATATTTTAAGCTTTTAATATTTATAATATTTATAAATATTAAAAAGGTTTAATAATTTAAATTATTAGAAATAAATTTAAACATAATTCTAATATTTATAATTTTATTTTTTAATATATAAGGACCAATATTTAAATGATTAAAACTATAAGGATGAGTTGCAAGAATCAAAGTATAAAGATTGAGTTATAATCAAGTCAAAACTTCAAGAATTGAGTTATAACCATGGTATTGAAAACCGGACCAGACCGATCGGGTCAACCTAAAAACCGATGACCCGGTCCCTTGTCCGGTCTGGGTTTACTCTTAACCCGGTGAGGGAGTGAACCGATGTAACCCGGTCAACCCGGGTTCAACCCGGTATAACCCGGATTACCCGGTGGGCTGACCGGGTTAACCGGATTATTATTTTTTCAGACTTTTAACCCCAAAATGAAGTCGTTTTTATTTTTTTTTTCATTTTTAATTTTTCAAAGCTTTGAGTTCGAAAATAAGATAACAAAAAAAAGTGAAATTGAATTCAAAAATGAAAAATTAGAGGCAGAGCATGCTAAGTCCAAAAATATAGTATTTTATTATTGTTAGTCTTTTGAGTGGTTGGATTTGGTTGAATATTTTTATAATTAATGTCTTTTTATTTAAATTATATTATTTTAATTATGATCGGTTTGTCATCGGTTCAACCCCGATTGAACTATTAACCCGTGACCCAGTGTCATAACCGGTTTAATGACCGATCCGGTTTTACATACCTTGGTTATAACAAATCAAAGCTCAAAAACTGAATTAAACTTAATAAAACTTAATAAAAAGTACAATAATTAAATGATTAATTTTTTCTTAAATTTAAAAATGCCTTTGTTATTGCTGTTGTTCACACATACATAAATATATGCCAGTCTTAACTAACAATTGACAAATAATTTGACCATTAATGATGCCTAATATACGGTTAATGCATAGGATTTTTTTTTAAAAAAAAAAAAACAGACACAGCCCAAAAACAAACACACTGAAACAACTAAATACGAGACTACAAATATAAAACACCAAGCCCAAAAACTGTAAGAAACCAAAAAACAGACTCAACAAACACGACGGGAAAGCATGAAAAAACAGAGCAAGATAACACCTTTCAGATCTTGCAGAATCTTGACACCATTGAGCTTGATTGAAATGCTGCTTCTCAACCTCCATGCATTTGAACTCTTTGAAGAGTTGAAGGAGTAGTATGAAGTAAAAAGAGCTTTCCTGTAGGAATAGAAGATCCTTTGCTGCTGAGATGACGAAGGAGAAGTGCAAAAAGCTTCTTGAAAACCACAGTCCAACTAACAACGGAGATATCTGGCCTGTTGCACGAAAGAGAACCTGTTCTAGCAGCACTGCTAGGAGTCTTCAAAGTACTAGGAATCAGACCTGGAAATTGGTTCCATTCAATCGCTCTCAAAAGATCATTAATTGTCTTTGGAGTTTTAAAACCAAATTTAAGGCCGACAACTCTTTGTTGAAGCACAAGGCGCGTCTAGTGGTGAAGGGTTTCCAACAAATGCTAGGGCTTGATTATAGTGAAACTTTCAGTCCAGTTTTGAAGACTATCACAGTGCATATCGTTTTAACAATTGCGGTTACTTTCAATTGGGAAATCCATCAATTAGATATCAATAATGCCTTCTTAAATGATTTTCTTCAAGTGGAAGTGTTTATGCGACAACCAAAAGGTTTTATTGATTCCACGCAGCCAAATCATGCTTGTAAATTGGTGAAAGCGATTTATGATTTGAAGCAAGCCCTTGGGCATGGTATGATCGATTATGACTGACTCTTCTTCAATGGAGTTTTACAAATGGTAGAAGCGATATCTCTCTGTTCTTGCTTTAGACAAATGGCTTAACTGTTTTCTTGTTGATTTATGTGGATGACAAACTAGCTACGGGTAACAATCCTTCTTATCTGAATTCTTTTCTTGAAAAAGTTTAATTGTTTGTTTTCATTATTTTTTGGGCATTGAGTTGGTTAGAGATAGGTCTGGAATATTTCATAGTCAGGCAAAATGTGTTTGATATTTTAAAAAAGATTTGACATTCTTGATTCAGCTCCTATGTCAACCCCATGGTTACTGGGAGACAAATTTTACTTTCGGATGGTCTACCTTTAGACAATATCACTGTCTATTGTGAAGCCATAGCAGCCTTGGAATACTTGACCACAACCAAACCAGATATTACTTACTTTGTTAACAAATTGAGTCAATTTATGTCCAAGCCCATTGATGTGCATTTTCAAGCTACCAAGAAAATTCTCAGATATCATAAAGGGACTTTTCATTTTGGTCTACACATAAAACCCTTTGTTCAACATCATCCTAATTTGTTTGCTGATGCTATTTGGGCTACCGATGTTGATAATGGAAAATCTATGGCTGGCTTTTTCCTTTACTTGGGGAATACTCTTGTTGCTTGGCTTCCAGAAAAAAAAAAAAGAGTTGTTTATAGATCTAGTACATAATATGAGTATAGGGCCTTAGAAATCTCTACAGCAGAAGGTAATTGGTTGTGCTCATTGCCGAATGAATTGGGATGTGCACCTTGTCGTCCTCCCATAGTCTAGCGTGATAACATCAATGATAATGCTTAGGCCTCTAATCCTGTTCAGGGTGCTAGATCTAAGTATATAGAGATTGATCTTCATTTTGTTCAAGATCAAGTCCTAACTGGTACTTTTAAGTCACATTTGCTTACTAGAATAGAATGGAATGAATTGAAAAAAATTAAGATAAAAATAAACTAAATCATCCTTCTCTAGTTCCCTCATAGTAAGTATGATTTGAAACTCATTAGTATATGCTACTAAAGCTTTGGCCCATCCTCAGTTTTCAAATTGCAATGGCAAACTTACTGTGTTTGTAACCCCCTCTCATTTGACGGGGGATGTTAGAACATAATCATTGTATATTAATTATGTGATTAGTTACTCGTGTGGATAAGGACAATTGTACCTCTTTATCATTTCTGTATTTTTACGTTTATACGTGTCAACCTTATATTAGCTTCACTGTAACTGTTTTGTATTATACACGGAGGTGAATAGTGCAGACCCGTTTCCACGGTATGAGCATTTCATAATTCCTTTGCCTGATTTCTATCTATTGTAGTTGTGTTTGGGAAATGCTTGAGAGATTTTGTTATTTTAATTTTTGTGCAACTTTTTTTTTTCAAATAATAGATTAAAAAGTTGATAAACTGTATTATACATAATTATTTGCTGGTAAATTAAAATAAAAAAATCATTTAAATTTTGATAAGGGTAAAATAGTCAATTTTTTATCCTATTCCTCCAATCAATCCAAAAAATACATCATTAAAGTTCCTTCTCTTTCCCTTTGTTAAGCCAAACAAAGCATTATGAACTTTTTAAATAAATATATATTCAATGGCGAATCCAAGACCCAAAGATCAATGAAGTAGAATTATTTTTGGCAAGACACAAATGATATATATTTTATTGATATCAAATTTAAATTTAATTTACCAGTATAAATAATCATATAATGCACATTCAAGAGTTGATATTCAAACTCTAGCTACTTGTTTTAAATAAAAATGACACTTGCCCTTAGTATGTGTAACAACTTGATGTGCTAAAAAAAATTAACAAGTTGAAAATATAAATATCAAAATTATTTTAAAAAATATAAATGATTTTATTAAAAATTTAGAAAAAATAAAGTAAATAATTCAACTATTTGAACCATTTGGACATTTGAACTGAGTTGACTTGAGCGATTTTAAGAGAACCAAATTTAACTCGAAAATTGGAGCGGCTCAAAGTCTCAAAAGGGAAAAAAAAAAAAAAAGGAAACTCAGACTCAATTACTCAAATTTGGAATCTTTCTTCTCTAATCTCTAATTGTCTTATGTCTTCTCTTCTCTAGTCTCTAATCTCTCCTCCTCCATAGGCCAGGCTCAATCTCTAATCTCTCATCTAGCCTCTACCTCTAGCTCTAACAATCCAGTCTTTAGCATCAATATTAGAAGCTTGTGAGTTGTCTGATTGCCTAATTCTTAATTAATATTCTTAGTTAATTATGATTGGTTGATAGTTGATATATTATGGTTTTTTTCACAAATTAATATTTTATTTATATATTTATGTATTTAAGTATTATTTCTTATTTAATTTTTATGTCACCGATTTAACTGTTAGTTTAACTAATTGAACCATAAGAATTATGACCTATTGTTCTTTCTAGTGACACTTGGTTCAGGTTTTAAAATATTGCTTGCAACGATAGGCAGAAAGAAAGAGAAAAAAGATTTTAAAATTGATTATTGGTTCTTTATTGGAGAATTTTTCTTACTTTTTAAGTTACAATTTATTTTTTTATTATTATGAATATTTTGAATTTTTAAAGTATACGCCTAACGTTGAGTAATATTAACGATAGATATAAAAAAGTGTAAGCAACATTCGTATTTTGTATAACTTTTAAAATAACCATTATTTCACAAAATTTTTTGAGAAAATGATAATAAAATCTTTTCAAATTATATAAATGATAAGTTAGTCTCTCAAAATGTCAATTCTAATGAAATTCTTAAGGACCTCTATGTCAATAAATTTCAAAGTAAAAAATCATTTTATCCTTATTGAAAATAACAAGTCTCAATCATGACTTTTGTTTAAAGAATCACAACTTTTATTTTGTAAATCACAAGAGTTGAGCAAGAAATCACAACTTATCAAGTGTAATTTTTATTATTAAAAAACAAACCCCAATCACAATTTTTTCTTAAGGAATAACAACTTTTATTCTGTTAATCGCAAAAGTTGAATAAAAAATTACAATTTGTCAAGTATAATTTTTATTATTAAAAAATAAGTTTTTTAAATAATAAGCCCTATTCACAACTTTTATTTAAAGAATCATAAATTTTATTAAAAAAATCACAAGAATTAAATATAAAGTTACAATTTATCAATAAGAGTAAAATAATTTTTTTAATTTAAAATTTATTGACAAAGAGGTCCCTAAGGACCAATTTATTATTACATAATTTGGAGAGATTTTATTATTATTTTTTAAAATTTTTAATCAAAAATTTATCAATTTATATCTTCATGCTCGATATGAAATAAAACTGTAGCAGAGCAAATTTGAACTTTGGAGGATGATAGGTTCATGTTGAAGTTGAACAACATAAATTTAATTGTAAAAAATTTTATGAAAAATTAATCTTTTGATCCTAATAATCTTAACTCAATTATAACTTAATTTTTGAATTTTAATTTAGTATAATCTATTTCTTATAATTTTGACTCGATTATAATCTAATTCTTGAACTTTGATAGGGTACAACACTATCTCTATAATTTAAACCATTTAAAATATTAATTCATATATTTTAAAAAATAAAATTATAAAGAATAAAATTATTTTAAAATTTAGAGGCTAATATTTAAAATTACTAAAACTTTCCATTTTTATAAAAATTAAGAGTTGAATTACAATTGAGCTCATATTATAAGAACCAAATGATTAATTCTTTCAAAATGTTAAAAAATTAGTAAAAAATGTTTTCAATTAAAATAATTAATATTAATGAAAATTTGAGTTTCAAATTATAACTTTAATTAGTTCAAAAGTTTAAAAACAATTACTTTTTCATAAATAATATAAATTTTAATTTCAATTAGATTTTATATATTCAAATGTACAAGTTTATTGGGAATAAAAATCTCAAGTTTAATGTTAAGGGATATCAATATTAAGGATACTTTTCAATCCAATCCTCCTCTCAATGATACATGTCCATGTCTATAAACAGAGTACCTACCTTTATATATATTGGAAGGTCATGACACCATAAGGCTACCTTTAAATGGACTTGGCTTCTCTTCATTTTCTTTTTCTCTTCACTCTCTCCACTTCTCATCTCAATCGTCAGATTTATTTTTGAACGGTTGAGATTTGATGTTTCATAAAATTATTATAAAAATATAAAATTTTATAAAAAAATGAATATAATAATAATTTTATGAAACATCAAATCTCAATCATTCAAAAATAAATCTAACAGTTGAGATAGAAAGTGGAGAAAAAATGGAGAAAGAAAAAAATGGAGAGAAGCTGGGTTTACCTTTATATATATTGGAAGGTCATGACACCATAAGGCTACTTGACTCGTCTTAAATATTCAATATTTTGTCAAGTGTCACTCCCTTGATTCAATTTATAGGATAAAAAAAGAAGATTAATTTTTACTCTATTTATAAAACACTTCACTATTTTCTATATTTATTTTTATATTTATGCCCTTATTAAATGCCAAAAAAATTATTAAAAATAATTCTTCTTATTTTTGTCAGGAGAGGGGTGAAAACTAGTCAAATTTTAAGATAAAACTAATAATGTTTAAAGTTTTCCTTGGTTTTCACAAAATATGTTAAAAATGATTCATAAATAAAATTAAAAATTCCAGATCAAGCTAGAAGAATATTAGCAAAGAAATTGAAGTTGACTTGTACTAGCATCAAAGCTACCTGTAAACATTTGAATTAGGATCCTAACATCAATCTGTCTAGCATGGGCCATTCTATTGGTTTAATTCATGTCTCAATAACCAATCTCTCACAGCTTTACCTTTGGCAACAAAACAACCATTGTTCTTCCTATCAATTCTCAGTGGACTTCTCATCTTCACCATCATCTCTTTCACCAACATTTTCACAGGAGATTCTCCCCTAACACTGCTATGCTTTCCAGACCCACACACCACAACAATTTCTGCAGGAATTGCATAACTTGAGTCACCGTTCAGCCTCCGTCGCATCTCTTCCAACCAGAGTAACATGATTAAATAGGATGAACCTAAATGCAGACCATGTAAATCCAGCTTTGCTTGCTTAGAGCCCCACACCATGACCTCCTCAAGAATCATAGTTGACCTCATTAGCTCTTGGACCACCATGGCTTCATCTCTTTCCAAACTAGCGTTCAACTCTTCAATTGACAATGGGAAGCCATTCAAGTCCACCAATTTTCTCATGATCACGGCGCATGAATTCAAAACAGAATTGTATGTCCTTATTGAGAAGGGAATCGATGAGTTTCTCATCCTCTGAAGCCACAAGGCCATCTTTGTGCGCTCACCATGAATTCCGTACGCTGAAAGAACCATATTTGAACAAACTGTATCAATGGCAAACTCTTCTTTCTCCATTTGAACCAAAATTCTCTCCAAGTCTTGAATTAATCCCAATCTTCCATAACCATACATAATAGACTTGAATTCAAATGGTGAAGGTTCAAGTCCTTTGATTCTCATATCCTTGACCAAATTCTCTGCCTCACAAGGCCTGTCCATTGAACATAAACTACTGACCATGCATTCATAAATACGGCGTTTAATGTACATAGAGGACGATGAAATATGAAGAAGCTGGCTTAGGTAAGAGTAAGCAATCCCAAAACCTCTTTCTGAACTTTGCCTGGAGTGACACTCTAACAATTTACAATAGAAGAGAGCCAGATCTCGAGAGCAAGACTCTAATTTGGAACTGGCTTCCGAAATTAGAGTTTCCCAGGCTGCATATTGTTCCTGTTTATCCAGCAAAGCAGCAAGCTGAGCCACAATCTTAGGGTTCCAACTGTACCAAGGTGCTTCAGCAATTCTTGCATAAAGCTGCAAAACTTGCAGGACTAAGAGACTGTAATAACCAATTCAGGGAGGGAGGGAGGGAGGGAGGGAGGGAGGGAGAGAGAGAGAGAGAGAACAAAGTACTTACTGGAAAGGCGAGTGAGGAGACATGGGGTTGAAGTGAAGAAGGAGAGAGGAGATGGTACAGTGTGGTGAGAGACACTGATTTAGGTGAATTTTGTACAAATCTTCGGATCAAGTTGTTTGTGGCCGAGGGGTCTCCAGAGGTCATCACCTTCTTTAGAAATCGCTGACCTTGTTTTGTTAGCACACATTCAACCTTAAGTCCAAGGTTTGGTTGTTGATTCCACCATAGTTGGACGCTGCTCATCATCATCTTCAATGTCAGATCCTACCAGTAACAAGTATCAATATCAATCATCAATATATAGAGTAAAATCATGTCCTTCCACATAGCTTCATGAAACACAATGGGTTAGCTGGAGAGTGAATAATTGTACAATAATAGAAAACAATACTTCCAAATGCACAACACAGAATGCAACAGAGTGAATAATTTCGGCATGTTACATTGAATAAGGATACAAATGGCTTATTTATAGACAAAGAAGTAAATATAAATTGCAATAAAAGCTTTTACTGCCTAACTACCATCTACCAACTAAATATTAACATATATAATAACACTCCTCGTCACTCCCCGTCAAAATGGGGGCATATAAATCATATGTACCAAGCTTGTTACATATATATTATGAGGACCCCTGAGGCATGGTAAGGATATCTGCCAATGGATCCTTTGATTCGACAAGCTTAGTAGCCAGACTTGATGGGAATTTACAAACCACTTAACATAGAAACAGAGATATTGCATGCAATGTTACTATCTGTTTCTAAATGGGAAATTCACAAACCACTTAACATGGAATAAATCTCTTTAACTTGAGGGTGTGACTTGTCTTGTACAAAGAACTGATGAACAACTCCCTCCAATTCAATCCAACTACAGCCTGGAATTTTCTTCAGGTTTCTCTCTTTCATTACTGTTCTGACCATTTTAACATTGTCCCACATGCCCACACTAGCATAAACATTAGATAGAAGCACGTAGGAGTTTGGACTGAAAGAGTTTAGCTCAATCAATTGCTCAGCAACTGGCTTTCCTACTGAGAAGTTCTCATGGATTTGACAAGAACTAAGCAAAGTCCTCCAAATCACATCGTTTGGTTCAATAGGCATTGCCTCAACAAGTTTTTTGGCCGCTTCAACATGCCCGGCTCGACAAAGGATGTCTACCATGCATCCATAGTGTTGCAGCTTTGGTTCGACCTTGTAAACTCTTTGCATGAGCTCAAAACAGATCAGTCCCTCCTTCAGCAAACCGGCATGTCCACAAGCACTTAACACTCCAATGAACGTGATATCATCAGGTTTGACATAATCCTTTACCATCTGGAAGAGAAAATTGATAGCCATTTCACCCATACCATGAATAGCTAAGCCGCCAATCAGAGCATTCCAATGATCAACACTTTTCTTTTCAATATTCTCGAATACTGAGATAGCATTCACCATGCTACCACACTTGGAGTACATGTCAATTAGGCCAACACCAAGTTTACCACTCAAAGATTTGCTATTGTTATCCTTTAAATATCGGTGTATGACAGCTCCAACTTCAATATGTCCTAACTGCGTGATCGCTGTAAGAACAATCAACAGGGTGGTCTCATCTGGTTGTGTATGTGCTTTTATTCTCATATCATGAAATAGCTTCAAAGCTTCAACACAATAACCATTTTGAACATAGCCAGCCATCATGGTATTACAAGAAATGGTGTTTCTTTCGGGCATTTCATCAAACAATCTCCTTGCAACAAGAACATTACCTGATTTAACATAACCATCTATCATGGTAGTCCAACTAACCAAATCTCGCTTTGGCATCTTGTTAAACAATACCTGAGCATCTTCTATATTTCCAAGCTTTACACATCCATCAATCATTGTGTTCCATGAAACCAAATCTCTTTCAGGCATTTTAAGAAACAGATTCCAGGCAAAATTCAATCTATCTTTGGATCTCAAGTACCCTCCAATCATTGAATTCCATGTAATCAAATTCTTCTCCTTCAGAGGCATATTGTCAAACAATTCACGTGCTCTTCCAACCATCCCATATTTGACATACCCATCGATCATTGAGTTATATGAGATAGAATCACGACAAGTCATTCTGTCAAACAATCGTCGGGCAAATTGAATACACCCAAATCTCAAAAAGCATGCAATCAAGCAATTTTGCAAATATATATCAGACCCAATTCGTAGTTTACACAGCAATCCATGAACCTGCGTTCCTTCTTTCATCAAACCTGCTCGAGAGCAAGCTTTCAAAACCAGAGAAAATGAGAACTTATCCAAACAAACTCCAAGTTCAAGCATCAAACAGAGTATTGCCAGAGCCCCTCTTGGGTAACAACCATGAGAGTAGGACTTGAGGATGGCATTCCAAAGAAAAGGGTCGTCTTGCTCTCGAGGCTTATGATGAGCACGATGCTTGAAGAAGATGTAGCGAGCGAACTCAACAAGAGGCTCTTGATGCGAAGAAACAAAAGTGAGGATTAGTTTGGTAGTGAAAGAAGAGTTGTTGATTAGCCCAGTTGTGATCGCTCTCGCATGCATTTGATTCACGTCGTCTATGGTTCTGCATTTCTGAAGCATGATGAGGGTTGGCGTGATCGAACTCCATGGCTGGCGTGAATTGACACACACAAGCATCAATAAATCAAAATTTGATGAGCTACGTCAGTTGTGCTGTCGGGAAGATCATTTATTTAGAACTTCTTTTAATAGCTCAAAGTGATATATGGCCATATCAGATCTAGAACTACTTTATCTCCTCAAAATGACTAGTTTCAAAACAGTGTCTGAACATAAATTAAGCTCCGAAATCGAGCTTCCAATTCTCACCGTGAGATTTCAACTTAAGCTCCTAATTCAGGCCCTGGAACACATAAGAAACACTATTATAAATCCATAATCTTTTTCGGCTATAGAACATACTCTATGATACTCCACAATTCAAGAAACAAAATACAAAACTCCGCATTCCTTTTTGTATTTTCTTTACTATTTTTAAAATAAAAATATCAAAATGACAAACTTTATTTTTGAGAAACTGTAAAAAATAAAAAGCTACATTTCAAGTTCAAGATATCTCAGGCCCACAAAAAAAAAAAAAAATTCAAGATATGCAGGGCATTAGAGAAAAGAACGTTAAAAGCTTTGGCTCATAGAAATGAATAACTCAAATTTCAAGTTCCAACTAAGATTAAACAACAATCTAGGAGAAGTAGTACACAGTCTTTCCCTTAGAAAGATATTTCATGATTTTTTACAAAACCCAAAAACAAAAACGTCATTAATCTCAGGCCCAGATTCTCATTCTTTATGAAAATTCGTGGCAAGAAAAGAAACATAGCAGTAAGGGAGTGTGAGTGATAATGGAGGAAAACGGGAAGAAGGTACACTTTGCTAAGCGTCATACTTCACACACTTGATGATAATTTTTTTTTTTTTAATCTTTAGTAACAAAAAAGTTTGTTTAAAGAAAACCACACTTAGAAATATGCGCTAGAGATGAATTAATTTCCACAAGATTTTTAAATAAAAATGAAAATTTTATAATTATAATATTATATGAATATCCATTATCTCATCATTATTTTTCAATGTCTTTATTATTGCATAATTTTTTTTTTTTGCCAACATCATTCCATAATATTTTCATTAGATTATCATCAATTTGCAGATTTTGATTAGTTTAAAAGTCACCCTACTCATTTATTCCCTCCACATTCTGTCCTTTCCTCACTCCCTTTTTTCAAGTGTACTTCTCTTTCATCTTTCTTCTTCGTCTTTCTCGGGAGGAAAAAAAAACAAAAAACAAAACCACAACAGAAGTTGTTGTCCGCACTGTTGTGGAGAGCTGTGATTTAGACTTTAGAGAGACAAGCCAGCGTTTTAATGTGTCCGAAAAATGATAGTAGTAATATGTTTTCAATATTTTCATTTGGTCCTTAAATCTGTTTAGATGTACTTTCTTTCTGCTCAGATATTCTCTCTCATCATCCTCCATCTTTTTTTTTTTCCCCTTAAAAAAATAAATTCTGGTGTTAAGAAAGCTCATCTTTCAAAAAATGCAAGAGCCCAAGACCCATCCGGTTCACTAAAATTAGGCCGGGTTCAAGGCTGGTTCTAATTGGTTCAGTCCCGCTCGACCTCAAAAAAGGTTTTCAGGTGAGACACGGACTGTTGATATGTCCAGTCGACCATCTAACCCATGGTTTGGAAACCCAAACAGGATCGACCAGGTCAACCCAGAAACCAGCGACCCGGTCCCTTGTCCGGTTTGGGTTTATGGCTAAACCAATGTGAGCTTGACCAGGTTTAACCCGGTATGAACCGAACAACCCGATGGGTTGACTGGGTTAACCGGGTTGATTTTTTTTCAAGTTGAACCTCCAAAACGACGTCGTTTTGAGGGATTTTTTTTTTCAAGCCCTACCCTGAAGAAATGAAAAATGACTCAAGAAATGAGGAACAGGCAATAGCCGAACAGGGTTCGCCTTCACCAGTCGCCACTTCGTTGAGGCTTTGAAAAAAAAGGGCACGGCACGAGCATCAGACTCAGATCAGCATCAGCATCACTTAGTCGCCCACTCGCCTTCGCCACTTTGCTGACTCAGAATATCAGATCACTAATCACTCAATCATCTGCGTCGTCTCTTCCTCTCTCGTCCACTCACTCAATCGCCCTCACGCTCTGTCTCCGACCTCTGTCTCTTCTCTAGTTCTCCTCTTCTCTAATTGATCTGAAATCAGAGGCAAAGCACACACAGGAGACACATTTCATCATCCCGATCCGTAGTTCTTCACTTCTTTTCGACAGCATTGAGCGTTCAGCTTCAGCCCATTGCGGTGGTTCAGCAGCTCATGCTCGACTTTCAGCATCAGGTCAGTGTCAGTTTCATTGTATCTCGTGCTGGACTCTATTTTTATTTCTTGGTTCAGTTCCTGATTATTGTTTCTTTACCTGATTGTTGTTTCTTGAACTATATTGCTTTTGCTGTTAAGCAAGCTGATTGCTTTCTTGAACTATATTTGTTGGAAGTTTTTGTAGTTTGGTCAGGCTTCACTGTAGGATCTGTTTCATAACAGATCACTGGGAGATATCAGATGTGCTTGTCTTACATAAAAATAATGTATGATTGAGAATAGATTTAAAGATATTCTAAATTTGAGTTCTGAATTTTGAATGTAAAGTATCAGATTATGTCGCCCTTGCATATCATTTCACCTTTATCTTTGTTTTCCTATGGTGTTGTGATTGGTTTCTCACTGACTCCATGACACATACTACAGATGATTGTATGATTGAGAACAGATTTAAAGATTTTGCTCGTGATTGTTGTCTCTTTTTGTTATTGTTGTTTTTAGATATGATTCAGCTTGCCTCTTCTTGTGCCTAGTTGTTTCTCGATGCAACTTTATTGCTAATTTGTTATTTGAATTTTGCATTTGTGTTAAAAAATAAAATTGAAGCTTTGTCTTTAGCTTGCAGAATAAAATATAATCATTGTATTGATTATGGATATTGGAACTAGTCCTAGTGATAGAAATGAGAATCTTACTTCCAATTCCAATGATCCTCTTCCTAGTGGTAATGACTCAACATGTGAGGCCCTATCTGTGCGTGGAAAAACTGATCCTGCTTGGGCACATGTTGCCTTAAGAAAAGAGGGCAAGAAAAATATATATACTTGCCTTTATTGTGCATCAAGTTATGGAGGAGGTGGGATTAACAGAATGAAGCAGCATCTTGCTGGTGTGAGTAGTCAAGTAGCTTCTTGTAAGAAAGTTCCTCATGATGTACGTCACAGGATGGTTGAGTTTTTGAAAGGTGGGAGAAAAAGGAAGGTTGATGATAGACAAGAACAAGAACAAGAACGAGTAGACATTGGGGACCTCGAAACTAATGATCCAATTGCTTCTACTTCACTTAAGATAGTCCCTGAGAGAAGTGCCAATAAGAGGCAAGCTTCTACTGCTTCAGTTGAGAATTATTGTGCCCCCAAGACAACTCCTGGTTCCCAACCTAGCATCAAGAGTGTGCTTGCAATAAAAGAAGCACAGTACAATGCAAAAATGACTACTGCTGAATGGGCTATCGTCAATTGTATTCCATTTAATGCATTAGATTGTCCTTTTATTTTAAAAAGCCATAGATGCTATTGCTTCAATTGGGCCAGATGAATTTAGAATCAATTTGTTGACAGATTGGAAAAAAGAATGTCAATTACTTATTGAGAGTCATTGAGCTAAATGGAAAAACACTAGATGTACACTCATGGCTGATGGTTGGACAGATGTGAGGCAGCAAACTTTGACTAATTTTTTAGTCTATTCTACATATGGAATGGTTTTTGTGAAATCTGTTAATACTTCAAATTTGGTAAAAGATGCTAGGACTTTGTTCTCGTTGTTCTGTGAAGTGATTGAGTAGGTTGGTCCCAAGAATATTGTTCACGTGGTGATTGATAATGCTGCAAATTATGTAGCATGTGGCAAGTTGATTAAAGAAAAATATAAAAACATTTATTGGTCACCTTGTGCTGCACATTGTTTGAACCTTACTTTAAAAGATATAGCAAGTTTAGACAATGTGTCAGCACTTGCCACTAAGGCATCAAAGATAACTGTTTTTGTTTATAATTATATGATCTTCTTATCATGGCTTAGGAAAAGACCAGGTTGGAAAGAAATTGTGTGTCCTGGTGCAACAAAATTTGCTACTACATTTATCACGTTGCATAGCATATATATGCATAACCATGACTTGCAAGCTTTGGTGACTGATAAGCACTTTGTAGATCACAAATTGTTAAAGACTCAAGCTGGAATAATTGTTACTGCCATCATATTAGAAAATGGCTTTTGGGGTGATTGCTTAGAAATTGTGAAGGTAGTGTCTTCTCTTATAAAATTGTTGAGAATTGTGGATTCAGATGAGAAGCTTTCTTTGCCTTATGTTTATGAAGGCATGCAAAGGGCAAAAAAGGCAATCAAGAAAACATTCAACAATAAGAAAGATTATTACAAGCCTTACACAAACATTATTCAAGCTCGATGGGATAAGCACTTTAAAACAAATCTTCATGCAGCGACGTATTTGTTGAATCCTGCATTCTTGTCTGATGAGAACTTTATTCACAAGAGAAGGTTAATGGATGCAATGCTTGATGTGTTTGAGTCCAATGAAAGTGAAGAAATTGATTATATTGTGATGATGAGGCAGTTGAGTTTGTATCGTGATCGTAAAGAGTCTTTTGACAAAACTTCATGTTAGAGAGCAGCCTAGAAATTAGATCCTTGTGAGTATTCATATTTATTACTTAACATATCCATGGTAATTCTAGTTATTATATGATTAACACCTAACTAAATGTTTTTTATTTACAGATGAATGGTGGTCATTCTATAGAGGTTTTGTTCCAAAATTGCAAACTCTTACAATGCGCATTCTTAGCCAAACTTCTTCTTCTTCTAACTGTGAAAGAAATTGAAGTTTGTTTAAACGCTTCCATGCCAAAAGACGAAATAGATTACAACATCAAAGATTGAATGATTTAGTTTTTACAAATTATAATTTGTGATTGAAACATAGGTAAAAATTAGAGTTTTGAATGGCAATGCTTTTATATGTGATGTTTCTTTTCTTTTCTTCTTATTAGTTTATTTTTAATGGCATGGATAGATTATTATTATCTTAACATTTAATATGTGGTTTTATGTGCTATTATGGGGAGATGGACAGCATAACGAATTCAAAATGCATGATGCACGGGGAAGGGATTACATGTGCATGTACATATTCATATGTTTTGAGTGCGTCTCAGTTTCATGATGCTGTATTTTTTTTATTGTTTATCATATTTAATTGCTTTATTTTTTTTCAAGGAGTCAATTGAGGAAAAATAAAAGTTATGATCTCATTGATTATGAATCAATTGACAAAGTTGACTTTTGGGTGGCTGAAAAAAAGGAAGAGCCAGCTCCTGAGTTTGATTCTCAAGATGTTGCAAGTCTTGAAAGTGTCATTCACAATGAAACCATAGCTGCTCCATCAACCCTTGTGAGGGATTATAAAGGTTTATTAAATCTACTATCATGTCTAATACAAGCATATGAATTTCTTTCTTAAAATGCCATTCATTAGTATTAATTTTTATTTATTGTAGGTGATGAATATATGAATGTTTTAGAGTCCCCACCTTTGCCTGATGTTGCTAGTAGTTCTGGTTTTTCTCATTCAACTCCTAATGTCTTAATGCCCGAAGATTTGAATGAAGTTAATGATGATTTTGGTGTTGGTGAATATTAGTTTTAGACTTTTAGACTTTTTAATGATTAAAGGGTTGTAATTGTAAGGAATTAAAGATTGATATTTGAAGTGTTATATTTTATTTTTGTTAGACTTTTGAGTGATTGGATTTGGTTGACTTTTGTATAATTAATATCTTTTTATTTGAATTGTATTCTTTTAATTATGACCGGTTTGACACGGGGTTGAACCACTAACCCGTGACCCAATGTCGTGATCGATTCAATGACCGATCCGATTTTACATACCTTGATCCGACCAGCTCACCATTTCAGCATGGGTTTCAAAACACTGTTAAATTTGAATTATAAGCATAGGCTTATAAATAGGGGAATCTCGGTTGCATTCTACCTATTAAAATATAAGAAAGTTTTCATTTATTCTCTCATTCTAATTTCTCCTTTTCCTTCTTGGTTTTTAATTTTTATTACTTCTAATAATAAAATTATTCTCTATTTAATTACAACATAATTTTTTAAAAAATGAAAAATCTGAGTATTAAATTAATGCACTACAAAATACAAATTAGAAACATATCTTATTCTAATACCTCTAATACCAAAACAAAATGCTACTAAAAGTTAAACATCTGTTTGTTAGCTGTTGATCATTACCGAGAGCGAAAGACAAAAAGAGTGAGAACTAGAGTATTGAAAACAAATTATTTTTTTGTTTTAGAATTAAACTAACTAATACATTCTATTTATTTTATAAAATTTATTTTAACAATTAATATAATATTCAAAACTGCTAGCAAACGTAAATTTATAGGGACCACTTCAGGTGATCTCACTGGTTATTTTTCTTCAAATATGCAAAGCTAATAAGTAAATAAAAAAACATAAAATCTTTTTAAATTATCTAAACAATAATTTAATCTCTCAAACTATCATAATTCTACAAAAAATTTTAAAAATTTTTCTATTATTAATAAATTTATATAAATGATCAAATTGCTCTTGTAATAATATCAAAAATTTAATATGTATTGTTACAAATATAAGAAGTAAAGTTGTAATTACTTAAATAGAACTTGTGATCATTACTTATTATTTACAATACTTAAAGTAATATCATAAATTTTACATGTAAATTTTTGATTTGCTGTTGTATTGTTGCGAATTTAAAAAAAATTATGATTATTTAAACAAAATCTATTATCATTATTTGTTATTTTTAATACTTATAGCAATATTAAAAATTTGACATGCAAAATTATAATTTATTATTACAGTATTATGAATATAAAAAAATTATGATTATTTAAACAAAATTTATAATCATTTTATTTTTAACAAAAATAATTTAATCATTTATATAAATTTATTAATAAAAAAATATCTAAAAATTTTAATGAAATTATATCATGGGCTAAAAATTACTTATATAATTTTAAAAAAAATTATTATTATTTTTTCTAAGTAAATAGAAATGGATAACAAAAATATAGAAATCATCGCGGCATATTTTTCTACATTACAGTAAAAATAAATAATTGACTTTCTTATTTTCTCATATTTCAACAGAAGTCAAACAAAAGTTGAGACGGTGCAGGAGGCGAAGGACAAGTAGGAAGAGAATAATCAGTTACGAACCTGCTGCCGATGGAATTTCAATTTGAAATCTGTACTGTGCAAGAGTAGTACAGGATGAATTCTTAAGAATGAGACTGAAACGACGCCGTGAAAACCAGAGAGAAAACCTGGCTGGTGAGCCTCCTAAAGGGTTCGCTCCACAAATTGAAGTTTAATCGGAGTGTTTTTTTGGGGATTTTAAGTTAAATCGGAGTTAGCAAAACAATAAGTTGATAGAAAGGGTTCACAAGGGGAAAGGAGAAGCCATTACCGGTTGGCGTCGAATGTGGAGTCCTCCGGTCTGTCTCTGTTTCAAATTCTCTGTCCTCTCTCGGCTTCTTTCCTCACGCTCCGTCTCTTTCCTCTGCGTCTTTCGCCTTATCTTATTCTTTCTTATCTGCATTTTTTGAAGTAACCTTCAACCGCAGGAGAATTGATTATGGATCGTTGGATTAGATAGTTATCTTGGTGAAGATTACGACCGTCAGATTTAAAATGTCTTATTTGCATTGATATAATGCGAATGGAGGATATAGGAGGACTTTAAAAATATCTGATTTTTTTTTTTGATTAAAAAATTTCTGATGTTTTTGTCAAAGCCATCTCTTCGAGCCGTGTCATCCACCACGTTTCCGTTCCGTCTTTTCAATCATTGTCTCCTACGGTGTGGCAATAGGTTTCAAAACCCTACCGCAAATTTTGATCTGACAAATATTACCTCTGATTTTATTTATAAATTATTTTTAATATATTTTTTAAAAATTAATAAAAATTTAAAAGAAAAAATAATAATTAAAGACCTCTTAAAAATATTAATTCCAGTTGAGGATTATAAAATATAAAAATCTCAATTAAGGACCCTTAATTAGGATAAAAACAATTTAAACTGTCAAAAATGCTCCTGAGAGAAAAAACAAATATACTCACGCACACTAGAGCCCTATTTGCTCTGTTTCGACATCTGCCTTGAGTTGCTTCTTGTCATGGTTCTTCCATGTTCTTTGTCGTTCCTTGAGTTCTCCATATTAGCTTTAAAGTTGCGCAATCGCCGGTGATAGGTCAGCTCCAGTATTGGTCCCATTTGTGTTGCACCCTCTGTGTTATTCCATCGCATTCTCTATCATAGCTTCAACTACCATTGCTTGCATTTGAGGTCTCCTATACTGCGCACAGCTGCAAAGGTGAGGATTTTTATCTATGAAGTTTGAAACTTGTAGTATGTTGTGGTTTTCAATTTTAGCGAGTATAAGAACTTTGCTAGCTAGAAATGTCAGCTTAAAATGTTGAAGTTGGATCGATGTTGTTGGATTTTTTGTTTATGGTAGAAATTAATAATTTTTCAAGTTGAAGTTACAATGGAAAATAGCACTTGGTCATTTTCCCAGCTTAAAGTTTTGGATTCCTTTAAAACGAAATGCTTCTCATGTAAATAGCACTGGTTCAATTTTAGTAGTTGGCATTTATTGGGGTTCGGTATTCTCCTTTGAAATGAAATGCTTCTCGTGTAAAAGCCTTAATGTTTATAAACGTTTCTTATTGATATTTTTCTTGCTAATGTATACGACTTGAGGCAGGAGATGCTTATTTTGAAATGTTGAGTAATGTTTTAATATTTCTAATTTTATAAGGGAACATGCAACCCCCTCTTTTACTTTGGTTCACTTGCAAATTGTCCTGTGAACTTTTACCAGATTTTGATTTGACAAATATTGCCTCTGATTTTATTTATAAATTATTTTTAATTATGTTTTTTAAGAATTAATAAAAATTTTAAACATTATTAACTTTATCTTAAAATGTAACAAGTTTTTACCTTTATCTCTAATGAATACTCTTAAATATCATAATTGATATTTTTATTCAAAGTATTTAATAAGAAAAAATATGTAAAGAAAAGCATTAAAAATTGATAAATACATTATAAATAGAATAAAACTTGTTTTTCTCTTTCTACCCTATAAATAAGATCATATAAGTATTTTTTTTTTCAAAGACAAGTATATTTGAGGTGTAGGAGTAATAAATGTGAACAACTCTTTCAATAAAAATTTAAACATTGGTTCATTATATTATTAAAGATCTTGGTCTCTGTTACTTTTTTTTTTTATTTTTTGACAAAAAGCTTCTGTTTTTTTTTTTTAAAAAAAAAAGCTTGTACGTTTCCGTTTGCTTATCTGTTCTTATTGTTTCTGTATAAATGTGCGGCCCCAGTAAGATCAGAGATGAGATTATATTGGGCCATAGGTTTCATGGGTTATGTGTGCTTGCAATGACCCACTTAATTTATCTTGTTAGATTAATTGGGTTTTATGTATTAGCGTTTTTATCTTTAATATAATTTTCATTTATATGTAAAAAAAAACCTGGCAAACTAACATTTTTAAGAATATATTTTTAAAATAATATAAAATAAAATTTATTTTTCAAGATTTTTTTAGTGCGAATTCAGAAGGAAAAATATTTGAAATGAAATTTACCTCACTAACCTTTATCTTCACTTATTGTTTCCATCATATAATGAAATTTAGATTATTCATATTTAATATTCTTCATGACTTACCACATTTAATATTTTATAAAAAAATATCATTAAAATATTAAATTATAAAAATAAAATAAAAGTATAAGGGATTGATTTTTTCTTATTGATTTAAGATAGAGATATAAGATCAAAAGTGCAAGTTATTTCAAGTTGTCTTTTATTACCAAAGGAGGGTGAAGAATGGAGTGAATAAGAAGAAACATTAAGAATAAAGCAGAGCTTAACAGCTGTATCATTTTGATCACTTGAAAATTTCGGCATTTTTCTTAATAAACATGTCTCAAATATATAATCTTCAAAAGATAAAAACATCCTTTTGTTTCTTTGAGTTCAAACAGTGCCTCTCTTAGTTTTTTATCTGGCATTTTTTATAAGTGTTCACAAATCTCTTGTTATTCATCAACTTAACCCAGGAATAGAGACAAAATTTTGTATATTAGAGCATGCAGATTCATCTAAAAAAGATGTCCCATCTTTGGTTTGTTTTTCCTGCAGCTCATTTCCTTGAGAAATTCTTCCTTCCTTTCTTGACCCAAAAAGCTTTAGAATGATTTTTGGGAATTGTTGTGTAAATGGAAGATGGATGTTTTTTGTTAGCTACAGATTGTGAAAATCCAGCGAGCAATATCTTTTTCTTTGTTTTTCCCCAATAATGATGGCAATATGAGCATTAAGCGTCGCTTTGGAGGATTTGCTTTTTTTTTTTTTTTTTTTTTCTAGGAGATTAGCTTCCCAATTATTCATGTTAATTTTTCTTCTCTGACACACTCTCTTAATCACAAGAGAACCATCAATTATCCTACCAATTGGAACCAGTATTTTAGACCAAACATGACAGGCAAGTTAAAATAAATTCAAAAAAAATTAGGGCTGAATTTAGTAAAATATTTTTTTCTAATTTTATATGTTATTTAGGCGACCTAAATAAGCCTGAAAAAACTCAAGCCGAACTTGATCATGTTCAAGCTTGGCCCAAATACCCAAAAGATATTTTTTGAAAAAAATATACATATAATATATGAAATATTATTTAATACTTTAAAGTTTAGTTTATTTTAAACTAAGAAATCCCGTATTTAAATTCATTATTATAGATGTTTTCTTTAAAAAAATTAAAATTGTTCAAATTATTATATTTTAGATATTTTTAGTATATAAAATATCTCAAAAATAATATTTAAAATGCATTTTAATCTTGACTTTTGAACTTTAAGACTCATGTTTTTGAAAAAAAAATTAAGTCTTCGACATTTTTAAGTGTCCTAAAAAGTATAGTTTATATTTTTTTATCAAATAAAAATAATTAATTTTAAAGTAAAAAAATTAAAATTTGTTTAAAAATGGGGATTTTTACTTTATTTTTTGGGAAAATAACAAACCTTATGAAAGCATTAATGATACTTGAAGACATTAAATTATTAATATAAAAATGTTTTAAACCATATAGATATATCTGTAAAAGTTTTAAAAATCTTGGATTGCAAGTGCTAAACTTGTCTGATTGTCACATGGCGAGCAACTTTTCAAGCTTGGCTTGTATTCCCGATGATTCTTAATGTTGTCTCTCAATATTAAATTGATAGTAGCTAGCAAAAGCAAAATCTATCTAGACAACAACCTATTTGAAATCTCTCTCTCTCTCTCTCAAAATAACCCAAGCCTTATATAATGCTTTTAATCTTAGTTAATGTTGGAGGGAGTAACAAAACATTCAGTGACAAATTCATCCATCTCAAGAGTAATCAAATACTACACATCATCCTTTTTATAACAATTCGAGTACTTGGGCTGGCCCAAATAGGCCCAAAGCTCAAAGAGGTTAGGGATGCCAAAGAAGTTTTATGACATGAAATCCATTGAACACCTAGACCAGCAATTTGCTGGAAGGATTAGTAAAGCTGTTTAGTATTTTTTTCTCTAGCAATGAAGAACAGAGGATTTAGTAATAACCGATATAGTAACCAACTTCTTGCCATACTTCAAATTAAAAATTCTAAGACTAGAGAGGGAGGAGAAAGTTGCTCACAAACATGAAATCCATCAAGAGAATAAATGAATAAATATTCATAAATTAAATAAAGTTGGGAGTAGAGTTAAGAATATGGGTCAACTTGCATCACATGGGTTGGGGAAAGTAGGAAAAAAAAATTCACATCATCAATCTATGATATTGATCTATTTCATTATGACTCACTATAGATTTGCTTGTCTTGTGGGATTACGGTGCTAAAACTCCCTCCATTTTAAAATTTTTTATTTTTTATTTTTTAAAAAATAATATGGGTTTAAACGAGTTAACCCTAAACCCATTTGGTTCATGTGTTATCTAGTTTTGACAATAAAAGATTTGTTTTTGTTGGCTCAATTTTTCCAACCTAACCCCGACCCTTATAATAGGTTATATGGGCTAACTCATGTAACTCGACCCATATGATTATCTCTGGTTGGGGGTGAGACATACTGGATTTAGGTATGGGGTAGTTAACATGAAAAACCCACACAAAGAATGGACTATTATAGTATTTTCTTTTCTATGAGGAACAACAAATACAACTCAAAAGAAAGCAAGGGAGGGAAGGGGAAACGATTCTGGTATGTGTGCTTTTCTTCCATTGGTGTCCTCTATTTATGGTGTGGGTGACTAACATAAATTAGGAAATTAGTAACCAGAGTGAGATTAAACAATCTTAGTAACCAAGAATATAATCAAAGCACATTAAAGTATAGCAGTTCCAATAAGTCAAGTGCAATATCCTCAAACTTTAAACTTGGAATTTAAGGGTAAATAAATGGTAAAATGGTAGGTAGTTAATTAACAGGATAATTAATTTTAATTTGTTAAATGAAGTTAGTTGGCGGTTAAAGAAAACTAAAGATTAATTTGGTGTGTGGTTATAGAGAGCTAACGGAGGGTTAGGGTTGTGTTTTTAGCCCTAAGATTCAGAAGCAAAGTTAGGCCACCCGAGTATCAAAAAGTAAGAAAAAACAAAGTGGAATGGCTTTGTGCCATATACCATGGTGAAAAACAAATTCATCTCTATACCACATGCCACAGTGCCACAACACATGGTACATTTTCTATAGAAATAAGACGTAAAACTTATGTGAAAAACATAAAGAAAGAAGGAGAAAATGAAGGAACTCATATTTACTTTGTTAGGGTTTTGATTTTAAGAAGGTTTAAGGCATTTTGAAGCTAGCAAACCTTAAGAATAAGTCTGCTAACCTATTCTTCTTCCTTCCCAATCAATTTTCTTAAACTTTTGAATTAGCATTTACGTTTGAGAGTTGATTTTTAGTTTATATAAGTTATGGGTCCAAACTCATTAGCTAAAATAGAGTTAATAAGAGTTGTTTGTATTATTTAAACCTAGTATTAATAATTTTACAAGTCCCTGGTTGGTAACGGCCATTAATGGCCAAAAATGACATTCAATTGAGGAGGTTGGAGTTGTTTTGAAGCCATTAATGGTGGTTTAATGGCTCACTAATGATAATGTGGGCTATTATAACCTAGTAAATCTATTGGGTATGATGAGAAATAAGATATTGTGTTTTATGTGAGTTGGAAAGAGTGATTAAAGTGTGAAAAACATTCAAATGAGGATATTAATGGATATCCTTGTGATTGAATTATAGATTAAATATTTTAGCATCATTCAAGCTTGAGGAGAAGTTTTAGAAGTTTGTGTTTGAGGAAAAAACCTTTGACCTCTTAAAAGTTTAAGTTAATTAGGGGAAGATTTAGTTTGCATAATTTCTTGTTAATTAATTATTTGTTGAACTAAATTATTGATACTTATTGAATGGTTGTAAGCTTATGGATGCAAATTTTGGCATGATTATGTGACGATTGCAATTCTTATAAAGTGAAAATACATATATGTTAAACATGTCTATTTGAAGCTTGAGTAGGCATGTTTGTGTTTGAAAATGGATAATGAGATGTGGGGAGTATAATGTAGATAATTTGTGATAAATTTGACATGTTGTTATAACTGTTGTTACATTTGCATACTATGTGTCAATGTGTGCATGGCATGATTGTTATGGCGGGAGTTCACCAATAGGGAGAGGAGTAGATTGGTAAGTCCATATGGTAAGGGTGACTTACTGTTGAAATCAAAAACTTGCCTTGGCATGACCGTTGGAATTAAGAGGTAGCCCTTATCTTACGGTTGATTAGGGATTGTCCCACTTATTCTTCAAGGGACTTGAACCCAACTAGTTTTTATTAGTTCATGAGGAGGCTAGATGAGGGTTACAGCACCCTATGGTTGTTAGTATTAAGGGAAACCATGAATCACAAGTGAATGAGTTAGCCTTGGCCAAGCAGTTACTCATGAGTAGAAGATTGAGTTAGTTTGAGTTATGGACATAGCCACTAAATGGCCATTAGTTTCATATCAGAGGTATTAAAAGAGTATAAAGTTGGCATTGATTATGCATTTTTATTTTTAGCCAAAATGTTGTTATTATTGTGGTTCGGCATATTTTTAGGGGTGCACAGTTGTTATTATTGAGACCCCAAGATGTGCATTTTTGAACATATGTGATGATATACGTTTATGCCAGGCCATTTGATTGTTAGTTTTGTGGTCAAGGCTACCTTCAAAATATATGCATATGATGTTTGTGAAAAATTTTATAATTACCATTTGCATCTATACTTAATTGATATGCAATTGTATAGGTTAAATTGATTTTAGTTACCGAGTGGTTGTGCTCACCCCTCATTTTTTAATATTATAGGGCTTAGCTCATCTGATCAAGATAGGGAAAAAAGATTGAAGGCTTAAAATTCAGAGGATAATCCTACTAGTAGGCCTCTTAGTTTAAATTATGTGTATTTTGAATTGTTATTTGCCAACTAAGATATCATTGTAATGACCCTAAAAAAAATAAAATAAATTAAAATTAATTTATTATTAATTAATAACATATTTTAAAGTTATTTTTATAAATTTTGGAATAAAATAATAAGAGACATTGGTAGTTTAGTAAAAAGTTTGCAAGTAGTTTACCTTTTAAGTATTGAGTTCAAATGCTAAGGTGCAGGGGCAAAAAATTGAATTTTGCTTCAATTTCTCGAAATTAACATTTTTCCCATTAGGCAACTCATCTTTATTTTTTTCTTTTTTCTTGTCCCTTTTTCTATTTAGTTTTTTGAGTAGGAAAGAGAGAGAGAGAGAGAGAGAGAGAGAGAGAGAGAGAGTTCAAGAAGCTTCATATAACATCCTCCTTTCTTCATCTGATGGTCAGTGATTGTGGATGGGTTCCTCACTATTGTCGTCGACGCTGAATATTATAGGCTATTAGGATGTTGTCCTTTCCTCCATTTTTGCTCAAACAACTCCATTACTTACATCTCCTTTATTTCGTCTATTTCTTTCCTTTCCTTTCTGCCTTATGGACGATTTGAGGTGAGGACATTTAATCCTCCATTTTTTGCTGCTATGCGTATGTATTTGTGGGTTGAGGTAGTGAATTTTCTCTTCTTTTCTCTGTTGCTATGACTAAGGGGAAGATGGGGATTTACTTCCTAAATTTAAAATTTGTTTACATTGAATGAATGATAAGCCTGCTCACATACTAAAATTTGAGAATTTATGGAAAATTATTAGGATGAGATTGGAAGAGAAGAGCCTAAACTTAAAACTTGGAAATTAATGCCCATAGGGTGTTTGATAAATTGCCATTAGGAGAGTTTTGTTTGATTATGCATTTTGTAAAATTCCCTTAGTTATGGTGAAAAGGCAAGGTTGATTCAAATATTATTTAGTTGAATTTTATCTTGAACATTACAAAGGAATTTGATTATGAAGTAAATATGAAACTAATTGAATTCTTGGGAATTATAGGGTTGTGATAAATTGTTAGATGAGAGATTTGAAAGTTAAAGAGCCTTGTTGGATGGTTTGGAAATTATGTACATGAGGTGTTTGACATAAGGCCTACAAGAAAATCATATCTAATTTAAATAGTTAGTTATAGCTAATGTGATATGAGATAAATTGATAATAAGTGGTAGTGTTTAGGAAACCTTAAGATATGAATCCTAATTTTTTTAGAATTTGAATGATTGTAGTGATGGGAACTGCATTAGTGGTGAAAAGGACTTTATATAGTTATAGGAAGTTGATTGAAATTCCACGTATATATATGTTCTTATAGGGTATGTAGAAGAAGGGGACCTTGATAAATGTTGAAAGGAGAAATCATTGAGTTTTGGGAACTCGACAAGTAAGTGGATAGCATCCCAATTAAGTTATCAATAAAATTTTTTTACTAGAATATTTCTTTTACATATATTATTTAATACCAATTATATTAAGAATTTAATACTTTGTTAATTAAATTATGTTTATCTTGGGAAATTATAAAGAGATGGTGGAGAGTTTTTGAATTATGGCATGTGTATGTGTTTTTCCTTATGACTGATACTTTCAACATTGATGAGATTATTTTTTATTCATTCTGGAAATTGTTGGGTTACTCAATAAATGTCAAACATGGACATTATTTATGAAATTTTATTTTGGCAAGTTTTTAATGCTCAAAACAATTCATGCGAGTTTGATTATGAGAATGAAAGTTATATTTCAATAGTGATGATTTTCTTACATGTTTGAAAATGAATTTGAAAGGAATTTTATACAAAACATTGGTTGTTAATGTTAGTTTCGTTAGCCCTTGGCATGCTATGGTTAATGACTAGTTAGTTTAATTTTCATGAGCTCTATTCTCATGTTTGTTATTCATGGGACTCGTACTCGCGTTTGTTTTCATGGCTTCTAGTTACGTTTGGTTAGCATTACCCTCATAGATTATGTGTTCACATTTATTTCGTGACTCAAGCAGTGTTTGGTTACTTGCCCTCGTGTACTATATGTCTACGTTTGTTTTCATGGCATAAGTTACATTTGGTTAGTTATCTATATTTGTGAATTGTTTTGATAAATCGCTAGAAATATGAATTTTTAAATTAATTGATGATTTCCTATTTAATGGTTTTCAATTAATAAATATTGTTTTTTATTTATTTATTTAATTATTTTATGTTGTCAAGATCAAATGTTAAAGCTACTTTGTCATTATAGATTTAAATGTTCTTATTATTAAAAGTATGTAGAATTCTTATTTCAAGTTTACAAATTTATTTACATTAAATTGCTTTCTCATTTAATTTATATAATTATTATATTTTATTCATTCTGATTCTACAAAATGTTATAGTCGGGATGTTATTCACTGAAAAGTTATTTTGATCTCAGATAGTGTAGTTGATGTTGTATGTCATGCTGACCATCAAGGGACTTTTGGCGAAGATGAGTGGAGAATTGCTGTGTAAATATCTCCTATTGATGTAAATATGAAATTTATGTATGATGTCATGAAAAATATGATTAGATGCTTCGCATAAACTATAGTTAGGATCCTTATTTTGTTAAATACTTTTTTTGTTAGCTAAAAGGAGCAAAGCTCCTAATTGTTGTGATTTTCTATTCGAAGATTTTAATGTAGAATTTTCAAAAGGTCCTATTTATAGGTGTAGTTTTTCCAAAAAAGTTATAAAGATATCAAGCCATTTGTTAAAAGGAAAATTATTAAGAATATCCTAAATCCAATGCGAGTATAAACACTATTTTAGAAATGAAAATTTTTATTGAAATAAGGCTTAAAGGATGTGTGTTTGTACACACACCTCATGCCGATCACTCCCATATTTTGGGATGTGATAATCATATAATTCAATTTTAACTACTTGCACTATTGATGAAATTATATGTGTGTATTTTGTTCCTTGGCTATTGGTACGTGGTTGTAAAGCTAAATATGGCCAAAATACTAGTGCAAGTAAGGTATTGTGTAATTGGTTGACATTGAAGATTGTTATGTTGATTCATGCAAAGTTAACTCGTCTTTATGTTTTTGCTAATCAAGGGGTTGAGTGTTGAAATTTTGGTATATATGTTGTTTGGTTGGCACAGAAATTTGCTTTTGATACGTGGACAACTTATGGATTTCAAAAAGAAAGGGAGGGGAAATGTGTGAAGGAGAGGAAGAGAGGGGTAATATCTACTAGGGTAAGGAATTTTGAGGGTTTGGGAGACATTTTTGACCATTTGCTTATCTGGTAAGTTTTGCACCACATTAAGCTCTAATTCTACCTTAATTTCTTTTAGTTTGAGTTATAAAGAAATTAAATCTGGGAGTTTAAGGGTTGTTTTCTTACCCTTTGGTAATAAAATATTCTTGGGAATCAAACTAATATTTTGTGACTAATTTAGAAATTAACTGTTAAGCTTTTAAGTGATAGGCTTAATTTGAACAAAATGGGTAAATTAAAAAGGGTGAGAATTTGGTGTAAGAAGTAATGAGGCTAATAGAAGTGATAGAAAGATTAAAGAGGATGATTGAGACCTAAAAAGGGTTAAATGAAAGGAAATGAATAATTAATTGTGGATAAAAATGATAATTAGTACTCTTGGTCAATTTGTAAATTGACTAATAGTACTAATTTGTGTAAGTTGACGTATTGTGTGTGCAACTTAAGAGAGTAGAAGCAAGTTGTGATGTTGTGCTAAAGAGAATACAACGAGTAACCTTTCTAATGACAGAGAGGTTAAAGTAATCGAATAATTCACCTTGTTTGATTAATGATTTTAACTATTTATGAGTAATTGTATAGTATAATATATATGTTTACAATCGTTCACATGATTTAGAAAACTTGCATAAATTGTGTTGAATTAATTGGAATTATATGACTTATTATTATGGGAAAATGGTTTTGAAATATTAAAAGTAGAAAAGTGTGTGTGTGTGTGTGTGGATTGTGTTTGGCAACGTGAGCATGATCATGTTAGAGGTGGGAGTTCACTCGTAGGAAGGAGTAAAAGACTATATGACATATATTCTCCTCAGCGCTCAACAGGTTATGGTGTTGGAGAATTCTTCTCCTGAGTGCCTATCTAGGTATGGTGTTGGAGATTCTCTCCTAGGCATCTGTGTGATGTAGTGTTAGAGTGATGACACCTCGATCGTGTGTGTGATAGGGGAAACCATAATTTGAAAATAGGATAGAACACCTTTGGTGGGTGATTTTACCAATAAAGGTGTGCTCAAATTAGTACAAATGTGATTAATCCAGTAGGGAAGCCTATGGTTTTAGTCAAGATGATACAGATGATCGAATGATGGAATGATCATGCTGGTGTGAAAATAGTTTTATGGAACTAGTTGTGTCATATGAGTTTTATTTGTATATAATTAATCTTATTAATTGGTAGACATGAGTTATTCTATTATTGAGATATTTATCTCACCCTATAGTTATATTTTTATAGGTTCCAATAGTGAAAGAGACAAAGGAAAAGACTTAAGATAAGCATAGTGGTGCTACCATCGTGCTATAAGAGTTTGTATATTGAATTTGCCTTATGTAATTGTAAATGATTTAAGTTACCATAGAAATGCATGAACATAAAGTATCTAATGAATTTCTATAGTTTTGTGTGGATCTTAGCCTTAGTGTGTGATAATGTGTGACATGTGGTGAATGGTGATTTAATGAGCTAAGATAGTGATGTATGACATGTGGTGAATGGTGATTCAATGAGCTAAGATAGTGATGTAAATGCATGGTGGCATGTGTAAATATGGTGAACATGTGGGAATTTGGCTAGGAATGTTTTGTATATAGAAAATTGTGAAAACAACCTCATTGTGTGAAAAGGGCAGTTTAATGGCCAAATTGGTGTGAACATGTGATTTCATTGGTCTTATTGCTTAATCAGATGAAATATGTCCCATTGGATGTGGTCAAACCCTTGAAAATGGCTAAGGACATGTGGTTTGAATTTAGGACACTCAAATGGATGGACAATGATAGTGGTTATTTTGCATCTGGGTGTTTGATTTTTGAATGAAATATCAGATTATATGTCATTACTTAGCTTGTCAAATAAGTTTTATGTGGATGCTTGAATCACCTCAATCGGACTCTGTCTGAACAAACATCGCACGTTGGAAGTTAGTATCAGTGTGTTGTCACTGACAACAAAATATGATATCTGCCCTACAGTGCATGTCACAGAATGAAAACTTTTGGCTCTATATCTGTGTGTGTTTTGAGTTTTTCAAGCTCCTGTGTGCGTGCGTGGTGTTTTCTTCCATTGCCTTTTAGTACTCTTTCTCCCCTATTTTCCATCCATGGAAACAGAGGAAATGCAACGGTTTGATAGCAGTAACTCCTATGGTGGAGGACCCTATAATGAAATTCAACTTCAATGGCAAATGGATGAAGAAGTTAAAACTCTTATGGGGAAACTCATAGCCCTCAAGCCTCAAAACAGAGCAACTATTAAGAATACTATAGAACGAGCATGGGCTGTTAGAGGTAAGTTTTTTTTTTTTTTCAAAATGCTAGTTCTGATAATCATTATTTGTTTAACTTTGAAAGAAGAGATGAATTGTTCCATGTTTGTGAGATCAACCATGGATCATCTAAGGCTATGCTTTGTGCATTTGAGAACTACAATTAGATATGACTATTAATGAAGTTATTTTTGACTCTTGCCCTTTCTAGATTCAAATCCATGGCACACCAATAGTGGGAATGACTCATGATAACATTATCACTATGGATAGTAGAGTTGGCAATGTTTTGGCTTATGAAGCCCCCATAGCTTTGGTGGTATCAATCACCACTTTTTATGCATCAAGGTCAACGTAAAGCTGGAGAATCCCCTTGTAGATGGTTTTTGGTTTGCAAGATTAAATTAGCAAAGTTCCTGGGCAACTGTGAAACTTGAGAAACTCCATTTATTTTGTTATAATTGTGGTTGTTTGGGCCATGATAATCACACATATGATTTTCCACCTAGTATGTTAGAAACTGATCCGACCAAGGTAAGATATGGTGGTTAGACAGGAGTTGTTTATCAAAAACCAGTGGAAAAAATCATCTACATCACTAAATTGGGGGACTGGCAATCAGAACAAGCTAGCCTAAAGGAGACGGGGTGTGAGTCTTTATCCAAAGGCAAGCGAGTGGTAACTTCACCACAGGAGCAATTCAAAACGGATGATAGTTTTGTTAATGCTAGCTCACTCTTAATTGATAAGCACAATCGTGCCTCGATTGATTCTGCAGAGTATGGAGACAAGATATGGTGTAACCTAAAAAATAAAATAACGTCCTCAACTGTCAAGAATTACACCCCCCCTTGTGGACCAATAATTCCCCGCAACCCAGCCCACTCCTCTTATTACCTAGTCTACTAGTATTAGCTTTGATGTTCTTATTGGGCCTAATGACTCCTTTAACTCCAATGGAAAATCCTAGAGTAAAATTCTTATCCTCTCAGACACAATTTAATCCATAAACATTAAATATATTATGGAGCTCTCCTCAAAAGACAATAAGGACAAAGAATATGCTTTGAGCCCAATTAAATAGGCCACTGTCATTAAAGAAGACCTTAGTAAAAGGTTAAATCAAGTTAATTTGAAGAGGTTGGCTGATGATAAATGGCCTTTTCCTAATGCTAAACATCAAAAGAGAATGACAAGTAACACTGATAGTCCTTCAAAATCAGCTTTTGAACTCACCAGTTCCTTCCATAAGGAAAGAGTCCACAAAAGGTAAGAGTAAAAAATGCAGATCTCATGCGATCTCTCGTCTAGACTTTGACAATCTCATCAAAGTCCCTATCTCTAAGAACAACCAATGAATCTAATGGGACAAGGTAGTCTTTTCTACTCAGGATCCTTCTTCTCAATCTAGAGGCTTGGAGGCTCACCTTCAAGGGCTACCCATCAACCATGAGTCTCTTAGCTTAGAATTGTCAGGGTTTGGGGGCTTCCCTGACTGAGAAACATCTCAAATTCCTCACTAATAAATATAAGCCCTCTATTGTCTTCTTATTTGAAACAAAAATGTTGGATTGGAAGTTGAGTAAGCTTAACAAAAAATTAAGGTTCAATTATTGTCTTTCAGTTAAACTGATTAGACGTTCTGGTGGTCTCTGTCTGTGGTGGAATTCTAACTGCACTATTAAAAAGCTCATTTCTTCTTGTAACATGCTACATGTTGAAGTGAGCAATCACCTATTTCAGATGAAGTGCCTCTGTACTTTTGTTTACGAACCCCTACATAATGATCTAAAAGAAGCTTGGTGGTCTCAAATTAGAACACTTAATCTTGGTGACCGCCTTCCTTGGCTCTGCATAGGAGATTTTAACAAGTTACTTTATCGCCATGAGAAAGAAGTAGGTCGACCCACCCTCCCTAAATCCTCTTATCTATTCTATCTCTTCATAGATACTTGTGGTATGATAGATATCCATTATAATGGCCCTAAATTCACATGGGCTAACAATAGGGAGGATCATGATTTTATCAGAAAACGTTTAGATCATGTTGTTTGTAATCTATCAAGGTGAACTTAACACTATAATGCTCTTCTTTAAGTTTTAGAACCTATTGGCTCTGACTACTCACCTATTCTCCTAGAGTTGGCTCCTTTTATTGACAAAGCTAAGAAAAAGTTCAGATTTGAATTACTATGGCTAGACCACCTTGAACTAATGGAAATTGTTCGTGGTAATTGGTCATCTTCACAACCAAAGCTAGTTGATGAGATTGAATGGTTCAATAACAATCTTGGTAAAAACAAAAAAAGTGTTACTTTTTACATGTTAATTTATGTTAAATTTAGGGGACATTAATCATTTAGTCTTTATAGTTTTGACTTAATTGTAACTCAGTCTATAAACTTTGATTCATTATAATTCAGTTCTTATAGTTTCAATTCAGTTGTAACTAAATCCTTGACTTCATCTCTTGTAACTCAGTCCCTATAGTTTCAACCATTTAAATATTAGTCCTTATGTTTTAAAAAATAAAATTATAAATATTAAAAATATTTTAAAATTTTAATATTTATGATATTTATAATGACTAAAAGGGTTTGGTAATATAAATTATTAGAAATAAATTTAAACATAATTTTAAAATATAATTTTATTTTTTAATATATATGTACAAATATTTAAAAAAATCATGGAAGTTTGGGACTCCTTCCTTTTATAAGTTGGTAAAAAGATTAATAGTGGAAATAAAACCAACTTTTGGTGTGACCTATAGACTCCTTTGGACAAACCTCTTGTACTCCTTACTGACAAAAATCTAGAATTCATCAATCCAAATGATGTTGTCAGTCATTTTATTCTCCCTTCTGGAGATTGGAATCTACAAGAATGAAGCTAATTCCTACTTATGGACATCATACAATCACCTAAAAACCTAAAAACATAATTTAATTCCATAGAGGACTTATTTTGGTGGAGAGAAGCATCTAATGGGCAGTTCTCGGTCAAATCTGCTTATTCTTTTATTACTAATAGTGTCAACAGCAATATTGATCCCTTGTGGAGCAAAATCTGGAGTTGGCAACTCCTTGAAAAAGTTAAAGTGTTTATATGGCAAATTGTCCATGAGAGATTACCTACCAACTCATTTAGAACTAAGAGAGGATTCTCAAACACCATTGAATGCCCTTTTGAGTGTCACAATGAGAAAAGTGTGATACATTTACTTCAAGATCGTGAACAAGTAAAATCTATTTGGAAGGTGTTTATTAATTCTAACCATTTACCTGCTTTTTTCTCTTTTGACTTGTAGGATTGGATTTATTGGAATGCTACTTATAACCTAGGGAGCAAATGTGTTAGTAGATGGCCATGACATAAAACCTTCAGCCATGTATGTTAGCTACTTTGGATGGAAAGGTACAAACACGCTTTTAAAGGAAAGAGTGTACGACTAAATGAAATTGTTTATACTTGCCTTCATCGACTCATGGAAGATGTTTGTAACAAAAAATTTAAATATCAAATCTTTATTTTATCAACCCTTTATCTTCACTAAACCTTTAGCTTCCTCCTCCTCTGGGCATCGTGAGAGTTGACATTGATGGCTCTATCTGGCACAACATGCAAGTGGCCTATAATGGAGTCATAAGATTTATCAATGGTGAGTGGATCCTAGGTTTTAAGAAAAATTTGGGACTCCTCCCTCCTACTATAGTAGAGATTCTTGCCATTAAGACAAGGCTTAAAGTGTGCAAAAGATATAACTTCACAAAGATTCACTTATTTTTTTGATACACTTGAAGCTGTTAATAACTTAAAATCCTATCAAGGAATAGTAGTATGGATCATCCTCTTAGATTAGAGATTGAAGATGTTAGAGCACTGCTATATAATGAGTGGGAGATTGAAATACATTATAGTAAGCAGGAAACACTTCAATGTGCAGATTTCCTAGCCAAGGAAGCTCATAGGAATGGTTTTGATACTATTTTGATCCCTTCTATACCTAATAGTTATTAGGTCTTATTAAGGATGACTTTAACTGCTTTTACGATAGACATGGTTAGTAGGACCTAACTTTTTCTCTTCCTCAAGCTTTGCTCGCCCTCATAAACAAAAAAAAAATAGAGAAAGAAAATAAGAATAAATCAATAGGCACTTGAATCCATTGATAAAAGAGTTAATCCATCTTAAACAGAGGTTTTGAGTTTGATTCTAAATATGTAGCAACATTTAAATTCTCGATGGGAGCATTGGCTATAAAGAAGTGCTCACAAATTGCCAACAAAATTAGTCTGGATCAAAGATGTAATATCTCCCTTCCTAAACACAATTAATACTTAAATCCAAGGTAATCAAAATATTAACCCTGATGGGATTACCAAGTTGAATCTTAAAGAAATAGAATTCTAAGTTTTCATATTTCAAAATAAATCAAAATAATTTATTAAACTTATAATAAGAATAAAACAATATTTTAGAAGCATGGAATACCTCATAGGAGTGAAAAAATTTAAAATTAGGTGAAAAATATTAAAGAGTGAAAAACAAAGCAGTGTATTGCGACTTATGCACATGCGTCATAACTGCTATACTCTGTGCCATGTGCCATAGCACAGGCACTATGCAGAGCAGTGTATTTCATCTTTCTGACAGCTATTCTGCTATCATTTTGATAGCATCTTGGGACAGCTTTTGATGTGCCTCATTTATTTGTTTGATGTCCAAATGAGGTTATCTAGGTGTCCACGGAAAGTTCTTTTCATAATCTAACTAATAGTATGGGTTTTACTTCTATACGACACCTAAACACGTTTTCATAACTTTTCTCACTCCTCAAAAACTAAGGGTGTCCAAAACCTTACACATGTGCCAAAAGTCATTCCTAATACCTAGAATACACTCAATGAACTTACGACTACCTATACAACATACCATAAGTACACAATCTCAATCATATCAAATTTTCACTCCTTAATCCCTTTAATAACAAAATAGAAGGGGGAGGTTTTGGCATCACATCTTAAAATCAACATCCACGGTTATGATCAAATCAACATTCCTACACTTGCACTAATATTTTGACACTATCAATACCTTAAAAACTTACATACAACATTCCAAGATCAAAAATACATTTCAAAAATCATAAACTTCTATAAGTGCAAGTGTATGCAAAATGTGACTTAATTGGCAATAAACTTGTTCATTACAAAAGAGAAATGAAGTAAGGAAGCATTACAATAGGAATAGTCAAATTCCTAAGCCTCCAAGCCTTTTCCCTTTCCATACTAGAGTTAGAGCATGTAAAATATTGAAATAGAGGGGTGTCTAGACACTTAGCAGCCAAGGTACACCTACCCTATGTAATTGTATATCAATTAAATAAATAAACATGAATGGAGTTGATTTCTCAAAATATATATTATTACTTATAACACAAATTTTCATTTCTCAATTTAATTCATTTTCATAATTCTTTTCTCGTATCACATGACACATTGCCATCAGACACACAAACATGTAACAATGACCCAATTTATTATCATGACTTGCTGGAAACTTAAACAACCATGTGACACTTAGATAAACACATATGCATGATCAATTCCACCTTATACCCTCCTTATATCTTCCAATTGAAATCATGGGCTATAATATCAAACATGGTTCCATTTGTATGACTGAACTGCCTAAGCTCACCAATTGTGAGATGTGACCTAGTCAAAGATCACATAACTTACTCTTGAACCACAGCTTCAACTTACTCTTAAACCATAGCTTCCCCCACTCTTAAATTTCTGGAGTGTTGTATACCTTAAGCTAGCCTCCTTGATAAATAGGTGGAGATAGCTCGATTCTAGTCCCTTAACAAACTATAAGATAGTCCCTTGATAAATAGTGGGACAAAGCTATACCTTCTTGCATCAAAAGGCAGCCATAAATACTATATGAATTTTTCTACTCCTCTCCCTAAATGAACTCTTACAAGATGATCATGCAATGTATAATGCTTACACATTGCATAATTTTATATGCTCTATGATAACACATTAGGCTCATACTATGACGTTACCCAAGTGAGCATCCATATTATTTTTACAAAACTTCTTAACTTAAACTTTCAATCCTATAACACATCTCAAATCCTCTTTTAACCACAAATATAGTATTCATATGTCAATACAACCATGTAATCATTGCATCACATAATACACACTTCTTAATCTAATTACATGTCAAAATTTGAAATTCATTTGAGTCCCACTCCACATTTTAGCCAAATCAAAGTTAATAAAATATTATAGGGTTTATAACATGCTTTCACCTATACAAACTCAATTATACAATCAAATAAACACATTTTCACATTATAATACCATTAATAAACAATTATCCAAGATAAGTTTTCTCTAATTACCTCAAATCTTTGAGAGGTTAAAAGTTTACCCCTCAATATAGGCTTCCAAGATTTTTTTCCCAAGCCAAAATATGGTGCCTGGATGATTAATCTATAATTAATCAAGTCCAACTTAACAGTACTATATTCACATTTCAAGCTTTCACTTTTCATTCATAAAATACCCAAAGCCCTTGTCTCTTATGTTTAGGCTTCCCATTAGGTATATTACTTCTATTCATCCCCAACTAACAATAATTAATCATACATAAGGTTATTAATACCACAACAACTCTCATAACTCAAGTTTAATGCCCTATTTCCAGACATTAATGAGTTCACCCACCAAAAACGTGTACAACCCTCAATTACTTGTTCAAATACATCAAAAAACTCTTATTAACTCCATTTAAGTCAATGGTTTTAGACTCATAACCTATATGGACTGAAAATCAATCTTTATTTAATAAACCCTAACTTTAATCTAGTGTAGAGAAGAAGAGGAAGGATAGAGAAGACTTACCTTAGTGATTGAGAGCTTCAAACCCTCCCAAATCCTTCCCAAAATTGTGCCCTAGCAAAGCTCTATTCATTTTTCTCGTTCTCTCCTTCAAATCTTATGGTTTCTCTCATGGTTTTTTGAGTTTGTCACACACCTAATTCTACAGAAAGAACACCATATGCTGCAGCGCATGTCTTCACATGTCATGGCATGTGGTATAAAAAGGGATATCTTTATGTATTTTGGCTCAGTAGCCTGTGGCATACCACGTACACGCTGCAGCATATGGTGCAAAGACCTTCTTCCTTTGTTTTTCACCTGCTTTGATGCTCAAGTAACTCCATTTCACTTTAGACCTAAAATTATGGCTGAAATCACACCAAAAATGAGTCACTAGTCCCCTTTAACCACATACCACATAATTTCACTTATTTATGCTTAATTATTTAATTGTCAAGAGTTTCATTTTCAAAATGTTATAAAAGACTTGGAATACCAAATATCACCAAAAAAATAGAGAAAATGAGAAAGGGACCCCTTTTAATTTTGGGTAAAGAGCAAAATGTACCCTTAACTTTTGAAAATGATATAATTTAGCCCCTACCATTAATATAAGTTAACACTGACTATTAGTTGACTAGAAAATAATAGATAAAAGGACTTTAAAAATAAAAAAAGGACAAAAAATTTTAGTCCTTTTTTGTAATTTCTTATCTCCTTTTGTTTGTAATTTTTTTATCCTTTTTTGTAATTTTTTAATCATTTTCTATAATTTTGATGTCATTTTCTTTCATTTTATTGTTAATTAATGGTCAAAGTTAACTTTTATTAACAGCAGGGGCTATATTGCATTGTTTATAAGGTAATAAATAAATTTAAGGTCTATGATACTGCTAGACCTAAAGTTTAAGGAATAATTTGCTCATTTACTCTTTAATTTTCTAAATAGAGAAAGAGAGGGATTTCAATGGGACCTAATGTAACATCCTAGTTTTCTAATCCTTAAATTAGTTGCTAATTAAAAATAAATTAATAATTAGTAAGTGATTAGAATTTTGGATGACAACTTGATGATTTGACTTTTTGGAATGTTGAATGAATAGATACAGGTCGAAAAGCCGTGTTTCAGAATGGAGCAAGCACACATGAGGAGGATTTTTCCTCGCTATGCCATGTGCTGCAACGCATGGCATAGAAATTTGCTAATTAAGTCATGGTTAGCTTGTGAGAAATAGAAGGAAAAGGAGGTGAGGCACAAACAGAGAGGGAGAAGAGAGTTTTGGCTGCTAGGGCATCAAGTATTGAAGCATTAAGAGAAGTTTTTGACCTGTAACTTATCGGGTAAGCTTTGTATAGCCCTTAGCTTTAATTCTACTATAATTTCTCTTGGAATAAATTATAGAAAAATTGAATTGGAGAAATTTAAGGGGTTAATTTCTTATCCTTTCATAATGAAAAGGTTCTTGGGAGTTAAATTAAGGCTTTTGATTGGTTTGGGGTTGAACGGTAAAGCTTTAAAGTTATAGGCTTAAATTAGCCCTAAATCAATGGTAAAAAGAGGTAGAAATTGAATAGATGTGAAATGAAATCACTAGAAGTGATAGAAAGTGGTGAATGAATGGTAATGAGCATCAATTGGCTAAATGGAAGTCAATGGATGGTTAAAAATGACTTAGAGTAGTAGCTAAGTGTTTTTAATCAATTGGATTAGTTGACTAATAGTGCTAATTGTATGTAGATTGGCATAATTTGCATGTAGAGTGAGAAAGGAGTCTTGTAGGGACACATTAGTAATTGTTGAATCCATGGGTAACCTTTCTTGTGATAAAAGGGTTGAAATAATTGAATAACTTTCTCTATTTAATTATCTATCGTAATTGTTTCGGAGTATGAATATTATTGCACAAAAATGTTTTAAAGTGTGCATATTTGTTAAGTGAATGTTTAATGCATGAAATTATTTTCTAAACATTAGAGTTTGTGAAATTGTATAGTTTTTTGATTTTAAATATGTACATATATGGTTCTATATACAAACTTGTGGTTTTATATGGAAGTATGATCATAGAGGGTAGGAGTTCAACTATAAGGAGAAGTAGTGAAAACTCCATATGGCATTATTTTCCTTAATGCCCAATGGAGTGCGATGTTAAAGAATTTCATCTCCTTAATGTTTATTGAGGTGCGGTGTTGGAGATTTGAGCTCCTTACCATGTGTGTAATGTGGTGTTAGAGTAATGACACTTGATTAGTGCATGATAAGGGGAAACCATAGTCTGAAAGTGAGACAAAACACCTTTGGCTAGGTAATTCTACTACTGAAGGTACACTCAGGTCAAAGAATATGCTTTGGCCTAATGAGAGCTTATGGTTTCAATTGTGGTGATTTAGAGGTTTGGATGGTAGTGATCATACTAATATTTGTAGTGATTTGTTGTGAAATGGTTTTGAAGTGAAATTTATGTTATATGCTATGTTCAAATGTATATTATGCATTACTTACTTATAGTTACTTGTGATAGTTAATAGTAGTAAGTTATTCTATTATTGAGATTATCTCACCTCGTGATTACATTTTTACTTATCAAAGTAGTGAGCCAGGTAAGGGGAAAGACTCTGATTGGCTTTGTAACATCAGCTCTGACATTACCAAGCCTAAAAAACACCAAACACAGAATAACATTATGATAGCTAAGATTACAATAATCTCATAAATAATTATCATAACCTAAGGGTTAAAAGAGTATTTAAGAAAATGGGATCCCAAGAAAACCCTTTTTGAAAGATCATTTGAGCTTAAACTATAGTTTAAAACAAAATAAATAAGACAATGAAAGCGTAGGAAATTCATTATGCTTAAAAATAATATACAAATTTTTTTTTCAACTACACAGGCATAGTACACTGTCCGTCGTGGCAAACTGCTCAGACAAAAAACATCCCTCTTTGTGCCTTACACTGTGGTGCAATGAATAATACGCTGTGGCCTACATCCCCTATCATGATAGCTCACCGGGCCAACTTTTGGAGCATACCATTTTACCATCCGATGTTTGATTCAAGTGATTCAAACATTCACATGTAGCTCTTAAAGCCATCTAGCTATTAGCACCTGTCTCATACCCAAAGATTATGTCAAATGAGATTTGGACACCTAAATTCAAAATGATACATTTTCTTTCAAAAACCACCATCAAGGTGTCCAAACTCTAAACTAAGTGCCAATACCCATAAGACCACTTGAACTAAATCAAATGGACCATAAGCAACCTGTACGAACATTCAAATCACAAAATAACAACCCAAACAAGAAATGGCTACCAAAACCTAATAATCTCACATAATCAATCTAAGGGCTAATCTAACACATAAGTCATTACAAAACTAACATTTATACTAGTATCTCAACCTCTCATAGCCATTACAATATAGATACAACATCAGGTTGAGATACTCATAGTTTACAACAAGAATCATGCAAGTGCATCACAAAATAATATATATGACCTAAGTTGGCATATGCATATTTCATTCATTACAAACTAAAGTAGATAGGACTATACAAACACTAGCTAGTCCTTATGATGAACTGATGCACCTTCCTTTCCTTTACCCTTATCGGAGCCTTTACTTGTAAAATGTAACCACAAGATAAGTCGAAGACTCAATAACCAAATAATCTAATCAAACTACTCATGTGTGAGAACAGTTTATGCGTATGTGAAGTGGCATTATAAAGCATGTATCAAATCATACACACACACATACATATGGTTCTAAAGGTTTTATTTGATTTCCTAAGACCTTCGCTAAGGCAATGGATTCAATCATTATCCAAGAAAACATGAAATCATAGCCTCATAATACCTTAATCATTAGAAAAGTTTGAATATAGGGAGAGGGAGAAGTGTAGAAAGCTTACGCAAAGCTAAATCTTACTCTAAATACTTCTAAAGTGATCCTAAGGTCGATCCTTAGTACCAACAGTCGTTGCTCGTTGTCTCTTCACATTTTATCTTTCCTTTTTTTGAGTTTCAGTCTCATTTCACAAACTAATAAGTGTAAATTTTGCACATGCACCGCAGTGTATTAGCTAGTCTACTACGACACATGGCACAAAGAACCCTAAACCCGTTTTGGGCCTTTCTCCATGTCACAACTTGGTCAAACTCTAATCTAGCCCTCTTTTGAGGCTATCCACGGATCTAAAAACTATATTAGTCTCCAAAAAATAGCATTGATAAAAAATAACTTAATTTTACCATTATACCCTTCTAAACACACAAAATTCCCGTATTTGAAATCCAGGATGTTACAAGCTTAATGTGGATAAAGTCGTGTGAATTAGAGTTTGTGTAATAGACTTTGTCTCTTATGAACATTGTAAATAAAAAGTTGCTATAGGGTTTACATGCATGTTTTGAGTTGTGATTTGTAGTGGTTTTTGTGGAATCTTAGCCTATTGTATGTGAATGATGTGAATGAGGGTTAACATTTAGTTGTGAATATATGTGGTAAATATATGTGGTAAATTTGTGTAGAAATTATGGATAGAATGGCTAAGAACATATTATTGTGTTTAATAGTGAAATATAGCCCTTTTGCTTGTAAAATGGGTGGTTGAATGGCCAAATGTTGATTTATGTGAGTATATGATGTGATGTGTGGTCAATCAAGTGTATAAGGTCCTTTTGGACTTGGTTCTACCTCTAGAATAGTTTAATGAGATAAAGTGTGAAATTTGAACATTTTGGTGCACCAATTCTTTAAAAAAGTGACTTTTTACACTGAGGTGTTTAAATTTTAATCGGGCTATTGGATCATGTCTGAACTTGTCTCATTAGCTTACTTATGAAATAATCTTCATGTAGGTGCTTCAATTCCTTCAATCGAATGGCATATTTGGGAATGACACACATCAAATGTTTGCTTCTATGAAATGATATTTGACAGTAAATTTTGTCATGTACACCACAGCGCATGGCATAGAAAGGAAAGCCTGTGGCATATGGCTCCATTTTTGGCCTTGTTTCCTTGATTTTAAACCATGACTTAGAAGTGATAAATTCATGTGTCTATCATTCGTTGTTCATTGTTTGAAGTATAAAGAGTTTTGATGATTTTAAAAATGTAGCCTTGGGTCCCAGGCCATTTTCAAATAAACTTAATTGATTTAGTTTGGTTTTGTATGTGGTGATTTGGTTAACCCCTCCTAATATCAAGTGGATATTGGGGGAGATTACACCCAATATATATACCTCTATGTTTTTATTCCTTTTCCACAACTTACTTGGAGAGAACTAAATAGTATTCAATTCATGAAGGATTCAAATCTTACATCAATTTGACTTATCATGTTGGACTCACTAAACAAAAAGAGGAAATAAAAGGCATAATAATGTTAGATTATATATGCTAATACAAAAAATAATTAGTGCTCTAATTAATTATGGAGAAGTTAGTAGCTAAAAGAGAAATAGGCAAGAGAAAACTTGTCTACTAAAACTTATTTTTTTTTCAATCGAGTGTGAATTCTTTATATATATATATACAAATAAAGTTAGGTGAGTTGAATCCCAGGGGCTCACCAAGGCATGCTTGCAAGCTCAATGAGCACTTATAGAGGTACTCATAGATCGCCTACCAATTAACAAAGTCATTACATTGACCATAAAATTTGAACTAACGACCTTATAGATTTTAGGTCAAATCATTGCCAACTGGATTAAATATTGTGAGTTCATTTTATATATCAAGGAATACTACAATCCAAATTTCTTAAGGGATTTATATAACTTTTTATCCATCTAAATCCAATATTAATTTTTTTTCATATGGGTAAAAGGAGAAGAAATCATCTTGGATTGCTTGGGAAGTTACTGGTTAGTTCATTTAAGGATTTACTTTATTTTTTATAATTTATGCACTTATTAGGTGGACTATTTTGAAATGTTTTTCTTAGATCATAAGTATGATTTAAGTCGACTCATACAAAAAATATATCAAAGAACAAAGGGTTTTGGCCTTATCATTCCCCAAGAATTTATGACCAAAAGTCATCTTTTTTGTGTGCCTGTAACGATGCTTGATTGTATGTGCAAAAAGAGAAATCAAAGAAGGCTTTTAAAGTCATCTTTACTCTCAAAGTTTTCTCATAGGGTATGTGGGTCATTTTGTTCCCTTAAACTCTTCAAATTTAATGTCTTGTTGTGTTGCATCAATGTTCACGTGCCACTTGTTGACTATGATTTGTTGAGTTAGATGTAACATCTAGGAATTTAAAACTCTAAAATTTAAGTATTTAAGAAGGGTAAATTGGCCAAAATATGAATTAATGATATTTTTTAAAAACTAATAAGGTTTTTAGACCTTTAGATAGCTTTAGAAATGAGCTTGAATGGTGTATAGGTCAACCGAGCTAGAAAGCGTGGCCAAAATGGCATATGATCTTTACTGTGCCATGCCACAGTACATGCACCATGCATTGGAGTGCATAGCCAGTTTCTAAAATAAATCAAATACTAGTTACATCTGATTTTAGAAAATGAAAGAAGAGAAATAAGAGAGATGATGAAGAGGGAGCTTGTGGGTGCTAGGGCTTCATCTTGGGAGCATTTTGGAGGCATTTTGAGTTAGGAATCCTTATTGGTAATCTTCCTCTCCTTCTTCCCTCTCATTTATGCAAAACTACTATGGTTTTTAGGTAATATGGGGTTTGATTTTCTTGGGTTGTAACCAAACCTATTGGTTTAGTTAAGGTCTTGTGGAGTTAAACCAAGCTTCTAAGCCTAGGTTTATGGATTTTGTAGTGATTTGAAATTTTTGGTTAGGGTTTGGATGAACCCTAGAGAGAATTTGTGCTATTAGGAGTAATGTGGGAGGAAATTGGTGTTTATCTAAGTGTTTGGGTGTTAAATAAAATTTATAGGGTATATTGGGAGTGTTGATAGTGTTAAAATAGATTTTGGGTATAGTGGGTACTCAAAATTAGACTAAAAATAAGTTGGAGTGAGAATTGATGATTAAATATTTAATCTTGCGGATTAAATATTGATCATGCCTCGTTGTGCAAGTAGACTTTAGTGGAGTTGGTAATTGACCACGGTAACTCTTTTTTGTGACAAAAGGATTGAGGTGACCAAATTGTCTAAACTTATTATTTATGTGTTTAGATAGTTGTATGGTGTTGTGAAAATTTATTCAACCTTTATCTTGAACTAGTATACTATTAGTGAAAATGATTATTAATTTAGACACCTTATGTAAAGTGGAATTTATGTTTGCTAATATGAGATTTTGAAAGTTTTATACTAGATCCTATGGATAGGTGTATGTATATGTGAAAGTGTATGATTCAATATGGAAATGATTGTTTAGAAATAAATCATATGTTTGGCTATGTGTTAATTGTTAAGCACAATGTTTGGCACGATCATGTTAAGAGGATGGGAGTTTACCCTAGTGTTGTTCAGGAACATTGTTTGAAAATTCATATGGTATATTTGCATTGTGGAGGCTGTAATGGCCCAAGAGGGGGGTAAATTAGGCTAATTAAAAATTATAAAGGTTTTGCAGAAATAATCAAAGTAATAAAGGAATGAAATCACCAATCATGAAAGATAGAAGAGTAGAGCTTGACACGAGTGATTTATCCTAGTTCAATTTCTACCACTTGAGTATATTTCCAATCCTCAAAAACCTCTTAAGGTTTCCAACGATATTAACAAGATTAATATGTGCTATTGGTTGCCTCAGTACATTAACAGACTTCACAATAAATTTAAAACTCTTTCCCTTACAAAAGTAATGATAAACTCCCTTAAGCTCCCTGAGCTTAAGTTCCTCTATTTTGAAGATGTAAAATAAGGATGAATAGAGTAAGTTCAAGAATGAACTACTATTTCTTTTGAACTCTCTTTAAGAGTAGATATATGATCAATGAAGCTCTCAAATAACAAATTATACACAGAAAGTAGGTAGACTTTAATGTTCAAGTAACCATAGAATTTTTCTCATTGGCTCGTGTTGTTCATTCCTGTAGTCAAGTTTCATAAATGAGTTTATTTATATTTAAGGGTCATAAATGATCTATTAGACTTGTAAAGTTTTTTGTTAAAGGTTGCTTGTAATCTGTTTCCTTCTTTCCTTCAAATTTTCCTTAGAGTTTCAAGCTTAGTTGAGGTTCTTCGGTGTATAAGGCAATGGAACAATACTTTATAACAAAGAATTCCTCTTTTGTACAGTAACAGCTACTAACGTTTAATGCTTTTGATAAAAGTGGATAAAGCTTATATGTTTTGGTATAACAAAAGGCAAACACAGTGAATCGAGGAAAGATGAGCAAAACAAATAACTTTAAGGAAATAATTATGTCTAAATAACATTAGAGAAAGTAACATTGAAGTTACATGATCAACCAGATATCCTTGTAAGAGAATAGAAGAGATAGTGCTGGTGTTAAAAAGTTAGCATAGGTGTTATAGATAAAGTTCAAGGTTTAGTACAGGTGTTATTGGACTGCACAGGTGTTATCTTAACTTAGACAAGAAAACAATAGAAGAACAATACTGGTGTTATATAAAAAGTATCAATGTAAAGAAAGGTGTTTAAATGATAGAAGATCATTTGCACAAATACAAAGGAGTAACAGTGGTGTTAGAATAAGACTAGTGTTATATGAACACGAGACAAAGAAGGTGAAGTAACAATTCAAGTAACACCGATGCTATGACCATAGTAGTGGTGCAAAGGACACTTAGAAATAATTTTAGAACAAGATTGCATCAAGCATATAGAATATAGTTAAGTCAAATACTTAACTATCAAAGATATACTTGGACATAAGAACTTCTATTACATGAATAAGCTCACATTTCATCATTTTAGATTAATGTTAAGCCAATGAACTTAGATTGAAGTTAAATAACTTGTAACGCACAAAACTTCTCTTTATTTTATAATCATCAAAATAAAGGTTTAACAGAGGCTTCAGTACACAATTCTATTATTTTTTGAAATTTTCAGTACCATTTGAGATAGATTAGACATATGAGATTGCATGTATTTATGGAAAGGAAGAATCTATGGTCTCTAGTGGGTGAAGGCACCTTTGGCCGGGGTTGCCTCCCATGATCGGTTAGCTTAAGCCAATTCAGTCACATGAATTTAGTTCTATCAAATTGTCAATCTACAGATTTAGTAGGAGGAAATAAAGAAGATATAAGTCAGTGTGTTGATCATGCATATCACTATTGTATAGCCATGTGTGTGTGTATAGAGTATATGTTTTAATGACGCTTTACATACTCACTAACTGTTCTCATACACAAGTAGTTTGCTTAGAATATTTGGTTATTGAGTTCTTGACTTACCCCATATTTATATTTTATAGATAAAGGCTTTGATAGGGCCAAAGGGAAGGAAGGCGTTATAAAAATTGAGACTTGTGTTGTATAGTCCTATTTCTCTCTATCTTGTGGTTTTTGTAATGAATATTATTTGATATTTATGTCAACTTAGAGACATGCTTTGTTTTGGAGCCACTTACATAATATTGTGTAATATATGGGTATCTTGGCCTAAGAGGTTAAAATTGTGATGAAATTATTGTTGGGGCTGAGATACTAATTCAAGTGATATTATTGTGATGTTTTATGTGTTGTGGATGGCCAAAGATCATCATATGTAATTAATTTACTATCCCTTGAATTATTGTGATAATGGGAATTTGATGGCCAATTTGTGTTCAAATTGCTTTTATTGTTGTATGTTTAGTCTATCAGGTTGAATGTGGCCCATTTGAGTTAATTCAAGTGATTTCAAGGCTATTGGTACTAGGATGGTGGGTGATAGAACACATTTGTTATCCACTTTTATTTGTCAATTAGGACCCTTTTATTAATGATTTATCACCTTCAAGTGCACACATTGCATTAAATTTAGAATTTTGCCTAAGTTTCTAGGTTCAGTACACTAGGGGCATTTTGATCTAAAAAATAAAATTTTGAGAAAATGTACAAGAAAAATTGACAAAGTAAATTTTATATCCAGTTGATGAGTGGTAAAATTAGATTTTTAAAATTTATTTTAGTTTGGAAGTAATTAAATAAAAAAGTCAATACTTTTTTAAGTGTATTAGCTTGACCTAGTTTTCGGTTTGCCTTTGTGTGGAAATTTTTATATAATTTTGTGCAGCCTGAAACTTAGTTAATTTAATAAATTCTCCCTTCTAATTATGAATTTAACTCTAGATATTAATTAGATTTTATTATATCACATGCCATTTAATTAAATTATGTGATTTATGTGACATAGGTGACATATGACTTATGCATCAATTGGGCAATTGAAGTCAACACTCCTTGAGATCAATGGCTAAGCATTTCCACGTGATTTATGCTATTCTTGAGATATTAAATCAGCTTAAATGATGTGGATGACACATGAGAAATTACACACACATTGTAATCATCTACAAACCAATAGGAGGTTGTCACCTTACAAGTGTGACAAGGCTCCCATTTTCATTTTAATTTCTTTTCTTATTTTTAATTAAGCCTTTAGTTGATGGGAAACAAGGGGGAGCACGCCATTTACCCCCTCAAATCAGATCAAACACTCATTCATTCATCTTCCTCATTTTCTCTCTTTTGTTCTTGGTGTTCTTCATTTTCTCCTCCTCTCTACAATACAGCACGTCCAGCCACCATTTCTCCCTCTTTTCACCATCAAATCCACTTAATTCTTCCACCATTCTTCTCCTTTGTTAAGGCCAAACCAACCCCAAGTAACTAGAAGGAGATTTGAAGCTTAATCCATCAAGAAGCATAAAGCATGTGCCACGGCCTAGTTGTGTTCATGGAGGAAGCAAAGTGTTTTTGATGTTTTCTAGCTAGAGTCTCTATGGAATCCTAGGGGAAAGTTGATGGAAGAGGAGTTTTGAAGTCTTTACTTGGCTAAGCTCAACTATTTCTTCATCTTATTTCAATTTCATTAGAATATTATGACTATTGTTGATTGTGGTTTAATTTGACTTTAGTTACATGGTTGTTTGTAATTTGTAATGTTGAAACAAGATTTTTGAGTTGAATTTTATGACCAATGTGCTGCTGAAATTTCATCCACTCTATGAATTTGCATGGTAATATGTGATTTTAATGGGTGAATGTCTTGTATTAGCCTAGCATGTAATTGTGTGGTGAATACTTGATGAGTTGCTTGAGTTTTCATAGTTTTAAACTTAGGTACAGCTTTGGGTAGTGGTATTTGGGAATGAATTTTAGCTAAAAACTTGGTTAATTTTAAAGCTAAGCTAGTAAGGTTACCTAGGGGCTTGTAATAGTACTTAGAAAATTGAATTAGTGAAGCCAGGATACTTGAAATAGTTGTTTTAAGTAAATGCATTTTTCAGCCAAGGAAGAGGAGTTGAGTGAGCTGCCATAATTAATTAAAGGCTAGGAATCTTTCATTAACATTACCCTAGGGTTCCTACTTAAATTGAGAAGCCACTTCTTTCAAAATTAAGATTAGTTTTCTAGCTTAATTCACTAGATAATTAGGTTAGCAATTAGTTAATCAACTTCAAACTTTAGGTGATTTATTTTACTAGATAACTTTTAAATAAGACTTAAAATTATTCCTTGAGAGATGACCTAGGGTTGGCCTTATATTGCATTAGGGTTAGCTTTAGTTTAATTTTGAAGATAAGCAACAATTCCTATCAAAATTTTGGCACTGTTGTCGGGGAATGGTTTAGGTTTAATTCTAAGGTTGTTTAGTGCTTAATTTACATTTTTAGTGTTCCTAGAAAATTTTGCAAAAAATTATAAAAAAGTCTGTTTTGTTTTGTTAGTTTTTTTGTGTGTTTTGAGTTTTTTTGTTCTATTTTGGAAAAAAGAAAAAAATTAGTGTAATTTTTGTTGGTTTGGTGTAGAGCTGAAAATACTCTATTTCTAGTATCTCTATCTGAAATTGAAAAAATAACTGGGAATGAGTCTGAGAGAATTTGAACTTTCAATTTATTTTGTTCAACGCTCTATATCTTAGCTTCATTTTAAAATTGGTTTGGTCAATTTTGGATGTGGGAAGTGTCCTATGGAAATTTTACAAGATAACAAGGTCCAGGGGAGCCTTTACAGAGAACTCCCAAAACTCTGTTACAACTTTGAGTTGGCATATCTCCCTCTCTATGTGTCCAAATTGATTGATTTCAGTCTCATTTTTCTTATCAATGTCTTATATTTGTTTCTTATGTTTATAATTTTCTTCAATTTTTCCATTTTCCTATTTAAAAGTTTATTGGAAGCTCTAAAGGTCTTTTGGACAAAATCCTGTTTCTCCAGACCTGTGGACCAACTTGTAAAACATTTTGGGAATGATTGGGAAGGATTTGTGGTCTGAAATTTTTATATAATTTTTCTGTATATCTCTTGTGTTTCTCGTAAAATTTTCAGGGGAATTTCTTAAGTGGATTGGTGGCTAGGAAATTCACAATTTCACTATCTCCAGAGAGCCTACTGTGCGAATTCCAGAATTGCCAAAGCTTCTTGATTGAGCATTTCTAACTCTCTTTCAACTTGTTTGGTGTTGTTTTTTATTATTTTTTTTCATTTTGTTGCTATTGAGTTTCTATAAAAAATAAAAAATTATTTCTCTTGCTTTTGTGTGTTTTGAATTGTTTCTTCTTGATTTGCATTTTAGTTTAGCTTGTTCTTTGTTCTTAATTTTCTTGAGCTTGATTAGTGCATGACTTGAAGAAAAATACCTCTTTTATTGAATTAGATCCAGAAATTGAAAGGACTATTTCTAGATTGAGAAGATCACAACCTATTTTTGATTCTCATTTTGTTTGTAATTCAACACTGGAAGGTATCTTAGGACATGAGCATGTGCATAATAAGGGCCATGGGAATGGGAGTGAGAATTTGCATGATGATGGCCATGTTAATAATGAATTTAAAGGCTTGCATAATCCTAGAGAGGAGAGGAGCATTAGGCAATTAACTCAACCCAATTGGCATGATAATCCTTATGGCTTGTATGTTCCTCCTACTAATGTTCAATTTGAAATTAAACCCTCTTTGATTAATGCATTGCCTAAATTTCATGGGTTATCGGGAGAGGATTGCCATAGGTTTTTGCATACTCTCCTATTGGTTTGTGATACTATGATGCCTATACATGTAAATGTTGATAATGTTCAAGCTAAGGCTTTTGTATTTTCTCTTGAAGGTTTAGCAAAGGAGTGGTATTTCAACTAGCCTTCTAATGTGAAAGTGAGCATATGGGCCAAGCCAAGAAGACTCTTCTTGGATAAATTCTTTCTAAATTCCAAGGTCACCAATTTAAGGAAGGAAATCTATAGGGTCCAATAAGGAGAGGATGAGAGTGTCTATGAGTATTGGACTAGATTCCAAGGTCTTTTGGCTAAATGCCCACACCATCAAATTTTTAGTGAGAATTTAGTCTAATATTTCTATGAGGGCTTGATTCTAAGAGATAAAGTTAACATTGATGTTGCTAGTAGTGGATGCTTGATTGACCTCACTTCCTTAAAGGCTTAGGAACTAATTGACAAGATAGCTTCAAGTGGTACTCAATACTCTACAAGGGAGAAGAGAAATGTGAATATGGTGGGTTCCTCAATTCTTAATGATTCACATGTGGACTTATTAGCTGCCAAGATTGGAAGAATGTTGGCTCCACAAATATCTTAAATGAGCAATGTAAGTACTTCTTAAGCACTTGTCCCTTATTCTTGTACTTTTTGTGACTCACCTATGCATGTAGAAAGTAATTGTCCTATTAAATTTGAGCATGTGAATACTATCTACAATGGGAAACAATCCTATAGTGGGAGGCAAGGGCAAGGAGCTTATTCTAATACTTACAACCCTTCATGGAGAGACCATCCTAATTTCTCCTATTCAAATCCAAATATGGCTTTACAAGACAATCAACAAAGAGGATCCTATCAAAACACCTTTGGCCATAACCCTCTACCTCATTTGTCTCAAGGTAGCTCTTCTCAAAGCTACAATCCAAGTGGTAATTCTCTTGCATCTTCTTCTAATTCTTATATTGATAGGATGCTTGTTCCAATTGAGAGTTCTTCTAATTCTAACTCTTCTAATGAAGTGAATGTGTTACGCAAGCAATTGATTGAAATGAATTCCTTATATAAAAACATGTATGATGGCCTAGGGAACAAGGTAGAGAGTATGGGTAACAAGTGTGAAAACATGAACTCTAAAATTGATGCCCTTACTTCTCAAATGAATATGCTTGCTAACCAATTAAGTACAGCCAATGCTCAAGCCTCTACATTACCATCCAACATCATTACTAATCCTAAAGCTAATATTAATGCTATCACATTGAGGAGTGGCAAGGAGTTGGGAGAAAGAGTGCAAGAAGACAAAAGACAAGGGAAGGCTGAGAATCCCTCTTTAAATTCTTCAATTGATGTTAATGTTTCTAGTTCTTCTTTTGCTCTTAATGATGCATCTTTTTGTAGGGATGATAAGGATGAGAACATTGAGGAGATCTTATATGAGAAACCACCATCTAAGGTAGAAAAGAGGACTATGGTTGAGTTGTTTAGCAAGAAAAAAGAGGGAGAGGCCAAGCCAAGTGAAACAAGAAAGGATAGTTCAAGGAAGGAAGAAGGAAAGCAAATTCAAGAGATTGTAAAGAAGATTCCTTTTCCACAAGCACAAGTGATCTTTAAGCAAGTGAAGGGACAATTTGATCAAGAGGTATATGATTTCTTCCATAAGATTCATGTTAATGTACCCTTGATGGATGTAGTTAAGAACTTTCTTAAGTATGCCAAATTTTTAGAAGATTGTTGTATAAATAAAAGAAAATTTAGGCCAAATATAAGGGTACAATTATCCTCATTTGTGAGTGCTATCATGAAGCCTTAACTACTTATAAAATGTGAGGACCTCGGTTCCTTCACAATTTCATGCAAGATTGGCAACACACATTTTTCTCATGCATTGATAGACTTAGGTGCAACCATTAATGTTATGCCTCTTTCAATTTATCATGCCTTGAGTCTTGATTGCATATATAAGACACCTATGATATGCTAATTAGCGGATAGAAGTGTTAGAAGACCACATGGAGTAGTAGAAGACTTATTGGTTTGTGTTAAAAGTCTATTATTTCCTGTGGATTTCTATGTGCTTGACATGTCAAAGGAAGGGAGTAGGGATGATATTTTGATTTTAGGAAGGCCATTTATGAGGACTTCTTGTACATTGATTGACATAGAAAAGGGTAGTTTGATTTTGAAATGTGGAGAGGATCATGTTGTTATTAATATATATGAAGCAATGAAACATCCTTTTGAGGATTATTCTTTGTTAAGTGTAAGTTCAATTGAGCTATTGCTTCATGATGCTTGTGAGTCTCACATGCTTGATTCTTTCTCACATGTTAATGATGATTTGTCTCTTGTCACTACTACATGCATTAATGGATGTAATTGTCCTATTTGTTTAGAGATTGATGCATACTTGAATGATGCAACTACTTCTTCTTATGATTTGTTTGAAATATCTCCTATGCTTGATCTTGAAATGCTTGAGAAGGGTATATCTTCTTTTGTTGTAGGTACTAAAGCCATTGAGGTTGAATCTATGAGTTTTTCTCCACTCGAGCTTGATATTCTTAGGATTCCCAAGCTATTGGAAGAAAATTCTGTACTTACATATGTTGAGGCAGTGGCTCATGTCCAAGTACTTGAAGACAAGTTGCAAGAAAAGGGGGAGGTTGTGAAGAAAGAAGAAGTAATCAATGAAATTGAGCTTGAAAAAGAAGAGAAGCAATCAAAAACAAGTGAGGAGCCTAAAAGACAAGAGAGTACCGTGGGATATTCCACTAAATTAGACTTGAAGAAGCTCATTCCTTCTTGTGTAGAGCCACCTACCTTGGAGTTGAAGCCTTTACCATCCAATCTCAAGTATGCATATCTTATTAAGAATGAGAAGCTTCCGATAATAATTTCTAACTCTTTATCTCTTAAGGAAGAAAATGTGTTGCTTGATGTGTTGAGAAAGAATATGCATGCTATTGGTTGGACTTTGGCTGACATTCCTGGTATTGACCCTATTGTATGCACGCATAAAATTTTTCTTGAGGACAATGCTAAGCCCATTAAGCAACCACAAAGGAGACTTGACCTATTGATCTTAGATGTGGTAAAGAAAGAGGTTGTTAAGCTATTTAGAGTTAGGATCATTTATCCTATAGCTGACAGTGAGTGGGTGTCTCCAACCCAAGTTGTGCCTAAGAAAGGAGGGATTATTGTGATAAAAAATGAGAAAGGAGAGCTTGTCCCAACTAGAGTTCAAAATGCTTAGAGAGTGTGCATAGACTATAGGAAGCTCAATAATGTGACTAGGAAGGACCATTTTCCTTTGCCTTTTATTGATCAAATGCTTGAAAGATTAGCTTCCAAGTCCCATTATTGTTTTTTAGATAGGTTCAGTGGGTATTTTCAGATTCCTATAGCTCCTAGTGACTAAGATAAGACCACCTTTACATGCCCCTTTGGTACATTTGCCTATAAGAGGATGCCCTTTGGTCTTTGTAATGCACCTAGTACTTTTCAAAGATACATGATGTCTATATTTTGTGATTTTATTGAAAATTGCATGGAAGTTTTTATGGATGATTTTACTGTGTATGGTGAGTCTTTTGATTCCTGCTTGCATTCTTTAGATAGAGTGCTTGGTAGGTGCATTGAAAAGAAGCTTGTGCTTAACTTTGAGAAATGCCATTTCATGGTAGATAAAGGCATTGTTTTAGGCCATTTGATTTCTTCCAATGGCATAAAGCTGGATAAGGCCAAAGTAGATGTGATTGCTTCTTTGCCATATCTTATTTGTTTGAAAGATTTGAGATCATTTTTGGGACATGCAGGCTTTTATAGGAGATTTATCAAAGGGCTTAGTGAAATTGCTTTGCCTATGTCTAAACTCTTACAAAAAGATATTGATTTTGTTTTTGATGATGCTTGCAAAAGGGGTTTTGACACTTTGAAAAGCATGCTCATTTCCCCTCCCATTCTTAAAGCCCTAAATTAGTCTTTGCCTTTTGAGTTGTCATGTGATGCTTTCAATTTTGTTGTGGGAGCTATGCTTGGTCAAAAAGAGGGCAAGTTATCATATGTGATTGCTTATGCATCTAGGACCCTAGATTCAGCTCAAGTTAATTACACTACAACTGAGAAAGAGTTGTTTGCTATTGTTTTTGCACTTTATAAGTTTAGATCGTATCTTCTGAACTCTAAAGTTGTTGTGTACACTGACCATACTGCTATGAGGTACTTAATTAAGAAGACAGATTCTAAGTCTCGCTTGATTCGATGGGTGATCTTGATGCAAGAATTTGATGTAGAGATAAGGGACAAGAGTGGTTTTACTAACCAAGTAGCAGATCATTTGTCTAGGCTACCTCATTTGGAAACTACTATAGTAAACTCTAACCTTACTATTCCTTATGATTCATTTCCTGATGAGGCATTGTATGCCATTTCATTTAAGCCTCCATGGTATGCCTCTTTTGCTAACTATATTGAGTGTGGAGTCTTGCCTTCTTGTGTTTCAAATTTTGCCATTAAAAAATTGAAAAGAGAGTCTAGGTTTTACATTTGGGAACCACCTTTGATGTGGAAGATTTGTAATGATAAAGTGATTAGGAGATGTGTTGATGATGTTGATGTGCCTTCTATTCTTGATTTTTGTCACTCTCATGCATGTGGTGATCATTTTAGCTCAAATAAGACAGTTAGGAAGGTTTTAGATTGTGGATTGTATTAGCCTAGCTTGTTTAAAGACTCTTATAAATTTTGTAAAGCATGCTTAAAATGTCAAAAGGTTGGTAGTTGGGGTAAGAGGCAAGAAATGCCTTAACAACCCATTTTATTTTGTGAGATTTTTGATGTTTGGGGCATTGACTTCATGGGTTCCTTTCTACCATCCTTTAGTTTTGAGTACATATTGCTTGGTGTTGATTATGTTTCAAAGTGGATTGAAGCCATTCCTACTAGAACTTGTGATGCTAAGATTGTTTTGAAGTTTCTCAAATCTAATATTTTTTGTAGGTATGGAGTTCCTAAGGCCTTAGTAAGTAACCAAGGATCCTACTTTTGCAACAAGATGATGAAGGCTCTCTTGGCTAAATATGGGGTACACCATAAGGTCTCTAGACTATATCATCCCCAAACCAATGGCCAAGCTAAAGTATCAAATAAAGAAGTCAAGAAAATCCTAACTAAGGTAGTGAACACAAATAGGAAGGATTGGTCTTTACACTTAGAGGATGCCTTGTGGGCTTATCGGACTGCTTATAAGACTCCCATTGGGATGTCTCCTTTTCGATTGTATATGAAATAGAGCACAAGGCCTATTGGGCTATCAAGAAGCTCAACTTGGATTTGCATCTTTTGGCTAAGGAGAGATTCCTTCAAATGCAAGAGCTAGAGGAGCTTAGGTTGGATGCTTATGAGTCATTTAGGATTTACAAGGAGAAAACAAGGATTCTTCATGACAAAATGATCTTGAGGAAGAATTTCAAAGTTAGAGGCTTAATCCTTATTTACAAAACAAGAAACATCCATAAGAATTCCAATCTCACATCTAAATGGCATAGGCCATATGTGGTGACTAATGTTCTTTCTTATGGAGTCCTTCAACTCAAGGATGAAGCCACGGGGTCTACTTGGGAGATTAATGGCCATTTATGCAAGCTTTACAAGGAGGCCGACCTAACACTTCAAAAGGAAGAGGACTTCTCTCAACATGATTTTAAACCACCATGATAAGGTTGTATCTCTCCAACCTTGAGCTTTTACCTTGCTTTGATTAATATATCTAATGATTGGTAAAGTATAGGTGTTAGGAGATGAACCTAGTAGATAGTAGATTTGTTTGCTTTGATTTTTTTTAGTTTCTTTTTATTTGTTTGTGTCTTGAAAAAATTCTGCACCACACTTTTGTTATGCATTCATTATTGATCTCACCTTGTTTTATCACTCGTTTATACAAACATTGAGGACAATGCATGATTTAAGTGTAGGGGAGAGAAATAAACATTTTGTTTTGTTTGTTTGGTTTTGCAAAAATCTTCAAAAAATTAAAAATTTTTTTGCTTTGTTTTGTTTTGTTTGAGGCTACTTAATGACCTAACTCTTGAATGGATATTTTGATGCTTGAGATGTGGTAATTTTTAGGATTGAATAGGTGTGAAGTAAACATTCTTTTACCTTGAATTAATGGATTAGAGTGGCCCACTATCTTTTCATGGAAGAGGCCAAACACTCATATGTGATTAATTCCTTAGTGATGTTACCCTTTAGAATTTGTTTCACTTCTTAATTAAGACCACATGTCTTGCACTTGTTTGATAGGAGATGAAAGATGGCATTCATAAAAATAGCCAAAAGCCAAATAGCCAACCCATTATTATTGATTATCCTTTATTAGCTACTTTGAGCTTTTAGTTTGATTCTTAAAAATAAATATTCACCCTATTTTTCTCAAGGAATGCATGTTACACTTTTATATATCTTTTTAATATTCATTGCATCTCCTAGATCAAGTGAGTGGGTACCTATTATCATTTTTCTATCTATTATTCTTTATCCTTTATTGTTACACCATTATATCCATTTTTTTATTGTTTTCAAGGAGTAAGGGGCAACCAAAAGAAAAAGAAAAAAAATAAAGATAGATTTGAAAAAAAAATATATAGTCAAAAAGAAAAGAAATAAAGTTGCCAGAAAAAAAAAATAAAAGGAAGAAGAAAAGAAGGAGAAAAAGAAAAGAAAGAAAAGAATAAAAAGTTTCCTAGCTCATTCATTCCATTTGTTTTATTAATTCTTGTCATTGCTTTCTATCCTCATTATGTTAAGGTAGCCACTCAATTGAACTAGGTTATGCTTTGCATATTAAGGGGATATATATTGACTTTAACATTATTTTGATGCTAACCCTATTTTTTCATACATGCATTTCTTAGACATCCTTTCATTATCCATATTACAACCTAATAAAATCCACTTGATTCTTGATTGCAAGTGCTATTTAGTGATGAAGATGTAAAAGGGTTATAAATTTATGGTAGGGTTTATTCTAAGAAATTTTGAGTGAAATTTAATACCTTATACACTTTGAGTGATGAGACTAAACACTTAACCTAGAGAGGCTTACTCTTTGACATTGATTATTGGTAAGGGTTTGTTTGTGATGTGCATAATTCTTTCCTACTTGTTGCCACATTGATTGATAATCTGTAAAAGTTTATGAGCTAGTATTTTAGTGACTTTAAACATTATTTTTCTCTTGTTTCTTTGTCTTATAGTTTTTTTTGGACCTTTTTCACTTGATTTTGCCTGGAGTGTAAAAAAATAAGTGTGGGGGAATTAATATAACACATTTATTACCCACTTTTATTTTTCAATTAGGACCCTTTTATTAATGATTTATCACCTTCAAGTGCACACATTGCATTAGATTTGAAATTTTGCCTAAGTTTCTAGGTTCAGTGCACTAGGGGTATTTTGGTCCAAAAAATAAAATTTTGAGAAAATGTACAAGAAAAATTGAGAAAGTGCATTTTATATCCAATTGATGAGTGGTGAAATTAAATTTTTAAAATTCATTTTAATTTGAGAGTAATTAAATAAAAAAGTCAACACTTTCTTAAGTATCTTAGCTTGACCTAGTTTTTGGTTTGCCTTTGTGTGAAAATTTTTATATAATTTTACGTAGCCTAAAACTTGGTTAATTTAATAAATTCTCCCTTCTAATTATGAATTTAATTCTGGATATTAATTATATTTTATTATATCACATGCCATTTAATTGAATTATGTGATTTATGTGACATAGGTGGCATGTGACTTGTGCATCAATTGAGCAATTGAAGTCAACACTCCTTGAGGTCAATGGCTGAGCATTTGCACGTGATTTATACTATTCTTGGGATATTAAATCAGCTTAAATGATGTGGATGACACATGAGAAATTGCACACACATTGAAATCATCTATAAACTAATAGGAAGTTGCCACCTTGCAAGTGTGACAAGGATCCCATTTTCATTTTAATTTCTTTTTTTATTTTTTAATTAAGCCTTTAGCATGAAAAGGCCACATCTTTACCCTATTATTGATTTAGTATTTTGTTTATCATGTCAAATAATTATTTTATTATAATTTACATAATTAGTAATTTTAATTAGTACATCATATTATTTAATAAATAAAAGTAAAGAGGCTGTATTTACTGAATTTGAAAATGCCACTCTATACTCTATTATTAATTTAGTATTTTTTATTAAATTAAATAATTATTAAATTATAATTTATTTAACTAGCATCTATAATTAATACATAATTACATTTAATAAATGCATGAAGAGAGGTGTCATTTCCAAAGCTTGGAAATGCTACCTCTCTTCTTGTTTTATTATTCAAGTATTTTTTTTATAAGATAAAATATTATTTTTATTATAATTTATTTATTAATATTAATTATTAATATATAATTATTATTTAATAATTCAAAAGTATAGAGATGGCGTTTCTTGAGGTTGGAAACACTACCTCTCTACCTTGTTATTGATTTATTATTTTATTTTATCAAATTGAATTATTATTTTATTATAATTTATCTAATTAATAATTTTAATTAATATATTATATTATTAAATAAATAAAATCATAGAGGTGACATTTTTGAGCTTGAAAATATCACCTCTATGCTCTCTTATTAATTTAAAATTTTATTTTTTCATATTAAATAATTACTTTATTATAATTTATTTAATGAGTATTTATAATTAATATATAATAATATTTAATAAACAAATGAAGAGATGGAATTTCCAAACTTTAAAATGCCACCTCTCTTTTTTTATTATTCAAGTATTTTATAAGATAAAATATTATTTTATTATAATTTATTTAATTAATATTAATGATTAATATATATTATTATTTAATAATTAAAAAGAAGAGAGGTGGAATTTCTTGAGCTTGGAAATGCCACCCCTCTCTTACAAATTAAATTCTTTTTCAATTAATATTATTTTCAATATAGGGAAAAATAGGGAGTTTTTCATCCCCTCTACGGAAAAATAGGGAGTTTTTCATCAACTTTTCTTTCAAGAAGAATGAGGACATCAACCTAACAAAAGCATCCCATCTTAAAATGAATCTTGAAGACCTTATACTAGCTAGAGAAAAATGTGCAGATTTACTTAAACAAAGGCTCATTAAGCCAACCAAGTTAAATTGGACGTGTTAAGCTTTTAGTGCTGAAAATAGGTCAAAAAAACAAAGAGAAAAAAAGATATTAGTGATTGATTATAAGCCTCTTAATGCCTTTTTATAAGATGATAAATATCCTCATCTTAAGATTCATACTCTACTAGTAAATTTAAAGCGGGCCAAGATATTCTCAAAGTTTGACCTTAAAGTAGGATTATGCAATTAGGGATAGATCTTATAGATTGATACAAAATAGCCTTTTGTATTCCTAATGCTAATACCAATGGATAATTATGTCCTTTGAGCTTAAAATTGCTCCATCACTATTCCAAAAGGCTATGATTCATATCTTCAAGCTCATTATCAACAATGTTCTGGTGTATGTTGATGAAATATTATTGTTTTTAGGATCTAAGGAAGAACATAAAGACCTATTGGCTAAATTTTACAAAATAATTCAGTAGTATAGGATCATACTCTCAGCCTGTAAAGGCCTTATTGGTGTAGCTTAGATGGAATTTCTAGGAATGATTGTTTAGGATAGACAGTATCAGCCTAACTCATATATTGCTTAGGAATTATTAAATTTTCTTGATGAAAACTTATCTAGAAACCAGATCCAATAGTTCTTAGGTATAGTAAATTACATTAAGGATTTTATGCCTAAAGTGTCTCATCATACTAGCTAGCTATCAAGACTATTGCAAAAAAATCCATTACCTCAAGAATCTAGCCAAACAAAAGATGTTTAGCATTTAAAGCAAGTTTGTTAGCATCCTCTTTCACTAAGAATTCCTGACAAAGGACAAAGAATTCTGTAAACTGACGTAAGTGATGACTATTGGGGAGCAATACTCATTGAGGAAGAAAATGGGAAGAGGCATTATTATACTTATGCCAATGGTGAATTTAAACCCTTTGAAAAGCATTACCACATAAAGAAGTTCTAATTGTGAAATGGGGCATAAAAAATTCAGCTTTCATCTCAGTCCTTACCACTTTGTGGTAGAAATGGACAATAAATCATTTCCAAAGATCTTCAATCAAAATAGAAAAATAATCCTTGAAGCTTAACTCCTTTGATAGAAGGACTAGTTCTCTTTCTATAAATTTATAGTTTAACATATCAAAGGAAACCATAATGCTATTGCAGATTACCTCACTAGATCTCAAAAAATGATTAATCTTGTAATAACCTCACAAATCTAGCCCCTCTTCATTCTAAACATCATGCCAAGCTAGTTTTCCCACCTGGATATAGTCCTAATATTGTCTATGAAGTTAACCACCTATTAGCTAGAAGAAGTTTGTTCTTTTGGCTTCAACTTCTTCAAAAAACCAAGATCTAGCCATAGCTTGAATTCTTTGATATTTAATCCCCATATCTAGCCATACCTTTCAAAGAGGCCCCATACTAGATGAAGCCATGTGGTATCTTTGGTCCCTCTCAACTCTCTATGCATATGCCCTAGCTTTTCCTCTATTGATCATTTATCATTATCTTCATAATTATGCCAATGAGGGATCAAATCTCTAGAAGTTTCTTGAGAATTTTCACCACTTCCCCAATGGTGTAAGGAACTCTTAAAAGTAATTGAAACCTACAATCAATGGAAGGTACCGTTGAATGAATAGAAGGCTTATTCCTTCTTTGTCATTCACCATTCCTACCATTTAGATAACCACAAGAATCTCTATATGGCTAACCAAGCATGTTTGTGGAAAACATCAATTAATTAGCCATCACATGAAAAACTAATCTCAAGTGAATTAAAATATTTTTTATATGAACTGAATAACTTTCCAAGTACAGATCCTAATATTTAGTGTTTGTTCATTCATCCTATTTCTTACCAACCTATCATCCCTAATGATTTTGTACAATATGAGTTTCCAGAATGGCTCTCTAGTATTATTGTTCAACAAGGATATACAATAAAATGGAATCTTATGATGGAGCATCCTCATCCCAAGGCACAAAATCCACTCTCTACCTTTTTCCTCTAGATAGCCAAGACCCTTACAAGATAGAGACTCAGACCTACTAGTTATTTCTATAGTTAAAAGACACACATGTCCCTAGATCCTCTCAAGATATGGATGAAGATTTTGATGAGGAATAGCTAGAGATTGATTTAGCCAAATGGCTTTAGAAAAAAGTAAAGACATGGCTCAACCTGTTGTAAGACCAAGAAAGCATCCACAAAAGTCTAAGATGATTGGAAGCTTATCGTCATGCAAAAGGAATCCATTCACTTTAATAATGTTTGTTAGTGTCAGCTTTATCCCTTAGTTAACTTTATCAAAAATTACTTTAATAATGTTTGCTTTTTTTAGTATTTTTATCTTTGGACAATTTTGTCAAAAGTAACTTTTACTTTTTGACAAAATCATATGCTTAGTCAAATCGACTGTCTTTACTTTTATCTTTAGTCATGTCTAGCTTTACTTTTGGAAAAGAGTGTGCTAATAAGTCCTCTTGTAATTATGGGTGTATTGTCTTCATCCTTCTCCCTTTATCTATAAAAGGGAGTCTCAACCATGTTGTAAGGCATAACTCATTTGGAGAAATAAAATCCATGCGTTTCTTAATTATGTCTCTCAAAACTCTCTCTCTCTCTCTCTTCTCTCTTAAAAACTTGATTCTATAATATCTTACTCCTATCATGCCAATGTTTATAGATACTCTGCACTTGCCTTTTTGAGAAACCTATGCATTAAAATGAATTCGACCATGATGCATAAGTGAGCCTATGTGACTATGCTTAGAAATTTGTGGGTTAAAATGTCAAGGAGTTGAGGATTCTAAAGCGGCCCTACTTTGCCTAGGAGAGGCATTGAGGGGCCTCACCTAGATCAACATACCTTAAGATATGGAGACACAAAGATTTCTAGGTCTAGGCACGCATGAGACCCACACTTATGGTTAATTGGTTAAATTAACTTGTTATCTTTTGACTGAACATAACCAATCATCATAAGTCATAGTTACCTAGAAATGGTCATTCAACTAAACTTAATTGGTTAATCTATATATAATAGAAATCTATTCCAAAAAGTGATCCTTATGAACAATAACAAAGGGTATTTTTGGAATTTGTTAGACATGTAAAATTTGGAACACTCCTCTTCCCTCTCAAAATATGAAGCACGTTGGGGGTATTTTTGGTTCAACACACTTTATTAGTAAAAAGTGAAAGGTATCTGATGCAAATTTTGAATAAATCTTTTATCCTCTGGTTGCTTCAATTATTTCTTGTCTAAAGCTAGCATATCCTGTACTCTAATAACAGTGGAGGAAAGTGATATTGGTCTCTTCATGAAATCTCTGTACAAGCATTAATGTACTCTCATTTACCCATTCTGAAAAAAAAAAACTCTAGCCTTTCAACCACCTCGTCACATCTATACCTTTAGAATCCAAAAACCCCAAGCCTCCACAAAACTCCATCGTCCCTTCCTTCCTCTTGATCGACAATTCCCATTTTTGTTCAATCCGACAACATTCTCGAGCTTGGCCCTTTTTCATAACCAACTTCGCGAGCTCTTCCCCCTTTCCTGCTAAGTCTACAACCATCGGCCATCAAATCTCCATCATCTCCTTCTTCAACCTTGTCTATCCTTGCTTTTTCGCTCCACAAATGGCTACCTCCAACCTTATGCCTCTAGCAAAAGATCTTCCTTTCTGGTTTTCCCAAGTGTGTTCAATCTGTTGACCTTCTGGTGTTTGACGCTCAGGTTAGTTCCTACTTTCATCATTTTCTTCTCCAAACTAGATAACCTTATAGTATTTGATGCTCAGGTCTGTTCTTATTATGCTAAAGCTCTGATTCGTGTCAAAGCTCGAGAGTTGTTTATCTTCAATTCGTCCACCTCAAGAAAATTGTCCCCTGACTTCTCATTTTTATCAGACGAGATATCACTTTTTCTATCAATCAGAGGACCTTCTTAAGCTATACCATCTCGATCATTGAACTTCAGGACCTCTGTTTTCTTTCCTGGTAAGGAGGCAAAATCTATTCTCTCTTTCGTGCTAAAGCTCAAGCTAAGAAAAAGCCCTAGCATTATAAATGAATCTTGTCTTTTGTGTTCTAATTTCCTCTATTGCAAGATATCCCATCTTCTTTTACAGGTTATCTGTCCTCATTCTTGACCCCCACCGCTTCTCCAAACGGAAATCATAACCTCTTTTCCCATGGCATCCACGGATGACCATCATAATCTCCTCAGCAACGTTAATCCAAGCAAATGCACGTGGTAGATACTGGTGAAGGTTGATGTTATTTATAGTCGGTTTGGTAAGGAAATTTATGAGCTTGACCCTGGATATCATGCACGATCTATCAACCTCATTGTGTTTGATGCTTAGGTGTGCTTCATAGTTTATATTTAATGGATATATTCATCCACATGCCATTGCCTCTAATATACCCTTAACAATTTTTCCCACCCAAATCATTTTTAGGGAACTCAAGTGGAAGTGCTTATTACTGGGCCTGAGTTGATGCACCCGTTTGGGAATATGTTTAAGGTGGACACGACATACATGATTACAAACTTAGTAGTGCACGATAGAGGTCAACTAATTCATAAGAAGTATCATCTTCGGATACTAGATATGACTCGAGTACGTGAATACTCCAGCAATTTTCTTGGGCACAACTTTAAGCTATACTTAGTTAAGGACTTAAAGATGAATAAGTCCTCTGCTTGCCATCTAATCGATGATCCTTTTTCACTCTTCTAATCTTACCAAGTTTTGCGTGTTATTTTCATTTCATGCCTCAAGTTTGTTTATTTTTTTTCCCTCATGTTGTAGATGTTTATATATTATAATCGTCTATATATAACTGTCTATATAAGTCCTCATGTTGAAGAATATTATAACTGTCTATATATTATCTGTGTAATGTATTTAAATATTAAGAAACCTCCTATTTGTTTTGACAGGTAGATGAGACAGTTATAGAGGAACCTATTTGCAATGGTCGTGCTAGGAAAGAAGGAGCATCTGACTTGAATGATATTGATGATCTTACTAGGCTTAATGACATGACTGCGTCTCAGATTGTTGCACCCATAGCTGTGCCTACGACTGTAAACATGAAAGGCAAGAGGAAGTATGCTCCAAGAAGATTTGTTGCTATAGATGAAACTACCAAGCCTCCTCAAGTTCATGTGCCTTCAGTTCCTAAGCAAGTAAAAGCCATCAAGCAGGAAAAGAAGTAGGCTAGCCTTCTGAGGAATGCGTCTCCGAGTTATTTACTCATTTAATTTAGGTCCTATCATGCTTGTTATAACACTTGTCCTGAGTGTTATCCAACAATTACATCATTTAAATAAATTAAGTGTGGTTAGGGAGTTGATTCTAAAACTAACTTAAAAAGCAAATTATTTAAATTACTAAACAAATAAACCATCACAAAATAAACATTTAAAATCTTTAGAAAAATTTGTAGGCTCTATCTATAGCGCACGGAAGCAAGTTAGATGAAAGCGAGATAAAAAGTTGCTGTCATGGCAGCATTAGCCCTCCCAAGCTAATTTTCGGGAGGCACTGTTCCATCATTTGACCTCCGATTGAAGTGATTTTAAAGATCACACGTCATTTTTAATAATTACTGGTAATGCACCAAATTTCAAAAAGATCTAACGATTGGATTAGAATTTAGACACTCTACAAGATTGGACAAACTTGCTATCATGACAGCACTTCTGAACTAACTTTCGGAGTGCACAATTTCATCATCTGACCTCTGATCGGAGCGATTCCAAGGCCCACATGTCACTTTTAAGGAGTATCATTAGCATACTAAATTTTGAAAAGATTCAACAGATGGATTGAAATTCGTGCATGTTGTAAAATTTAGTAACTTTGCTGTCATAACAGCATTAAATAGCTGTCATAATAGCACCTCACCTCCAAATCAATTTTCAGAGCGTGTCATTTTTCTGTATGATGTTCGATTGAGGTAATTCTAAAGCCCACACGAAGATTATAAAATTTTTTACTTATGATCCAAATTTCAGAAAAATCTAACGGTCGGATTGAAATTTGGACGCTCGGATATAAAAATGTAGCTTTTTGGCAAAAATTATTTTCCAAATTGTCCAAATCTCATCCTAATAGTCAGAAACCTATGGGAACACTTTGGACATGTCAAATAGGACTAGGAGTATCTGATAGAACATTTAAATGATGGAAAAACCTCTTATATCAGAATTTGACCACCCTAGTGCCATTTTCAAAAATGGACCCTAAGCCCTTAAAATTTATAAATTACACAAGAGAGGTCAAAAACCATGCCAAATACCATATATACATATGAATATACATGCTAAACATTTTCACTTAGCTTAGATATTCTCGTGGGGCCCACGCACCCACTCTCTCTATCCAAAGTATATGTTTGTCCATAGCACACCATTCGCAATACAATCACTTTGTATTTGCTTGTATAATCACATATATACCAAAATAAACATTTGCTTGTAGTGAAAACTCGATCCACCAATAAATCCATCAAAATCATACACCATAACCAAATTTCTTAGTCATAAGTCTACAAGCAGACAAGAATTCATATAAAATCATACAATCTACACATATTCATACACATATATATAATCACATTCTACTAACACCCTAATCGTAAATACATTACAATAGATTTTCTCAAAAGAAAGGGGTTGCAGTTCTTTACAATCCAAAAACAACCTTTAGCTCTGCTCCTTTCCTCGTCCATCACCAGATCCTTCGCCTGGACCTAAAAATATTGAAAAGAAAGGGGTGAGGCAACCACAATCTCAATGACAGAGAAATCTACATTTATTATTACAAAATAAGCCATAACCGAATAAATGAATAATAGATTAAACATAATATATAATTTAATTATTAAAAATGCATGAATGTATGACATAGGCTAGTATGACCTTTCATGACCGACAGAATGCCCTCTAACACTCTTTAGCTCGCAGGTAAATCTTATACCCACTTGTACCTTTATAGGCACAAAATATAATCTACGGCATGATTGAATCCACCTAACCACCTGTGCTCCTTTGATGTGAATCCTAAGCAGCCGAAGCTAACTCCTTTCCAGAGCCAACCCGACTTACTCTCCATGTGAGGGCTACCTTGGCTTAGGCATTTAATCTCATACTTCATATGTCGGATTCCCTCCTCCACTGAAAGGTATCAAACACTCAATTCACTAACCACTTTAGTGCACTGAGCTCACAATACAAAAGGCAACACTGAGTACTGGCAGTGTGCTATAAAATATCACAAGTCCACACTTCCCCAATGGCGAACTCCCACTGACATCATGCCTTTTACTCGTCTACCTTTCCCGAGTATTGACCATTTCAATATTTTAAGGTAGCATAACAAATATTACTCCTCCCTTAAGCGGTTCCTTAACCTATCTAAAGTACCTAATCTAGTTACACTTTCTTAAGTGCAACTTCCATTATTTATAATTACAATGCATGCAAACAACCTTGTTTCTATAAAAATATTATTGTTAAACAAATAGAAAACATATATGCACTATTATCCAAGTAGTACCCCATAAGTCTTTATAAGATAAAATTAATTGCATTTAATCATTTAAAACATATATTGCATGATAGCTAGTAATATTTATTCAAAAATAGCTAAACAAAGCAACAAGAAATATAGATTCCCTTGTTAACTCAACCCTTTTATACCAAAAGGATTTTTTCTTGTACAAAAATGAAACTTGGCTTGTTCTTTATCCTCCAATTAAGTTCCATTAATAATTCCTTATAACATATAAGTGATCCATATCACTTTTCAGGGCAAATAACATTAATGAATACTATAACTCACATCACACAACTTGGGTCAATGAACTATAATCCATCTTAATGGTCCATATATTAAACCAACCATTCACATAGTATCATTTAACCATCAAAACAATTTATTAGCCACCATTAGGCCAATTTCCAAATTCATATAATTTTTAATCAATTAAAAACTTTCACTTAATGTCACCAACTTTCATAATTGGCCCTTATAATTAAAACCAAAGCTTAATTTAAATTTTATTAGATTCAAATAACACAATTATAACTAAATCAATAGGCTTAAACCATTGAAGAGTGAAATCCAATCTCTTAGGGTTTGATTTTTGCCCTAAAACTTTCTTTTTCATCCAATTGCCCACTCAATATTAAAGCACCATATAAAAACTCAAAACAATCTCTATAGGACTTAAGGAAATCAAAGCTTACAAGAACAAAACCTTTGGAATCAAAATTAAGAATTTTTATTTTCCAAAAACTCAAGAAAACCAAGGGAGAAGGAAGAGGATTGAAGTAGGGAGTTTACCTATTGTGTGGCCAAACTTGCAACTGCTACAAAGCCTCTTAGATCCAAGCCTAACCCCCTCTCTTCCTCCTCTCTTCTTCCTCTCTCTCTTTTTCTTGCTCTTTGTTTCTTTGCTTTCTTTGTTTCATTTTTGTGTGTATTGCCCTTTAAAAAAACTGATCCATACACTTTGAAAAAAATTACAATGAAAGGCCCAATATTTTTTTATTATAGCACAAAAGGCCGGGTCAGTTTGGTAATTTTTTTCATAGTTAAAAATAAAATAAAACAAAAATTTTACTTAGTAAAATTTGAACTCCAAACCTCTATCAAATTATTCTTAATTTTAATTTAATTATAGATATTTTATTTTAAAATAAATTTGAGTTTTAAAATTTTTAGAACGTTATACTTGTGTTGTAATGTGGGTGGTACTTGTCATTGACATTATGTTTTTATCTGTTGTTTGGTTAGGATTGTTAAGTTCATGGACTTCCTTTTAATGTGCTTATGTTCTGTACTCTTTCTAAGTCAGGTGTGCTGTTGTTATTGTACTGTTGGAAATGGATGTGTTTGTTTTAGTATTATTCGAGTATTTTACCACACGCATTATTGATAGATTCACTGAATCAAAACTCAATGTTCATCATCCTCTTCATTCAATTATAAATATTTACGCATTAATACGTATTAATCAAAGACTTACCCTATGAACATATATCTTCACAACCTGAGCATTTCCATATTGTGAACTGTAAAAATGTTAGATTTACTTAACCCTCAATCTTATAACCTTAAGTAGCTATTTACCTTTATAAATTCTTGTGTAATTCCAGACTTAAGATAAAATACATAAAGAAATGAAAAAAGCGATCTCAACTCATTAAAATGAAGAGACTATAAAAAACATATGATATTATTGACAGCATGCATCATTTGTAAGCACATCTTCCAAATTTACACATAAATCCAATATTAGTGGGCCTCTATTTTCTACAAACGAACTAACACATATAAACCAAAGGCTTATCGTGTAGAGACAATTATTTATGGTTGAAATTATTTCAATTACTTAAAGTATAAAATATTGATATATTCCCTTAACGTTCAGCCTTAAAAAAATTAAATTTCATTTATCTTTATAATTTACTGTGTCAGTCCAGACTTTATATATCATGCATCCAGATGAGAGAATGCAATCCCATAAGTGTTAAATAAATAAACTATAATGCTTATAAATAAAATAAACTATGATATCAACTGAAAAAAATCATTGACATCATGCATTCTTCTTAACACATATTTTACTACTGTATTTTTTGAAAGCAACCCAATTAGTTTGGCTCAATATTCAAACTAAGCTCTCATCTGTCCCATCTATTTATTTACATTACATAATGATATTTGGAAAAGTAAAGGGATCTAGGTTCTCAATGTCCACATCAGAACCTGTCATGCACATATTCATGCGATATTATTTGCCTATTCCAACTGCAAACAAAATCACTACAGCTCAAACATTGGTTGACCCAAGGATATTAAAGTTATTTACTTCAAGAAAAAAGAAAAGTCACTTTGCTTACTTCAAACAAAGCAGGTTTCAAATTGGTGAGTGTTTTCATTAATATACATTACCTTCAGGACAAAGAATAGCTGGATGTCAGTACTCTCTCATATACACCACGCATAACATTTCATTCTTTTATTAAACCAAGTCAAAGATTCTTGCATTCATAATGAAGTTGACATAACTTGAAAAAGATGAGATGCATGTGGACATATACACCAATTGCAAGTATAGGACTTCTATTAAACCAAATCAATTGCTATCTGGCCTATTTGATTCAGGTTGACTAGAATCAACCGAAGATTACAAGAATGCAGATAAAAGTCCCTACTGAGGTAGGAGAAGAGGTTCCAAGTACTCAAACCAAGTTTCATCCTTCTAAACTTTTATTACACCTATTGGAAGTAATCGAAGAAATTTTCTTTACCTGGATTCAAGCAGCACAGAACACCTACTGACCAACAGCAACTAAAATCAGGTTCGACACTTACAACTTCTCTGGGCTGCTTGAAATCGCAGCAAAGGAATAGAAACAGATCCCGTCTGATGCGAAATACTTGGTTGTGCAAGAGAGAGCTACTTGTATAATGGGGAGGAAGAGAAGAACGGCAGCTGCTATATATAGCTGAAGCAGAATCAAACCAACCTAATGGTACAAATAACACAATCAATGAATCAATTAGTGTACATTTGTTTATACTGTAATGGATGAGTGCTTCATGAAACCAATCTCAGTAATGAATTCCTTTTTCTGTAGGAAACATGCAACTAAACATGACCCCTTTAACTAGTCAGCTTGAAAATTCTTCTCGAGTGACCCCACACAGCAATGTTGGCCATACACAACCGACTCTAATACTATCACATGATAGAACTACAATATCTCATCATCGAATGAGAAGAAGAGTTCTACAGGATATGACAAATGTGGCAACAAATCTGTCAGAATGATTTCATAACATACCAAACACAGGTGAAAGTAATAGTTTATGCATAGGGGCGTTTTATTACTAGTCATCTCGCAGTTCCCCTTATTCACTATCTATCTAATTATTTGGAGTCATTTTGAATGTTGAATATTATAATTTCATACCAGATAACTATTTATAAGCATACAAGTTCTAAATTGAGAGCTATTCAATCTATCAGCCAAAACATAGGCAATCTATTTGATGGATCTAACAATGGAAGGAAGCAAAAATCATGAAAAGGTTGTGCTGTATTGAAGTCCTTAAAGCAATGCATATTTATTTTATAATTTTATCTTCCTGTTTACTAAATTGTTTGAGAATTAGACGGCAAATAAAGTCAAGCATCGGTTCATTTTGCAGGCACAAGAAGAGCTGTGTTCAGTGCAAAAAAATCATCAGTTACAGGCAGTAAAATGTAAATAATTTTATTATAACTATAAGACATGAATTAAAAGTTACTTGTGGTTAGAATTTTTGGGTTCAAACTAGAAAGTTTTGGTTTCATCAGGACAGGAAGCATACTACATAAACATTGAATTTACTTATGGATGCAATGATAATGAAAATAATTCAGAAAGTGAACACTTAGCACAGAAACCGAATGAAAACAAGCAATTCTTATTCTTTTCAAGTCTGAGCTCCTTACACAGCCAAAGGGCCCTATTTATAGTTTTGGAATTGTGAAAACTGAAGCTTACAAATTAAAAGGGAGGTTACAGGAATTAAGGGGAGGTTACAAAGAGTTTATTGTGCTCCATTATGTGTTTTTCGTTTCTGCTCTTTCCATTTCATCCTCCTCGGGTTGGGCAGAACTCGCCCTCGAGTCAAATTCATCATCTTCATCAATGTACGAAGATAGATCAGCGACATTGAAGGTGGCAGATACACTATAAGAACCAAGTAATTCCACCTTGTAAGCATTGTTGTTGATCTTTTGCACTATCTTGAACGGACCATCAACTCTCGGGGACAGCTTAGCATTTGGTTGTTTAGGAAATCGTTCCTTTCGTAAATGTATCCAAACCAAATCGCCCACTTTAAAAGTTTGATACTTTCGATGCTTGTCACGTTGAGTCTTGTATCTCAAGTTCTGCTTCTGTATTCGGGCACGAACTTGTTCATGTAACTTCTTGATTTCCTTAGCCTTTTGGTCAGCATCAGAATTATATTGCTGCTTATCCAGTGAAGGGGTCAAGTCTAGTGGACTAAGGGGACGAGTGCCATAAACAACTTCAAACGGACACTTCCTAGTTGCTTGGTTGACAGAGTTATTATAAGCAAACTCAACTTAAGTAAGAATGAGATCCCACTGCTTCAAATTCTTTCCCACGAAACTACGAAGAAGATTACCAAGAATCCTGTTTATAGCTTCAGTTTGGCTGTCTGTCTGGGGATGACTAGTGCTGCTAAACTGGAGCTTAGTTCCCATCTTCTTCCATAGTATCTGCCAAAAGTGGTTGAGAAACTTCACATCACAGTCAAAAGTGATAGTCTTGGGAATGCCATGAAGACGCAGAATCTCCTTAAAGTATAAATCTACTACTTGAACAGCATCATTAGTCTTCTGGCATGGAACAAAATGGGCCATTTTTGAGAAGCAATCCACAACCACCGTGACAAAATCTAACTTCTCTCCTTTAGTGCAATCTGTAAGTGGTGCAGCAATTGAGCTAAAATTACAAATGAATCTCCTATAGAAAGAAGTTAATCCGTGGAAGCTTCAAACCTCCTGGATAGATTTTGGAATTGGCCAGCTATCAATGGCTGCAACTTTGCTTGGATCAACACGAACACCTTCTGCGGTAATGATGTAACCCAAGAACACAACTTCGCTGGTGAGGAAGGTGCACTTCTTGAGATTTGCATAAAGCTTTTGTTCACGCAAGGCTTGTAAAACTTGCCGCAAGTGATCTAAATGCTCCTCTTGATTCTTACTGTAAATAAGAATATCGTCAAAGTATACAACAATAAATTTACCAATGAAGGGTCTCAATACTTGATTCATCAGGTGCATAAATGTGCTAGGGGCATTTGTTAACCCAAAAGGCATCACATTCCACTCATATAAGCCATCTCTGGTCTTGAAAGCGGTCTTCCACTCATCTCCTGGTCGAATTCTGATTTGATGGCACCTATTACGAAGGTCAATTTTGGAGAAAATAGTGGCACCATGCAACTGGTCTAGCATATCATCAAGCCGAGGTATCGGAGACCGATACTTAATAGTGATCTTGTTGACGGCTCAATAGTCAATGCACATTCTCCAACTTCCATCCTTCTTTGGTACTAGAAGAACAGGTACAGCACAAGGGCTGATACTTTCTCGAACCAACCCTTTCTTCAACAACTCTTCAACTTGCCGTTGGACTTCGGCATGTTCCTAGGGACTCATCCTGTATGCAGGCTTGTTAGGAATGACTGCTCCTGGAACGAAGTCAATAGCGTGCTGTATGTCTCGTATGGGAGGCAACCCAGGTGGTATCTCATCAGATATTACATCTAGAAATTCTGACAATAGCGGAATGACTCCAGGCGGATTGGTCGTCTCATCATTCACCTCAAGCACCAGAATAAAGTTCATCATTTAGGCTTTGAATGATCCTTAGTTATATCTTCCCAAGGTGCTTCTGGAATTGGCAAAGGCACGTATAATCCTGTATTTTGACCCTTGAATTTGGCCAAGTGATAAATTCTGCATCTTTGTATATGCTTGTTGACATCTCGTTCAAGTCGAAGCCAGTAAAAGTTCTCCTTCACTAGGTCAACTATCTTATCCTGTCCAAAAAGTCCAGCTAATCTACCGTCATGTGCTTCCCAAATTATGGCTTCCCTTAAGGAACCCTGTGGAATACAGAGGGTTTTACCTCAAAATAAAAAACCATTGTGTCTGTAGAACTGGTGGAAAGGTTGATTTACAGTTGCTGACCACACTTCTCGGAAATCAGGATCATCTTGATACAACTCTTTGACAAGGTCAAATCCAACAACCTTGGTTTGTAGTGTTGTAAGTAGCACATGGCGACGACTAAGGGCATTAGCTACGGAGTTCAGAGTTCCAGCCTTATGTTTGATAAGGAATGGATAAGACTGTAAGAGTTCACTCCAATGAGCATGTCTGCGACTGATCTTCTGTTGGGAATTCAGATACTTGAGAGCCTCATGATCAAAAAAAAGTATGAACTCTTTATTCAGGAGATAATGACTCCAATGTTGGAGAGCTCGAACAATGGCATAGAATTCCTTGTCATAAGTAGAATATCTAAGCTTGGCATCATTAAGCTGCTCACTAAAAAAAGCAATAAGATGGCCCTCCTGGCTAAAGACAGCACCAATGCCGATGTTAGAAATATCACAACTAACTTCAAATACTTGATCAAAGTTAGGAAGAGCTAGGACTGGAGCTTCAGTCAACTTCTTAAGCTCCTTAAAGCTTTTTTGAGCTTGCTTTGTCCACTGAAACTTCTCTCCTTTGGTGCAATTTGTAAGTGGTGCATCAATTGAGCTGAAATTACGGATGAATCTCCTGTAGAAAGAAGGAATTGCTTTTCATTCAATTTCTGTGCCATTTTGGTATCAGAGCAGGTCCAAAGAGCGAGAGAGTGAGTTACAGTTGAGAAAGCACGCCGGAGAGAAGAGAGATTCAGTGGAGGAGTCCCTGACGTCTTCGCGTTTTGCAATCCAGGCGTTTTCTCAGAAAAATAACATCACTATCGTGCTCAGGAGGTCTGAAAACATGGAATAGGAGGTTCCCCGTCACCGAAAAACAACTCACGCACCGTCACGTGCCGCCGTTAGAAAACCACGCGTTTCACCGCCGATACACGCGCCGTCACGCGCCATCCGAAGGTTGAAGACGCTGACGTCATCTGACACATCATCAATCTAACCGGTCAATGACAGGATAGCCTAATAGTACTCTGCCACGTGTCATCATCGCCACGTCACTATACATAGTTAGCCAATTTTTCAAAAATTACATTTTTGCCTCAAATCTTTCTATAATTCTAAATTTGCCCCTCAATTTTATGAAATTTCATATAGACCCTAAAATTTTCTGAAACTCTATTTTAACCCCTAAACTTTTCTAAAATTACACTTTTGCCCCTTTATTTTTCCTGAATTCCATTTTAACCCCTATATTTTTCATAAATTGCAATTTGACCCCCTTCATTCTTCCAGAATCTCCATTTTACCCCCTAGCCTGTCCAAAATCCTTATTTTGCCCCTAGCCTTTCTAAAAATCCCATTCTACCCTTATATCCTCAACGTTTCCATCTGCACCTTAATCTTTCCCATATCCCTAGCCTTGACGCCTATCCAAAATGCCTCTAAGACGTAGACATGTACGTGAGGTTGAGATGGAAAAGATGAGACGTAGGATATGAGAGTTGGAAGCCACTGTGGAATTGCAGCGAACTCTATTAAACAACAATAGAGAAAACTTAGAGGGAGATTCGGGAAGCAGTAGTTCATTATCCACCGACAACCGCCGTCATCCACGGCAATAACAATTCCACCCTAATGACATCAAGGTCGACATTCCTGAATTCGAGGGAAGGCTCCAGCTAGATAAGGTTGTAGATTGGCTGTAAACTGTTGAACGAGTATTTGAATACAAGGAGATTCTAGATGTGTAAAAAGTCAAGATTGTCGCCCTCAAACTCAAGAAACATGCTTCTATTTGGTGGGAAAACCTCAGATGAAAGCAGGAATGTGAGGGAAAGCACAAGATTGAGACCTGGGAGAAAATGAAACGCCAGCTCACGAGGAAATTTCTACCAAATCATTACCACCAGGATAATTTTATCCAGCTACAAAATCTTCGACTGAGATCTTTATCTGTAAAAGAATATACTAGAGAGTTTGAACAACTCATGATAAAGTGTGACATTCAAGAGAAGGAGGAGCAAACAATAGCCTGGTACCTTGCAGGCTTAAACACAGATATCAGTCGTCCAGTCCAGCTTCAGCAATATTGGACCTTGGATGATGTCATCCGTCTAGCCATGCATGTTGAGAAGGAAATCAGGATCATCTTGATACAACTCTTTGACAAGGTCAAATCCAACAACCTTGGATTGTAGTGTTGTAAGTAGCACATGGCGATGACTAAGGGCATTAGCTAGGCGGCTACGCGTGACGGGGCGCGGGTTGGTTTCCGGTGACGGGGAATCTCCTATTCCACGTTTTCAGACCTCCTAAGCACGATGGTGATGTAACCTCCCCTTAATTCCTGTAACCTCCCTTTTAATTTGTAAGCTTCAGTTTTCACAATTCGAGAACTATAAATAGGGCCCTTTGGCTGTATAAGGAGCTCAAACTAGAAATAAAATTCAGAGTTTTCTCTTTTCATTCAGTTTCTGTGCCATTTTGTCACAGTCAAAGGGCCTTATTTATAGTTTTGGAATCATAAAAATTGAAGCTTACAAATTAAAAGGGAGGTTACAGGAATTAAGGGGAGGTTACAAAGAGTTTATTGTGTTCCATTATGTGTTTTCCGTTTCTGCTCTTTCCATTTCATCACTTTTCTAGAGGATCTGTAGGTATATATATATATATATAAGTTATGTTATGTGACGAATATGAATATTTAGAATATTATGTAAATCATGTAATTATGTAAATTATATATATATATATTATATAAGTAAATATAAATAAGTAGTATTAACTTTTATTTTGTAAAGACCAATGTTTTTTCCTGCTTTTCTTTCAAACGAATTTGTGGATGTGTCAACTCACAACAAGCTTTCTGCCAAAAATGTGGTGATTGTACACGGTAATTACTAATGACTTTGATGATTAAATCATTATTTGTAATGTTCTTTAATTATAGTAGTAATTACTTAATTAATGTTTAAATTGGATGGCATAGCCTTTACGTCAAAATAAAATATTTCTGGCAAACAAATTATTTAATTATAATAGGTATAATAAACGACTTATAACTAAAACAATTCGTCTTGGAAATATCTTTATGTCAAGACTTGGCATTGGATTATAATTTTGATTTTCTACGGTAATCTATTTTGCTAAAATTAGATAATTCTCTTCAAATTCAAACCATAGTTGTTACCAATTATCTGTACCATGGAATTAGGAATAATTATGAATAATGACATCTAATAATTCCAACTTGAAAATTAGATGAATAAATAAGCTTTTTAATTTATACAATTGACACATAAGCTTTATTATTATGACACATCATAAAATCGAGCAAACATTAAATTTCAAGTAATTTAGCGTACATTGAAGCAGTTGTCACGCCCAAAAAATAGAGGGTGACTGGCACGGGTATGAACCACTCACACATTCCCGTAAGCCTCAAAATGAATATCTATTCCATTTTACAAAAGAAAAGAACAAAATTTAATCAAGTCACATGAGAATTAAAATAACTCCTTTAAACTCATTATCACAAGAAAGTGTCGACGTTTTTGTAGAAATTTCGGCAGAACTTCCCATGTAATTAGGATCTCCCGAAAATTCTACAATAAAAATTTTACAGATAACAGTATAAATTAGGAGCGTAACTCCTTCCAGCTAGCAACCAATATACAAACCAAAAATAAGGTTTATCAATAACCTATGTGGAGTATCTACTCTTTCTTTCAAATCAAAAGACATACAATTTCTATATTTACATTAAAGCAACTATACCAATCAAAAAGGTCCACCCATTGTAGCTAGTTGCCCTTTAGAGGTCGATGGCGGGATCAGCGTCAGCTAACAAATCTGAGACCAAAATAATTTTTTCAGTGAATAGCATTCCCAAGAAAAAGTTCTTAGAATTTTAATCAATAATCTCTAATAATGGTGTCAGCTAGTTAAAAGTAATTCCACCAAAATTTATAAACATGTAAGTCATAACCATATTTATAATATAAGAGTAAATTGAAAAGAATTTATGTTATCATGCTTAAAGAAAACAATCTGCTGTCATATAACTCAAAGTGATACCAATTACTAGTCAAAATCAAGTAAATTTTGAAAACACATATTAATCAACAGTTAAAATTTTGAGAACTGAATAGAACAGGTTATAAATGTGGACACTCAGTCCACGAGGGTAAATAACCAAACACGACTTATGCCATGAAAACAAACGTGGACACACCAGTCTATGAGGGTAAGTAACCAAACGCAGCCGAAGCTATGAAACAAACCTGAACACGCAGCCCACGAGGGTAAGTAACCAAATGCAGCTCAGGCCACAGAATCAAACGCAGGTATGAAACCCACGAATACCAACCGTAAGAATAAAACTCACGAAACAAACTAGCTAGTGTTCAACCACAGCGTACTACGAGCTAACAGAACTGCCATTAGCAGCAGTGTTCTGTATAGAGTTCTCTTAGAAATCCTGTTTCAAACATGCGAGAGAAATAATTATTTTTGAAGTCAAATTTTCATTCTCAAGATCAAACTCGCATGAATTGCTTCATTTATATGAAACTTGCCAAATCGATACATCATAGTGAATGTACAAACTTGCACTAATCATATAACCAAGAAATTTTGAAATTAATTAAGTAAAGGTGCCTTTGTCAATATTAGAAAGATATTTCTTGAGAAAATGCACAAATCATAATGTAATGATCCTTTATCATTATCTCAAAATTTCTAAAACTAGCATAATTCATAAAAATTAAATATTTCAATAAAAGATTTTTAATAAATAATTATAAGGAATGCTATTCACTTACTTGTTGAAGCTTTAAATTCTCAAAATATTCCTTGCCTTTAATTCTGGTCAGGGTTCCGTTCTTCCTCGCACCCTATCAGAATATATATATAAATAAGTGAATTTTTAACATAATTTTAAATCAATCACCATCATATTTAGAGTTGATCTAAGTGTTATCGATAACATTACTAATCCCCACCAATTTGTTTTAGTCAAAACCATCCATTCATAATTCCATAGCTTCCATACTAACATACTTCCCCCATCAAACATTATCCTTCATACTTACAACCTTCCCCATTCTTGAGGTAAAAATTTTCATAAGTTTTGCACCAATTTCTTTAGGTGCATGAATTCTAATTATTTAAATTATATATCCAAACTACTCTCTTCCCATTCTTCCTTAATAGTTTCTTTAACCATATTCAATTCAAATTAGATTTATTTAGCTCCAAGGATTATGACCCACATATATATTTTTATCAAATTTTAGAATAAACTTCCAACTAAATTTGAATCTTCTCCCTCCTATAACAGCACGGCATAACAGTACAGAAGGCATGCATATTATATTTTTTTTTCCAGCCACGTATAGCCATAAACAGCCACAAGGGAGCCAATTTTTTTTCTTCTGCCCCTTAAATCACCAGTTCACATATATACAGACTAAAAGGAGCCTAAATGTGAAGCCTTCTCGCCTTGACTCACCACGACCAAAAACAAAGATGAAGAAATTGAAACAGTCGGCTGAACAGGAGAGATATAATTCAAACACTGTCACGATGCACAGCAATAAAATGAGCTTGACTCCACAGCACCGATACAAGCTTACAGTAATAGCTCCACTCTAGTTTTGATGCTTTGTGATTTCTCAGCTCAAAACATACGGACTGAATAGCACGCAAAAAGGACACGGAAATCGGGAGCACATAATAGTAAAACAGAGCACAAGCTCACGGTTGAGCTGGGAAAGGAAAGACTCGTAAAAGAAAACCTTTTTGCCTCAACGATCTGTCCCTTTATTCCATCCACAACTCAAATGTGAATGACGCAGGGAAAGCAACAAATCGAGAAGGAGAGAAAAAAAAAAGAGTCCGCACATATAAAGGAGAGTTTGAATGTCACTGAGTAGTGGGAACCTTCTCCGTCGTCGGTGATTGCCAGGAATAAAAAGGGGAGAGATAGTCGATTATGGTAGAAGGTTGGAGAGTAATATGGGACACTCTCGAACTCTCTCTCTCTCTGTGTATGTGCACTGACTGGATAAGGAAGAAGTAAAAGAGAATTTATCAAATGATGAAGAGGGCATTATGGTAATTTCATATAGGCTAAAACCAATCAGAAATAAAATTCCTTATTAGTATTATATATATTTATTTATTTATATATTTTGGGCTATAACAACAGTAATAATTAAGATCTTTATAATTATATTTTACTATGCACTTAATCCACTTTGTTAATGTCAATTTGTAGAATATATAGATGAATGAGATGCTACTGAAATTTGTATGTTTTGTGGAGCTGAACTATGGTGCAATGAATGTATTAAGAAAGATACGTTTATAAGAACACTACAATTTTTAATTTGTTGCCTTAATGGTAAAGTTGAATTACCATCAATGCATAGCCCCCCACCAATATTGAAAAGGTTGTTCTTTGACAAGATATCAGCAAATTTGAAGAATTTCATTGCAAATATAAGACAATACAATAACATGTTCTTATTTACATTAATGGGTGGGAAGATCAATCATTCAATTAATTATGGAGTTGATCCTTATTCATTTGTGTTGCTTGGCATGAATTACCACATGATTGGAAGTTTACTTCCACCATAAGGGGCTAGACCTATATATTCACAACTATACATTTATGATACCGAGAATGAAGTGACCAATTGAATAGTGGTTGTGAGGTAAATTACCTTTTCATAATTCATAAGTACATATTAAATCCTCTACTGAAAACACACACACACACAAGCTTTATTTATTCATGATTGCAGCAACCATCAAATAAGATTAAATATTGATCAAGCCATTTTTCATCTAATCAAAGATGTTTTAGATGAATTCAACCCATTTGTTAAACAATACTGAATGACTTCATCACTCATAAAAAATCAAACTTTTAATGAATTGAAGTCATGCATGATTGGAACAAGGCACCATGATGGGCATACTTATAATCTTCCATCTGCTTTTAAAGTTGCAACTTTAGTGGTAGGCAATATAGATATGTCATTCAGTAGAAGGGATATTATTGTTAAAGAACTATCTAGATCACCTTAACGTATAAATGAATTACATGCATCCTATATTCCTATTCTATTTCCATTTGGTGAGGATGACTATAGAGATGATGTTGATCATCGAGAAGAAACTCTAAGCACAACAAAGAAGAAAAAGAAAGTTAGCATGCGAGAGTACTTTTCCTATAGACTAATGTTGCGTCATATCGAGGTTATAGCATTGCTCCATGCACATTGATTGTTGCAGCAATTCATTTAGATGGATATACAATGACAAAATCACAAAGATTACTCTGGGTGAGAACTCATCAAAAGGAACTTTGAGTAGATTTATATCAAGGGTTGTCAGATGCACTAATAAGAGGAGAAAGGGAGCAAACTCCACTGGAAGGCGAATAATTTTCCCTTCTTCTTTTACAGGAGGTGCAAGATATATGTTAATTATCAAGATGCCATGGCTATTTGTCGTTGGGTAGGCTATCCAAATATTTTCCTAACTTTCACATGTAATCTTGCATGGCCTAAAATAACTAGATTTTATGATCGAAATTCTTTATCTCCATCAGATCATCCAGACATACTATGCATGGTTTTTAGAATGAAGTTGAAATCTTTAATGAAGACTATTAAAGAGAATAAAATATTTGGAACTGTTTCTAAAAGTAAAATAACTTATTACTCCAATCTGTTACATTTCAATTCCAATATATTTCATTCTAATTAGACCATTTCATTACTTCGTTAATCCATTATATTACATTTTTATTTACAATATATTTCACCAATGTTGCTTCATATTGTAGACTTGTTTTCAATTATTTACATTATATGCTCATTGAATATTATTAGAAATTTACTTTTTACATATGTTATATTTCATCGTAACAAAGGTATATACCATTGAATTTCAAAAGAGAGGTCTTTTTCATGCCCATATACTTTCATTCTTAAATAAGCATGATAAAATTAAAGATTCAAATGGTATAGACAAAATTATTTTTGCTGAAATTCTTGACAAGGAAACCTCACCAACATTGTATGATTTAGTTAAAAGCTTTATGATACATAGTCCATGTGGTTCTATGAATCCTAAGTCACCATCCATGAAAGAGAAGAGATGCATTAAATATTTCCCCAAAAAATTCAACAATGAAACAATGATTGATGAAGATGGATACTTTACATATAAAAGAAGAGATGATGGAAGAATCATTGAAGTAAAGGGTATTCCTCTAGATAATAGATATGTTGTTCCATATAATCCCCTCCTTCTCTCAATGTTTCATGCTCATATAAATGTTGAGAAAATGCAATCATTCTATATGTATCAAGTACTTATTCAAGCATATTAGTAAAGGAAATGATAGAGTGGTAGAAATAATATATGACAACAATGATGAGATTCAGTAGTATTATAATTGTCGATATATTTCTACATGTGAAAGATCATGGTGTATATTTAGATTTGACATCTTTCATAGATATCCTTCAGTTGAAAGACTTAGCTTCCATCTTCTAAACATATAATTTATTGTTTACTTAAACACTGATGATGTTGAGGAGTTGTTAGATAAGCAAAGAGTATGTGAATCGCGATTCTTCGCTTGGATGAAAATGAATGACAATGAAGACTTTGTAAAAACCCTTACATATCTAGAGTTTCCACATTATTATACTTATCAAAGAAGTAAAAGGGAATAGAAATGAAGAAAGAGAGGTTTTGTAGTAGGTAGAATAACTCACGCATCTCCATCATCAGGAGAACTTTATTTCCTTAGAATTTTACTGATAAAGGTTAAGGGGCCTACTTCATTCGATGATATTAAAATAGTAAATGGTGTCATTCACTCAACTTTCAAAGATGCTTGCTTTGCACTTGGCTTATTAGATAATGATAGAGAGTACATAAATGCAATTGAAGATGTTTCTCTTTGGGCTTTAGGAGTTCTATTAAACAAAATGTTTGTGACCATGTTATTATGCTCGTGCTTGAGTAATTGAACCTCTTGAACATCAAGCTTGAGTGGAGAAAATTGTTTAGAATTAGCCCCTTTAGGTTGTGTATCTATATCACAAGGAACAATACCCTCCTCATGCCTATGAATTTCAAGCATTTGTAGACATTTTGTCATAATTTAACAATTCATGAGACAAGATATCCTTCAAGCATGTATCAACATCTAAGCAATTTTGGCACACATAAGCATTAATGCAAGAGCAAGGGATATAAGTAGTAGCAAGTATAGACTTATGATCAAGTAAAGAAAATGCATGGTCCTCAATAGCTTCATCAAGCAAAGTACCAATGGCATTAACATCAAGTAAGGAATAATCCTTAAAATGCCTTTTCATTACCTTATAGATATTGAAGTTAACTTGATCATCCCCACATTTTAAAATCAAGGTACCTTTATCTATATCAATCATGGTACGTGCAGTCCTCATAAAAGGTCTACTGAAGATCAAGATATCTTCCCTATAACCGTTATTATTCATGTCCAACACATAGAAGTCCACAAGAAATAATAAATTCTTTACACTCACAATCAAATCTTCTACAATTCCATATGGCTCCCTAAAACTTCAATCCGCAAGTTAGCAAATCATGTTAATAGGATGCATGCAATCAAGTTTAAGAGATATATATATGAAATATGGCATGACATTAATTGTAGAACCCAAATCAACAAGAGCATGTGAAAATTTTAAGTTACCAATCATGCAAGGGATAGTAAAGGATCTAAGGTCTTCACACTTAATAAGTAATTATGGCTTCATGATTACACTAATAGAATGAGGTCATTGTACTCTAGCATTAGGAATGAACTTCCTCTTATTAGTATAACAATCTTTAAGGAACTTAGCATATTTAAGGAAGTTCTTCACAACATGTAACAAAGGCACATTTACTTGAATTTTAGTGAAGAAATTTATTACCTCATTATCATGCATATTCTTGGAATTTGGAGGCCGAGGCACTTAAGGAAATGGAAACTTCCTCACTATTTCCTTTCTTTTCACCTCCTCTTGAGCCTTTTCTTCCCATTTTTTAGCATTGGTCGAATGATTTTTAGCATAGACAGTGGTGCTCGAATTTTTTCCAGCACCTTCCACTAGCTTATCTTGGCCATGTTTAGGCATTGGTTCCTTATAGATTTACTCCACATCATCATCACAACCATCTCTACCTACATTAGAGCAAGAAGGATGATCAATTATCATACTTTTCTCTTTTTTTTAGATGTTCTAGCATTAACAAGATCATTCAAAACAACATTAACACCATCATTACCAACCCTTTTACCACTCCTAATTTCAATTGCATTTCTAAGGGCTTTGGGATTAACCATGGTATTACTAGGGAATGAAAGGGATTGGGCATTAGAAGAAGCAACTTGATAAGTAGAAAAACTAACATGCTTATAAAATGCATCAAGCACTTCATCCAACTTATTAAGCCTAATAAAGGCGGCGATACTAAACTCTTGTTGTTGTGCAAATTGTGCTTTAAAATTTTACTAATCATTCTTGATCTCATTAATAATAATATCCAATTTAGAATTAACAAAAAATTGAGAAGAAGAAGATGGACTATCAATTGGCACAAGTTTCCTATTCAAGTTTAGAGGGTTAGAAGTGCTACCTTTTCCTTGATAGTATGAAGAATTACTACCTTGACCATAATGAGTGTTATAGCTTTGGTTAGTGTTATACCTTCCTTGATTTGTCTCTTATAAAGCTCCACGTGGATTGCCATAAGAAATATTGGGATGAGTCCTCTAATTTGCACTATAAGTATTGCCATATTATCCTCCTCGATTTCCTTGGTTTCCCCTATAAAGAGCATTTACATCACAAGCATCATTGTCTTTCATAGGGCAACATGCCTCTACATGCATGGAAGAATTGCAAATGTTACAAGACAAGGGTATAAGAGCATCACAACTATTAAGAGGCACATTTAAACTTGACATATTAGCGACATTAGCATTGAATGTAGGACTAAGCATGTTGCCAATCTTATAGGCTATCTCATCAACTTGAGAAGGGCTAATGATGAAAGGGCTAGTATTAACCAAAGCTACCCTAGACTCTCTTATCCTAAATTGGCACCACTTTATGCCATTTTCTCTATCAAATCCCAAGCTTTATTAGGTTACAAGTCAACCCTTGCACCATTAGAAGCAGCATTTACCATTATCTTATCTCTAACTACTAAACCATCATAGAAATATTACACAAGATGCTCATGAGGTACTTGGTGATGAGGACACTTTGCTAGCAATCCTTGAAATCTAGTATAGTACTCATAGAAAGACTCATCAAAGCCCTGTACCATACTAATGATCTCTTTTCTCATGCTAGATAATTTAAAAGAAGGAAGAAATTTCTCAAGAAATAGTGCCCTAAGTTGGTACCATGTATGCACCTTAATATAAGGAGGATGATTCATGTACCAATCTTTAGCTTTACCCTCAAGACAAAAAACAAACAATCTAGCTTGGACTTCATCTACATGCACCCCTACTAGTTTCATTATGCTACAAACAAGATATAAGGACTGCAAGAATCTATAAACATCCTCACTAGGCAATCCATGATATTTTGTCAATGATTGCATAAAAGAATGCTTAATTTCAAAACCCACAACATTTAGGGGAACATACATACCATATAGATTATTATGCCAATTGGGTGCAGTCAATTGCCTAATTGAGACTTCATTGAGGGGGTTATAATGTCCCTATCCCTCTCTATTAAATGGAATCCCTTGATGGTCATTTATCCCCTTATTGTGGGGCTGCCCATTGCCATTTTCATTAGGAGCAACTTGGCCTTGACCTTGATTTACATGAGGTGCACCCACATTGGCATTTTGATCCCCTTGTTGGATAAGGTTTTGGGGTGGGTTTTGCACTTCATTGTTAAAATTTTGAGGCATACCAAGCTTTCCTAAACCATTAAAGTTGTGATCTTCTACATTAGAATTAAAAACAAGTGAATTTTGTTCTCTCCTAATTCACCATAAGGTCCTTTCAATTTCAAGATCAAATGAAACTTGTTCCCTAGGATCCTTATGGGTCATGCACTAGAAGAGGGACAAAAAGTAAAAACCAATGACTCAAAAAAATGAAAACACAAAGGAAATGAGGAAGAAATACTCAAAAGAAAGAAAAACCTAAAATTAATCCAAAACAAAATTTGCTTGGGACTCAAGTAAGAAAAAAAGACTCAAAATTAAAAAATGCAAAGAAAAAGTAAAATTAAAAACAAAAACTAAACACAAAGAAAAACACAAATCACAACTAAGGAAAACACCATTAATAGCCAGGCAAAGTCTAGAAACAAAATTAATATGAGTGTAGTTTAGAAATGCTCATGAAGCTTAAATGCTAGAAAATGTATCATGTTTTTGCATCCAGTAGTTTGTCTACCATCTCTAGAGCAATCCACTCATCCAATCAACCTAAAAAATTACACACAAATAGGGGAGATATATAGCAACAACATACTACAATTTCAGAATTTTTTCCTGGACAAAAGCCTCCCTGTAATTTCATTGAATTTGGGCTTCAACACTCTAGAAACAGAATTTCCTCCAAAATGTCCCAATGAAAATTTTTCTCAAATTAAAAACTATTGGGGATTCTAAAATTGAAAAAACTTAACATAAAAGTTATATCTAAGATAACAAAGAGAAAAATGATCTAAAAATGACCTAATTTGGACAAGTACACAAAGGGATATGTACTACACAATTTGCCTCAGTACTCTGGATTTCTCCAAAACAAGCAGTTTAACCTTATTGGCTTTAAAAAAGTGTACAGAGTAAATTACAAGTCTACAAATCATGAAATTTGGCAGAAATCAAATTAACAAAATAATAGTACAACTTACCAAATTTGAGAATTTTTCTCCCACAGAGAAGTTCTGGACAAATTTTTGAAATTCATCTAAAAAGCTGGAGAAATAGAGAAAATCAGTTTTAAGCTCTTTTTGAAATCCAAGCCAACAAAACACACGAAAATTCACAAAAATTAACAAAAAACATAAAGCACATAAAAACAAAAATGAAATAAAAGCACTAATTAAGCCTAAATAAACCTAGCCTTGCCTCCCCGGCAATGGCACCAAATCTTGAGAGCGTATGTTGCTTACATTCCAAAATAGCTAAGTTAACACTAATATAATACTAGTAGCAACTCAGGTTATTCTTCACTAAGGAGCTAACTAAGGTTAATTAAGGCTAAACTAGTTAGCTAAACTAACCAAGGGTTGAATGATTTTAGCTAAATAAACTAAGTGGATAGATTTAATTAAAAAAACTAATTAACTAGTGAAATGGAAATAAGAGTTTTTTAACCCTTTTTAAAGTGGAGTCCTAAGAGTTGTGGGATGCTAGATTCCTTGTCTACTCTTTTTAATTAGGCTTAAGTTAATTTTTACTCTCTTGATCAAATTAAACCCCTTACATAATTTTGTATAAGTATGCCTTCCTAACCAATTCAATTAACTAAGTCCTTATACAATTTTGTGCAAGTCCCTACTCAATTCCTTAGTTAAGTGCAAAGTGATCAAAATTCTCCTTAAGTTCCCTTTATGTGTAGCTCGATCTATGGTAAGTCTAATGCACAATTTTACAGACAAGACATTTTATCAAATACCAACTAAGCATATTTATGCATAGCTAATGTAAAACATATTCAACACATATAAAACATATATTTATATGAATTATAATACATTGGAAAAAACTTTCAGCAACTACACAAAGGTGAATCAAGTAGAAAAACACTAAACCAACAAGTTAAATATCAATTTTGGTTAATAAAAATAAGATATAACAATGCTTCTAATTTTAGAAACAAGATTACATCAACTTAGATTTAATGGAGAGTGGCCTTAACCCTTAACCTTCCTTAAGGCACTTCAAGACTCCTCTAACATCCTTCCCTCCTAGCACTCCTTGGAGATTTAGCCTCTAGTCATCTTAAAACCCATCTGAGCACAATCCTTTCACCATGGCTGAACCATACTAATGAACACTTTGAGGATTTTGAAGCCAAACTAAAAAAAATAAAGCTTAGGGTTTGAAGAGTAAGGTGGAAGAAGAAGAATGGTGGAGTCAGATTAGGATTTTGATGATTGGATTATGAGATATGGAGAAGAGAAGATGAGATAGAGATGAAGAGCATGAAGAATAATGGAGAGAGAATGGAGAAGGATGGAGGCTGAAAAATGAGAGTGAATGAAAGAATGAATGCTAAAAATAAAATTAAGAAAATGGGTGAAAAATGAGCTAGGGTAACTTTATTATTTACCATGGTAAGATGGACAAAAATTTAGATTAAAATGGTCTGAAATAAATAGAGTGAGTGAGTGGATTTAAAGTATAGTACAATGTGTGCAAGACCAAGCAAATCTTGTACTTTCACCCCAAAATTCAAGTGTTTTGCCTCTTGACTCATCTATTATTCTAATCTAATAGTCCTCATGTGGCAAATCCAAGCTGTGTAACCCTACACAAACAAATGTGATGCACAAGATCAAAGTTCAAAGCATATGGATAATAATTGCATCTCTAACTAAAATTAATTTCCAAACATGTGACATAATACAATTAAATGATAAAAGCTAATTATGACATCATAAAAGAGCCGTTGGGGCGTGCTATATAGCCTAAAAATTATAAACCCACACATGCACGAAATTACCTAACCCAAGTACAAGAAAACAAGTTAACCCGAAACTTTGACTTTCTAAAATTGTCAACTTGTGAAATTAATTACTCTCAATCTAAAAAGAGTTTGAGAAATATAATTAGACCATTGTACTTCTAGACTAAAAATATATCTTGACTAATTTTCTTAAACATTTTCTTAAAAGTCTAATTTTAAGTCCAAAATGCCTCTAATGTATAGAATCCTACATTTAGGCAATTTCTCACAATGAATGTAATAAGTGTGCAATTTGGGTAACTATAACATAATTTTTTTGTCAATAATAATAAGAAAAAGTATGTAATAAATGTGAGTTATCATCAACCAGATGTTGTTTAGAAGAACACTTCTAAATTATCGTCTGAATATTTATTACATGTCCTATGAAATGATCCCACCTTATCAGGTAAATTCAAATTTATAACTTATTATAATATATCAATATATCAATTATTTACATAAAAATATGATAATATTTCTATTATTTGTTATTGTAGACATTAATGTCCCACTCTTTGAAAAGTAACAAGCTGCACTTCGTGAGATTGATTCTTTGCTTCAAAATAATGGTAAGTTAATACAAGATTATCCATCTCTTCCAATGCCAACAGCAGCAATGACTTTTGACATGTCAAACTATCTGATTTTGCAAGAATTAAATTATGATCATGAAACTTTATGAATAGAACTGCAGAACTAAGAAATGCTTTGAATATTGAGTAAAGACATATCTTTGATGGTGTCATGTCATCTTTTATGAAGCCCTCTAGTGGATTTTTCTTTGTCTATGGCTATGGAGGAATAGGAAAAACATTTTTATGGAATAAATCATCTTCATCACTTTAATTCAAAGGGGAAATTATGTTGACTATTGCATCAAGTGGAATTGTTGCTACTTTATTACCTACTGGAAGAACAACACATTCAAAGTTTGCAATTCCTATACAAATAACTAAAGATTCAATATGTTACATTAAACAAGATTCTCCATTGACATGTTTAATTAAATGCACTAGATTAATTATTTGGCATGAAGCACTAATGGTCTAACGTTGCTGCATAGAAACGTTTGATAGTACATTAAGGGATATAATGCATTGCAATAATCCTTTTAGTAGAAGTGTGTTTTGATGGTTGGTAATTTTCGTCAAATACTTCTTGTCATATCAAAAGGTACTAGAGCAACCATTGTCAATACATGCATTACTTCTTCACCCTTATGGGATCACTACAAAATCTATAAGTTAACAAGGAATATGTGGTTATCTTCATCTTGTATAGAAATAGATAACAATGCTTTAAGGAAATTCATTCACTGGTTATTACATGTTGGTGATAGAAAATTAGGACTACCACATGATGGTGCAGTAGACATTAATATCCCTCCTCATTTGCTTATTAGTGCTTCAAAAGATCTTATGGATGCAATTGTCTCCTTTACTTATCCAAAGCTTCTTTATAGTTTAGGTGACACAACATATTTTAATGATAGGGCAATCCTAGCTCCAACCATTGAAAGTGTCAACCAAGTAAATCATTACATGTGTTCACTACTTCCAAGTGATTCTATAGAGTATCTGAGTTCTGACTCAATATGCAAGTCCATACAAGACAACAATTCATTTGATGATTTGTACATAATAGAGTTTCTAAACACAATTAATAGCTCGGGATTATCACCACATCAACTTTTGTTAAATGTTGGAGCACCTGTAATACTTTTGAGAAATATTGACCAAGCATCTGGACTATGTAATGGTACATGATTGTGCATTAGTTGATTAGGAAAAATGTTATTGAAGCAATCACATTGAATAGATCGAGGCAAAATTAAAAAGTTTTAATCTATAGGATGGATATGAATCCTTCAAACAGTAGATTGCCATTTCATATGCAATGAAGACAATTCCTAATAACTCTATCATTTGCAATGACTATTAATAAATCACAAGGCCAATCATTGTGCCATGTAGGGTTGTTTCTAACGAAACCTGTATTCACACATGGATAGTTGTATATGGCATTGTTAAGGGTGAAGAGCATGGATGGATTAAAGATTTTATTACACAATAGTAAAAATAGTGATTCATGTACCACAACCAATGTTGTGTATAGAGAAGTTTTTAGAAATTTGGGAAATTAGACATTTTACGTACTCGAAAGCTATGAATGTTATGCATCTTATTTTCTTTCTAATGTTAGAGTATTATTGCATGCATATGTTCTTCATTGAGAATGTGTAATTAATATTACAAGATAAAGTGCAAGTAATTTTAAATGATTGAACAAATTAATAACAATCTTTAAAATCATATCTTAAGAAAATGAGATTAACATTTACTAATTGAATGCTCCCTATGCAACACATGGGGTAGTAAATGCTAGTTAATCATAATGTTAACTTCTTTAACTTTTTGACTCAAAGCATAATTGTAGGAGTTCCACAGCTATTTTTGCTAAGTAACATTTTAATTGATAATAATAGATACACTCAAGCATATGTTTAGTTCTTTAACTTGATATGAGGTTTCATTTTAGTTTCTTAATTTTATATAGTGTCTTTTTAGTACTTTAACCTTAACATCATTAGTTTTATAACAAAATTTTTACATTAAACTTTTAAATAATGATAAAACATTTTCAAATGTTGATATATTAAGTTTAATTTTTTAAAATAAAAATGGTTGGTACAAAAAATAATCATTTAAAACTAACAGTATTAGGGTTAAGGAATTGAAAAGATACTTTATAAAATCAAGAGATTAAATTGAAACCTTATATAAAATTAGAGGATGAAAATACACTCTAACCTAATAGATAAGAGAAATTAAAGTACTCATGTATTGAATGACTAATACCCAGTTCACACCTTTCTCTTAAGAGGTAGCTAATATCACATAGGACTATGACATATTTTTATTTTTTTTATATTATAAGCTTTAGTTGAAGAAAAAATCGAGACCCAAAAAAATTAACATACGACAAAAATGAAAATAAAATAAAGAAGGATATATCAAAGGACTAAGCCTATGTCATTCAAGGGTTAATTTGGCTATTGGTCTAGAATGAGTAAGTCATATTTTGGGATTTTGTCTCCCCATTTTTTTGTTTCCCAAGATAAATACCCCCACAACTGCCGGTAGTTCTAAGATTAATCCCTCAAGGAATTTGAGCACAATTGGGATTATCCTCTCCCAAGTGATGCTCTCCATACAAACTTTTAAGGATTGAAATTTGAAATTATACTTATTTTCTCTTCCTATTTAAATAAGGGGAAAATGCTACCTTTCTTATTTTCTTTTATATTTTTCTCTGTTCTCAATTTTTCACCTATATCCAAACAAATAAAGGGTAGATAATGTTTTTAGTGAATTGTATTTTAAATAAATTAAATTATTATAAATTAATTATTAAATAAAGAGGTTGGTGTGATTAAGGTTAAGGAATTCAAATTAAACCCTTTTAATGTATTAAGAATGTGTTTTTTTAGTACATTTTCCCTATAATTAAAATAATCATTATAACCTAAATAAAGTTGTATATTTTATTACCTAAATAAAAATGTGAACTTTAATTTCTTTTTTGGAGGTTTCGAATCAATACAAGGGTAAATCAAGGGGCATTTGGTTCAACTAGTTATAGGAATTGAATCAACTTATCCTGAGATCTCTAATTTGAGTTCTAGAATGTGCAGACACATTAAATCAATATGCTAAAGGCATCCTCGAGGTAGCCATGAAGCTACCATTAGTAATAATAGTTCCACATAATAGCAGTTCAAATTAGTCTAGGTTGAAGGTAGTAATGTCCTCAAGTTTCCCAGATAACAAATGATAAAATAAAAGATACATGGGTAATAGGTTTTTTTAAGCCAAACAAGGGTAAGAGCATGATATGGGCATTCTTCCACATGCATATATCCAAGTCAAATGTTGTACAAAAAAAAAAGGTAACAATAAGAGCTCAGAATAACAAGAGGTTTATCTAGGACCCTAAATGTGACTTTCCATAAAAAAAAGTTTGAAACAAATAATATATATACACATATATGTGTACCTTTTGTTGATATATTTAAAAATAAATAAAAACTTCTAAAAATAGAATCTACATGCAAATGTATATTTGTATTTTTAGTTTTTCAATCCAACAAGAAAGAACACATATCAATCATTATAAAAATTTGGCCCCATCTTATTATTTATGTTAGGTCTAACCCTATCTATGTAAAGGTCAAAAAGATAAACCTACAGTGCAGAATGGGACACTTTCTACTTGCAATTTTTTTTAGCTCTTTTTCCTCCCATTTTTTAATAGATCCCTATTCAATTAAGATCTGTATTCAAGCCTGTACATAATATTCTTTTCGATTCTCATTATGGGGCATTTTACAAAATAATTCTTTGATTCTTAACATAAGGTATTTGACAGGGTATTAATTATATGTTTTCAATATTAACCTTAATTAAACTCATTAATGATAAGAGAGATTGTAATGTAAATTTGAAAATGTTTTCATTTAAACATGAGTAAAATTGAAAGTTTATTCTATTGTAAAACAAAATTAATAACTCAACTATCTTGATCTCCTTGGTTTTAGTGAGGTGATTAAAAGTATCTTATAATTTAAAGGGAATATATGTACTCCCTCCAGTTGTTGTAAGGAATCTCCAACTATCTCAATGAAAGCAATACAAGGTTGAACTTAATTCTGAATATTGAGATGCAAAAATTAATTTTTTGTCAGATCTTGTTTTGTAGCAATAGGCAAAAGAACTTAGTAAGATCAATCCAATCCTCATGTCTTTATTCCCCTAGATAGCATGCCTATTATTCAAGCTCACAAGTGGTTCCTTCTTCACAACAAACCAAACCCTCCATTTAAGCTATTTAATACCTAGATGGAACTTTGTGATTCTTTAGGGTGGCTAAGTGATGGCTTTACATTAGTCATTGAAGATGTCAACCTAATGCAATACAGCTAGAATCTGATGCCATCTAATGCTGATTTCTTCGAAAAGGTTTTTAAGGCTAGTAATGTTTTGTATTACTTAATTGAAGATAAAAGAACTTTTTCTTTTTCCCCATTTATGATTGTTGACAGCCCAAAATGGTGCTTCTTCATCTCTGTTAATGGCAACTCTACTACACCTATCCCTACTATTTTGCATGTTGGAAATCCAAACCTTAGAAATAGTCACATTTTTTATATCTCTCTTAGCTCGGCTATTTCTAAACCTGAGTAAAGTACCAGTTGTTAACATGGATGAAAGGATATCCCAGAATGTTTACAGAAGAAAAAATGACCGACAACTGAAGATATTTCCTTAGACATCATCAAAAAGAAGGTGAAGCTGCTCTGCGATAAACTAGATATGACTAAGGCTTGGGAAGTTCCCTCTCAAAAGCTTCCCAAGGTGCCATAAGGATCCTTAGCTAGAACTATTGTGGCCTTAAAAAGGCCACAGTAGTTCAGAGACTCAGGCAACTTGTGAATTCCTATGGCCCTAATGTTATTTGCTTATCTGAAACAAAAACAAGAATTGGATCTACTTTTATCATTCTAGAAACATTAGATTTTGACTATTTTGATGGTTTAAATGCAATTAGGAGGGGAGAGGTGCCATTGTTGCCTGGGTTAAGTCTGTTAAGTTGAAATTGCTAGAATCATCACCTTTTGTATGCCATATAACTATTTCAAACTTTGGAAAAATCAATGAAATGAAGATCTCTTTTGTTCATGGTCCACCTCAACTTTAAAATAGGCATGTCCTTTGGTCATGAATTGAATATACTTCTTCATCAATCAGATCTCCATGGTTATTATTAGGGGATTTCAATCAAATTCTATGCAAAAATGATAAATTTAGTTTAAATCAGTCAACAAGTAGTTCTGTAGCCTTTAAATATTATATTAAGAAATATAAACTTTAAGAGATAAAGCAATATGGTCCATCATTCACTTGGAATAATTTTCGAGATGGCCAACCAAATGTAAAAGAAAGAATTGACCTAGCCCTATGCAATTCTCTCTGGATGAATGATTTTCCTTTCTCTCATGTTAATACCCTATCTTTGGCTGCCTCAAACCACTCCTCTATTGTTCTCAATACACACTCTCAATATCAAAAATGCAGGATCAAAAGATTTGAGAATTACTGGTATAATTTCTTTGAATGTAGGGAGATAATTATCAATTCCTAGAACAAAGACTTCAACAGCTCACCTGGGTTCAGACTTTGGAGAATGCTTTATGAGACTCTCTCTTCTTTACCCAAATGGAGCCATGACCATATTACCAGAGTCAGATAAAGATCCTTGAAAAAGAAATCCTATGCCTGTCCATGTTAGAAGATGATGATACTCTCAAGCAAGAATCAATTGAGAAAGAAATTGATCATAAAAGGCATCAACTAGAATTTCTATATGACTATTAAATAACTTCTGGCTTCTAAGGGAAAAAATTAAAATGGATCATTGAAGGCAAAAGAAATACCAAATATTTTCATATTGTGCTTAGTAAAAGGAAATTGAGGAATTATATTAACACCATTAAAAATGAAGAGGGCCTTTGGATAGAAGACCAAGTTTCGATGAAACATCTAATTTTTTATCATTTCAAGACTATTTTTTCACATATGATAAGTGCATATTTTATAATTAAATAGGTATAGATTTTGGTTTAGATTTGAGTATATTTATTAAGATTTTATATCTATTTAATTAATATTTATATATTTTTCCCTCATCACTTAATTATAAGATAAAAAGAAATTTTGATATAAAATCTACTCATATATTTCTTTTTTATATTTTGCAAGAAAATAATAAATGAAACAAAAGAAGAAAATGCAATAAACAAAAGAAAGAGAGAAGATTATATATAATATATGAAGGAAGGAAACATGGGAAGCTATTGCCAGAAGGATACAAATACATACATGGAGACTAGATATTCTGGAAAGATGACGTGAAGAGGATGTGATTTTCGAAGAAGAAAGAAGAGATACGTACAAAAAAATAATATATATATATATATATATATTAGAGTCTCACATCGATAAGGAACAAAAGGAGGAGCCTTCATTTTAACTATAAATACTCCCCTTCATTAAGAGAAAAGGCGTCCAATCACTTATCTGAATACCTCAAGAATTCTCTCTAAGATATTTAGAGCTCGTAGAAGCATTCTGAAGGCTGAAAGCGAGATCATTGAGGAGTTCTACAATTCATAATTATTTCTTTTCTACTCCTTAATTTTTTCTGTGATCATTTTTTATGATTAAAGATTTTAGAATAGTGTTATTTGATTTTATTATGTGTTTTTAAATTATCCAGTTGGGGTAGGGATATAGCCCAATTAGGAGCTAGTTTTCTATTTCCTTTTTTTAACTATTTGCATTTATATTTATAAATATTTTTTTAATTATATTTATTTCTCTTGTTCTTTATATTAATTTAATGATTGGCTACTATTTAATCAAATCTGTCGATAATCTTGATGGACTGGGAGGTGAAAAAAGAACCTAGATCTAGAGAAATAAACATAAATAACTAGGCTAGAGATAGTTTTAGAAATTTATGGTGACTTAAACTATAACTTCACAGTTTAATTAGTTGCTTGGGTATCGTGGAAATGAATTCAATGCTAATTAGAAAGGGACTAATAATTCGAGAGAATATTAGGACATTTTAGAAAAAGTTGTCATTATAATTGATCAAAGCCAACTCAAAGGGTAGAAACTAGCAACCTATAGGGTAAATTCTAAACCCCAACACTTCAAGTGATTGTGTTTTCATCATCATTATTTTCTTTATTTATTTTTATTCTTTATATTTTTATCAAAATTATTCATTTTATCTATTTTTCTTGAACTATTAATTATTTAAATTAGTAAAAGTGTAACCTCCCTGTGAATTTGACATCTGAAATACTCTAAGTAATTTATTACTGTGATCTTGTATACTTGTAAGAGCGATCAACGTACTAACTCAATTAGCCTTGCAACTTTAATAGCTGAATTAAATGGCCTGGATTTGATTATTTTGTCTCCTAGCAATACCAGCTCCCTATTGAATCCTATTTCTTTCCAAGAAGTTAAATCTATTGTTTTTTTTACCTTCCCAAGGATAGCTCACCAAGATTAAATGGTTTTCATGCTTTATTTTATCAAAACTTTTGGGATACTATTGGTTAGGACGTTTTTTGGGTGGTCAAATCTTTTTGGGATTCTAGTTTGATTCTGAAATCCATCAATAGCACTCTAATTATCTTAATTCCTAAGAATACTAGGTACAATCTGTTAGGCCATGTTTGGTAGCATTAAATTGGTAAGGTGAAAATGGAATCAAAGATGGAATATTAATTTAAACATGATTGGTATGCAAGAGTTGCAATTCCTAAGAATCCTAATTTCACCAAAAATGCTAGAATCCAATTCCATCATATTTACCATGGAATTACTTCAATTCCCTTAAATTCAATTTGTAGACCCCACTATCCTCATCTTTTTTGTCCATTTATAACAATATAGGTCTTTTTAATTTTAAAAAAAAAGGGCAATTTAGTATTTTCCTATTTTAAGTATATATATAAATTAATATTATATTAGAATTCCATCTTCATACCAAACACCCTTTTAAAATTCTATTCTATTCCGATTCCGATTTCGATTCCATTAAAAACTCTTCCATCATACCAAATGAGGCCTTAGGGATCTCAAACTAATAAGTGTATGTAATGTTTCATACAAAATCATATCCAAAGTACTCTACAGCAAACTTAAGCCTATCTTGAAAGGGCATAGTGCACCCATCCAAAGTGCTTTTCTACCAGGAAGATTGATAATAGATAACATTATTCTAGCTACTAATATCCTTTATCAGATTCACTCTCATAAGACATAAAAAAAGAAGCTTGTAGTACTAAAATTGGATTTTTTGAAAGCTTTTGATAGAATATCTAGGAATTTCATAGTTGCTGTCCTTCTTAAAATGGGTTTTCTTAAAAATTAGATTTGAATAATTCATCAATGCATCTCTACTATGAGTAGCCATGTTCTCCTAAATGGCCAAATGTTTGTGTCGCACCCGGAAATGCGACGTGAACGGCGCGAGAGTGGAGGTTCCGGCCTTCGGAAGGAAGACCAAAGAAATGGGAGTCGCCACCAAGATTTTGAGGTAAATCTCAAAAAACCGTTTAAAAGTGGATAAGGGTGGTCTGTGAAAATGAAAAATAAATTCGGGAGTCGATTGAGTGTGAGGAAGGTGTTAGGCACCCCACAACACCCGTTCATCAGAACGGTTACCTGAAGTTTGTTATGCTATATTAATGTAGTTTTGAAATTATTTTAATTATCCCTTTGATATTCATGTGTTTGATATAAGAATTAAGCGAGAAATATTTATTTATTTACAGGGAGGACTTGACTCAGAATCTAACTCTTAGGCCTACGCGTACCCTATGATGGGGATCAAAGTCCACGTATAACTGTCACACCCGGAAATGCAACATGGACGACGCAAGAGTGGAGGTTCCGACCTTCGGAAGGAAGACCGAAGAAATGGGAGTCGTCACCAAGATTTTGAGGTAAATCTCAGAAAACTATTTAAAGGTGGATAAGGGTGGTCTGTGAAAATGAAAAATAAATTCGGGAGTCGATTGAGTGTGAGAAAGGTGTTAGGCACCCCACAACACCCGTTCATCAGAACGGTTACTTGAAGTTTGTTATGCTATATTAATGTAGTTTTGAAATTATTTTAATTATCCCTTTGATATTCATGTGTTTGATATTAGAATTAAGCAAGAAATATTTATTTATTTACAAGGAGGACTTGACTCAGAATCTGACTCTGAGGCCTACATACCCTGTGATGGGGATCAAAGTCCACTTAGTCGGACTTAAAAGTTTGTTGGTGAAAATATATATTTTTTTTGAAGAGAAATTAATTAGAAATAATTCACCATTTTGCAAATAAAATAATTTCTGAAATTTTTAATATGTGTGTTTTAAATTGCAGAAGGTAATTTAATTTCAATTATTTTCTCAATTTTTAAATTTTTTGAAAAGAAAAGGATTTAAAATTATTTTTTTATATTTTACGATTAAGAATTTAATCGCAGTTCCTGTAGAACCTTATTGGCTCATACGATAATGCAATCATTCTGAATATCTGCGAAGATTTCAAAATCTCTCACAATAAAAGAATTAAATTTATTTATATGTTAGTAATAATTTATTCAAGCATGCATATATATATTTTTAGAGAATTTTAATCATCATACCTGCATAGCTTTATTAGCTTATACGGTAATATGATTATCCTAAATATCTGCGGAGATTTTAAAATCTCACACAATAAAAGAATTAAATTTATTTAAATACATTTTTAATGTAATTAATTATATAATTTATATATATACACACACACACATATTGAAAACTTAAACGTTATATCTGCAGATTTTTATTGACTCATACAATAATACGATTATTTTAAAAGTCTACGGAGATTCAAAAATCTCACATGAGACTTAAATAAATTATTAATTTTGATTATAAAAGGAGAATTAATTTTTAATATATACATTTTGCTCTCATATTTGTGAAATCTTATTGATTTACATGACATGAGATCATTTTAAATGCCTGCGAAAATTTTTAAAATTTCTCACGACAAATAAATAACAAACAAATATATACTCTCTTATTTTTTTATTGGATTTCAATTATAAAGTTTAAAATACCTAAAAATGAAACTCCGTTCTAGTGATGACATAATGCGCGTGCAAATAGATAAAGAAGGTAGAGAATCATGTTAAGGCATTACAAATAGATAAGGGGCCTCTATCAATATAAGAATCAACACCAATCCACCATATATCCACATATCCTTTTAGGCTAAAAACATATTCAAAAATCATGTCTAATAATCTCACTAATTTTTCATTATCTGAGATAAAATTATAATGAGATTATGCTCAAAATCCAATCAAGTTAGTTATGATAGCAAGTAAAAATTTTATTTGCAATTTTCTTGTCATTCTTCTCCACACTCTTGCATCCATCAAGCCATATATGAACATATGTAAAATTTTGCAGTATTCACAGCAAGAATGCCTCCAGAAAAGCCAAATTCCATATCCAAAAAAAAAATTCTAATGACATGCAAGGATCTAAAAGCTCAAAGAGGCACATGTTAACTTTTTGTTTAGAAATTTTTTAAGGACCCCAACACTGATCAAAGTTTATACATATTTAAAATTTGTTTGGAAATGACGGACCGAACTCAAACGTAGAGCATTCCAAATTTAGAAGCAAGCAGATTAAAGAACCTGGGTAGTGTGTCTCCTTCTTTCGCTCTCTGAAAAAACGCAGGTCCTTTCTCCCTTTTTTTAAGCCAACTTCTACATCTAATCTCAGCCTCTATTCTCTCTTCTTTGTCTTTCCAGAAATCTTCCCCTCTGATTTCGGTTTCCTCTTTCTCGCTGTCTCTGTTTTCGTGTTCAGTTTCCCGTCGCCTCTCTTTCTCCTTTCTTCATTTCTTCTTTCTATCAGTCTTTGCTTTCTTTTTAGAAAACACTCGTTCCTCTATCTCTGTTCGTCTCCTCTCTTCTCTTCCTATTCTACTTCTTTCTCTCAGTCTCTGTTCTTCTGCATTTTTTTTCGTCATCCATGTTTCCTTTTTTTCAGTCTCTATTTTGTCTCTGTTTCTGCCTTCCTTCTCCAGTTTTTTTTTCTTATATGTTTTTATCTATTTTCTTCTCCTTGATTTCTCATCTCCATGCTCTGTTTTGTGCTTCTCATGTATCTCTCCCCCGGTCTCCCTCTTTCCCTTATCTCCAGTCTTTCTCTACTCCTCCTCCATGCTCTATTTTTTTTCATTTTCTACCTCTCTCTCGTGCCCTCCTTTTCCTCCATTTTTCTTCTCCTTTTCTTCGTGTTTTCTCTGTCTCTCCCCCCAGTCTTTCCATTTGTCATCTATGCTGCGTTTTTATGCTCTGTCTTTCTCTCTTCTGTCACGTCTCTCTTCTCTCATGTCTCTCCTTCGTCTGACTGTCTTTCTGGTTTTTTTATTTCACTGTGCAAGTCTTTTTCCTTCTTTCTCTTGCATGCACACGTGGCTGTGTTTCTGCTATGTGTGTTTCATGTCTACTGCTGTGCATGGCCGAAAGCTTCTCTTCTTCTTTTTTTTCTTCTGCGTCTGCTCCTGTGTTTCTCCTCTTTTCTGCCTTCCTACTTTTCGGCCGAAAAGTGTGGTGCTTTTTCTCTATGTTTGTGTGAGTGTGTGTCTTTGCATGGCTGCATTTCCGCTCTTCTCCTCTCTCTTTTTTTTGTGTTTTAGTCTGCTTCTGCCATAACGTGCATGATTTTTCTTTTTCTCTCCTTCTGTTTTTTTTTGCTTTCGTGTGCGTGTGTGCGTGTTCTGCTCTGTGAAGCTTCTGCTCTGCCTCTTTTCTGCTCTTTCATCTGGTCTGGCCGAGAGTCTGCTCTTCCTTCCCTCGTCTGACATTTTTTTAAATGAAGGGCCATACTGATGGATGGTTAAAGCATTTAACCTTCGGTGAACACACACACACGTTGCAACGTTTAACCTTCTGTTTACACACACACACAGATATATATATATATATATATATATTTTAACCATAACTTTTTAGTTGTTTATTTATATATTTTTTTAAATAATCCTTAAAGGATTGAATTTTCATTTTTTTTAATTTATTATATTTTTAGTTGTTTTAATGAGCTAAAGAAATAAAATCCTAATCAGCAGATTATAATATTAAATCCTATTAATTAAATTTTTTTTTATTTTGAAAATACAATACTAAAAAGAATTAAATTTTATTTTTATATTTTTTATTTTTTTGATTATTTATTATTAAATTAAAAAAATGTCCGAACAAAATACGGTATTCACAGTCTGAAACATTCTTTCCTTCATGTGGAATTAGACAAGATGATCCTCTGTCGCCCTATTTATATATTTTGGCCACTAATGTGCTCCCTGCTCTAATTCTTCAAAAAGAGAGGTCAGGGATTTAGAAAGGAATTAAAATCTGTAAGAATGCTATCCATATTTCTTATCTCTTATATGCAGATGTCTCAATCCTCTTCTTTGAACTTGTTAGGGAAGGGTTAGATAGTGTCCGATAATCTTTAGAGGTATATTGCATATGGTCTGGGCAAAAAAAAAATTTTAAAAATCTAACATCATCTTCAGCCCAAACACACCTGACCAAGAAAGATTTGAGATAACCAGAATGTTAGGTGTCAAATTACTGAGAGAGTTGGAAAATGCCTAGGCTTGTAAATTGATCTTGGAAGAGATAAATCACACATTTATCATCACATGGTTGATTTTGTTCTAAAGAGAATAAACCCCTAGAAAGGAAGAATGCTTTCTCGAGCCTCTAGACTCACATTGATCAAATCTATCGTTATAGCTACAAATATCTATGCGTTATCATGTACTAAACTTCCTTTGAAATATTGTAAGATTATTGATTCTCATTACATAAATTTCTTTTGGGGAGTTAATAGAGATGGAAAAATAATGCATTTAACTAACAGAGATATTCTATTCAAACCTACCTTAAAAGGTAGCCTGGGGATTAGGCTAATTCATCAAGTAAATGTTTCCTTACTTTCTAAACAAATATGGCGATTGATTGAAGCTAGAGAAGGATCACTAGTGGGTAATACTCAAAAGGTCAAATACATTAGCGTATCTAAACCTAAGGTGGTTAAAAAACCTTATCATTCATCTTGGTATTAGAAGGGAATATGGGAATGTGTTGATATGATTGTGCCCAAACTTAAATGGCAGTTGGGAAGAGGTAATAGCATTAAAGTCTCAAGCCCTCTATGGTGGCCTATGGTTCACAATCCTAATCTTAGCCAAGGACCCATTTCAAATGTCTCAAACTTAACCGATGCTACTAATGATCCTTGGGAACCCTTTAAATGGAATGAAAAATTGGTTAACTAACTTTATGATTTGGTCATAAGCTCAATAATTTTAAGATAAATCATTATAGTGACTGATTTAGAGGATAAGATTGTTTGGGATGGAAATAATATTCATATTATTTAGCTTGAGAAGGATTCAAATTAATGTCTCCTTAAAGCAATCCTAGCCAAAATAATAATGGTTTCTTCTAGAAACACCTTTAGAAATTAAAGATTCCATTCAAGCATGTGCTTCTAATTTGGAAAATTCTTCATGAAAGCCTCCTTATTGGAGAAACTCTTAGAAAGCATCACCTTAATACTCAAATTTTCTATTCTCATGGACGTGTGATCAAGAGAAATCTACTACACATCTTTTCTTATCATGTCCATTAGCCAAGGTAGTCTAGTTTGGATTCTTAGGTATTCAAGCATAATATATTTTATAAGAAGGATTGAAGAGTTAGACTATCAAAACACTCAGTTTCTTAATGGAAGAGGGAAATATTCATTATATTAGGAAAATTTCAACAAACCTTAACATTCTTTGGCTAAAGAGAAACCAAATCATTCACCATGGGATTAAAACTTCTCCAAATCTGATAATCTCATAAGCTCAAGGTATAGTGATTTACTTGAACCCAAAGTGGTCCATTTTTACCTCAAAACACATTTAAAGGTGTCAAATTCACACCACCAAATGCCATTAGCTCCAAAATCACTTTAACCACCTTAAATGAACGACACAGTGTATATCAAGTCAATTATATCACACAAATAACCTTTCACATGCAAAATGACCACCAAAATCCCAATTCTCAATAATGCAATAGGGTGAATAAAATTCATTATAAATCTCATTTTTGGTCATTCCAACACTTAGTTAACATAAGAAATCACTTGTATCAGTATCTAGGCCATTCACACACATTTAATCACAATCACTACAAGCTTATGCTGAGATACATGCACACCCCACAATTCATACAAGTGATTATCAAAATAAATGAAATGCTCCTAAGTTGGCATTACAACATAGTATATTCATTACAAACCTAAAAAGAGGATAGAGAAGAGTTGTACAACATTGCTCTTCACTCTTCAGTTATCCCTTCCTTCCCCTTGCCCCTATCGAAGCCCTCACTTGTAAAATATAACCACGTGGTGGGATAAATATCTCAATAACAAAATAATTTACTAATTAACATGCACAACCAAAAGCAAGTAAAGCTAAAATACTTTAAAAATACTCTTTTAGCATATTCAACATATCCTTTCCATGAACACAAGTCATTTATCACTAACATGATCATTCTACCATCCGAGCCTTCATATCAGCTCGACTGAAACCATAAGCTCTTGAACCAAGTACACATTCACAATGGCTTGAGCACCTTTAGTGGTAGGATCACCTAACTAAATGTGTCCTATCCTACTTTTGAACCATACTCTCCCCCTATCGCACACGAATTAGGGTGTCATTACTCTAATACTACATCACTGATGCTAAAGAGCGTCACTCTCTAATACTGTATCTTGTATGTATACTAAAGAGACATTCTCTAACATCATGCCTCACTAGGTACTAAGTAGATACATGCCATATGGACTTCCACTACTCCTTCCTACAAGTAAACTCTTATCCCCTAATATGATCATGCTCATATATCTCATATATAACACATATGCATATCAAATTCCTCATCAATCCATATAAAACTTTCACCAACTTCATTGTTTTCAAAATCATTTCATGTGCATAAAAATCATATTTCGCAATATGCAATGTTATCAAATCACAAGTAGCAAACATGCATATATACTTATAACTAATTAAGCAATATAATTAACCCTTTGTCACAAAAGGATTATTATGGCTCAACGTTAGCTCCACACGTTCCTACTCATACCGTCGCGGCACATGGTACAAAGAGCCCCACCATAATTTAAAATTCCTTCCGTGCCATAGCCAGTTCGAACTTTGACCTAGCCTTCTTCTAAGGCTATCCAAAGATCCAAAAACTATATTAGCCTCCCTTAAACACCATCAAGCAACCATTATCTAATTTGAACAAAATACCCTTAGAAACTCTAATAGTTCCTAGATTAGAAACTTAGGATGTTATAATTCTCCCCTCTTTTTAGAAATTTTATCCTCAAAATTTAGAATCTCATACAATTACATACCTTTAAAAATAATTAAGGATATAACTGCCTCATTTTGTTCTCAATCTCCCATGTTGCATCATCAAGAGTCATACCCTTCCAAAAGACCTTAATTAAATGAATAGTCTTATTCCTCAATTGTCGGTCTTTCACGTCCACAATTTGCTCTGGTTCAACTCAATAGGTTAGATTTTCCTAAAGTTTCACATCTTCCAACTCAATAAAATGAGAAGGATCAAGGTGATACTTCTTTAGCTGACTCATGTGAAAAACATCACGAATACCCGATAAACTCAACGATAAGGCAATTCGATGGGCCACAGGTCCTAACTTCTCTAAAATGTCAAAGGGACCAATAAACTTAGGAGTCAATTTCTTAACTTTTATTGACCTCTCAATGCTAGTCATTAGTGTGACCCTCAACAACACATGATCACCTACCTAGAATTCCAAAGGTCTTCTATGCCAATCCATGTAGCTCTTCTGTTGACTCTGGGCTGTCAACAACTTTTACTTAATCAATTAGATCTTCTAGGTGATTTAGTTTATCAAACATGAACCTAACACACTTCTTTCGCTCAATTAGTCTAACACAAAGGTGATTGGCACCTTCTCCCATACAAAGCCTCATACGAAGCCATTCCAATGCTAGAATGAAAACTATTATTGTAGGTAAATTTTGTTAACGATAGATGTGTATCCTAACTACCTCTCAACTCTAAGGCACAAGCTTGAAACATATCCTCTAGCATTTAGATAATTCTCTCAATTTAGCCATCCATCTATAGATAATAGGACATGTTAAATCTCAGCCTAGTGCCTATTGCTCTCTGCAATGCTCTCAAAAGTTTGATGTGAACCTCAAATCACAGTCATAGACAATGTCCTTTGGCACCCCATGAAGTCTCACTATCTCATTTACATAGACCTCGGCATACTTTTCAAGTAAATATGTTGCCTTCATTGGGAAGAAGTGTGCTGACTTCATCAACTGATCTATAACACCCATATAGCATCATAGCTTGCTTGAGTTCTAGGCAATCTAGTGATAAAATCCATTAATATGCTATCCTATTTTCATTCTGGAATTTCTAATAGTTGCAACACACCACCAGGCCTCTGATGCTTAATCTTAACCTTTTGATATGTTAGACACCTGATCACAAACTCTATCACATCTTTCTTCATTCTTGGCCACCACCACATTTGCTTTATATCCTGATACATCTTGATGACACCAGGGTGCATAATGTATCCACTACAGTATGCTTCGTTTAAGATTGTCTTTCTTATCTCCTTATCACTCAGTACACAAATTCAATCTCGGTAAGTCACATATCCATCATCATTGAATATAAACTCTATGTGTCTCCTCTCTTCAATATCCTCATAGATCCCTAATAAATATTCATCCTCAAACTGTGCAGCTCACAGTACTTTCTAGAACTCATTATTTACTACTATAGAATGCACATTGCATAACGTCATCTAAGGTGCTTTCTCTGAATGTCTAAGAAAGTCTCAAGTAATCGATGCTCTTAGATCATCATGTAAGTGACATGTGTCATCTTTTGGCTTAGTGCATTAGCCACCATATTGGCTTTACCAGGGTGGTACTTGATCTTAAAATTTTAGTCTTGGAGGAATTTCATCCATCTGTGTTGCCTCATATTCAATTCCTTTTAATCCACTAAGTACTTTAAACTCTTGTGATCAATGAATACCTCAAACACTGAGCTATATAGATAATGTCACCATATCTTCAAGGCAAAAACTACTACTGCTAACTCTAGATTATGAGTTAGGTAATTCTCTTCATGTGGTCTTAATTGTCTTGAGGTATAAGCAATAACCCGCTCATCTTGCATTAAGATAAACCCTAAGTCCTTCAATTATCCATTTGTATAAACCACATATAGTAATTAAGGATTAAGAATAACTAGAACTAGAGTAGACGTCACACTTGTCAATCCACACATATGACTGATCCTTTCGAGTCAACTTAGTCAATAGGGATGCAATCTGTAACAATCCCTAAATGAATCACTGATAGTAGCCCGCTAGCTCCAAAAAACTTCTTATCTCTATTACTGAGGTAGGTTATTCCTATTTTAAAACAGCATCCACCTTGTGTGGATCCATGACAATTCTATTTGTCAACACTATATGACCCAAGAATCTTACTTTCCTCAGCTAAAACTCACATTTGATGAGCTTGGCATACAACTTATTGTCCTTTAAAAGCTACAATATAAAGATGCTTCGCATATTCTTCCTTATCATTTGAGTATATCACAATATCATCGATGAACACCACCACAAACTTATCAAGATAATACAAAAGATTATATTCATGCAATCCATAAACACCACTAGAGTGTTTGTCAATCCAAATGGCATCACTAAAAACTCATAGTAGCCATATCTAGTGCAAAAAGCAATCTTCGGTACATCCTCAACCCTAACTCGTTACTGATGATAACCTGATCACAAGTCGATCTTAAAGAATACCACAACCCCAACCAGTTGATCTAGAAGATCATCAATTTTAGGCAACAGATACTTGTTCTTGACTATCACCTTGTTCAACTGCCTGTAGTCAATGCACAATCTTATACTGCCACCCTCCTTCTTCACAAACAATACCAATAATCCTTATGGAGACACACTCGATCTTATGAAACCCTTCTCTAGTAGTTCCTCAAGTTGTTTCTTCAATTCTACTAACTCAGATGGAGACATCCGATACAGAGCCTTTAATATGGGTTTTGTTTCAGGCACAAGGTTGATAGAGAATTCCACCTCTCACTCAAGCAATAATTTAAACATTTCTTTAAAGAACACTTCAAAAAATTCATTCACCACCCCTATTCTCTTACTTCCTTCATCATAAGCAGCATGAACAGAAAAGAAAACTATATACACCTGGCATCCATGTTGGATACACTTTTCTACTTGCATCATAGACAAAAACCTTGACTGGCTGAGTTTCACTGTAGGTACAGTATACATAAGCAAAGATATTATTTTTCTTGTACAATCTAGTGTCATATTGTTTGCCAACAATCAATCCATATCTACTACTGTGTCAATCCCGACCATGGGTAGACATATCAAATCAATGGTAGTTGATATATTTTTAAATCTCAAATTAACACCCAAACAAGCGTATTCAGTTTTTACAAAAATTCCCACTAGCATAGACACATTAATCATATATGGTAAGGTATACACAGACAATTTAAACCTCAACAAATAGTCATCAGAAATGCAAGAACAGGTAGCACCCAAATCAAACAAAGTATCTATATCACAATTTTGTAGAGAAATTTTACCTCTAATCAAATTTGGAGATGCACTAGCCTCTTCCTTAAACAACTCGAATACCTTCCCAAGAATAATTGATCTCTGCTTTGTGTTACCCACTCTACCCTCTTCACAATATCTTGCAATATGCCCTGTCTTGCCACACTTGAAGCAAGCCTAACACTTATCCATATGGTATCTTCCACACTTTGAACACTGAGGGGTTTTGGTTGTACTAAGAGTCAATACAGGCACTGTAGAAGCCTGCTGAGCTGTTGTGCACCACTGCTACTATTTTTTAGCCCACTATTTCTCTAAAAAGAACCTCAAGACTATGATCCCTTCTGGAAGGTCTTTTTCTTCCTGAAGCTCCTAGAACTATCAGAGCTAAAACCAAATCTCTTGCTACTCCACCCATAGGGCTAAGCAACTGTGAGAATCTAGCCTAACTATCCCTTCTTTTCTCAGTCTCTACCTCTCTGCTTCTTCCTGCAACTATTCTCAGCTTATTGCACATCTTATCATAGGAGGTAATCTCAAATAAGGCTAACTATTATCAGTACTCAGGCCTTATTTTCTCAAGTAACCTCTTAGCCTTCCATTTCAAGTCATCATTCCTTATGAGATAAGTGGAGTACTTTGATAATTGATTGAACTTAGCGATGAAAGCTTCTTCATCCAGATTCCCTTTCTTGAATTCATGGAACTCAACCTCTTTCTCTACTCTAAAGGCTACTGGGAAGCAGAAGTTAAAGAACCTCACTTTAAACTCATCCTATGTCCACTTGACTCCACCTATCAGTCTCACCGACTTCTATAATATCCTCAATTTCAAATTAGGTTAATTAAGCTTAAATAGACTAATTAAGTGTGTTAATGAAGTGTGTAGCCAAAGGGGCTTAACTTGGTATAATTATTATGATTTCAGCCCTAAAAGTGGGTCTGGATCGATGGCAGGCCATCCAGGCAAAAAAAGAGGAAGAAAAAGTAAAGATTTTCTCTTTATGCCACATATCATGGTGCATGGTCAATCCGTCAAAGATAGATTTGAATCCAATGAGTTCCTCTATGCTATGCACTACAGTAGAGGGCAACGTGCATTATGGTGTATAGGTAAATTTCTGATATATCAGCTTCGTATCTGCGTGAGAGAAAGAGAGAAGAGGAAGAGAGAAATGAAGAAATGAAAGAGCAGTGAGAGAGTAGTGCTAGGGCTTAGGAGAACTAAGTATTGGGAATATTTTGAAGCTCTTAAATATCAAAGGTAAGCTTTCCTACTTAAATCTTTCTCTCTTCTTCCATTTTCCTAATGGTAGAGGTTAGGGTTTGATTGTTAATGGTAATTTTCAATCCATAGAAGCTATGGGTCCAAATCTATTGACTTAAATAAAGTTAATGAGAGTAGATTGAGTTAAGTAAACTTGGTATTTATGATTTTATGATGATTGGTAGTTGGAGGACATTAAATGTCTGAATTCTCATAAATTTGGTGGTAGGAAACAATGTAGTTTCATTAATGACCATTTAAGAGCTCAGTGTTATTAATGAGAGTTAAAGGAAGCTAAGAAGCCTTATGGGTACTTTTACATGAGTCAAGAATAAATCTTGAGTATTAAGAAATGATGAAGTATTAGTGGAAAATAGCTCAAAAATGAATATTGATGTTTTGTATGGTAAATGCTTGTAGAGTAACTACCATTGGCACCATTCAAGCTTCTTGAAAGCTTTGGGAGTGAGTAATTGAAAAGTGAAACCTTTGACCTCTCAAAGGTTTGAGGCAACCGGAGAAATTTTATCTTATGCTTTTGTGTGTTTATTAGTTTATGGATTTATGAGTGATCATTGAAATGTGTAAATTAGAAAGAAATGCAAGTATGACTTGATTTGTTAGAAAATCCACTAGATCAAATTTATGAATTTTATGACTTGTGATGTAAAATTTCTTTGGGAATAAAATAGGTGAATTTTTGTATTATGTTTATTGGGAGTTCAATGATTTTGTGAATTGATAAGTAACATGAATCTTTGTTTATGAGAAGTTTAATGATGTTAAAATAGTGGAGTTCAATGATAGAAAGTGTGAAGTACAATGATTGTGAAGTTGGAGTTCAATGACTTATTTGGTTTGAAGTTCCATAAAAATGTGTTTAAGAAATCCAATAATTTATGTAATAATAAAGTTCAATGAAAATTGATAATGTGAAGTTCTATGAATTGTATATGTGTGAATTATGGCATAAATGTGCATTGCATGATCTTGAGAGATGGGAGTTCATCTAGAAAGAGGAGTAGATGATAAAATTCATGTAATAAGGCCCCATTCATGAGATAATTTTCCTGGATTGATTATCTATATTGTCCTACTTGTTCGATGAGGAACTGTCTTACTAGTTCAACGAGGGACTTGAACCTAACTAGCTATCCACCAGTTCAATGAGAAGGCTAGTATAGGGTATATGACACCCCATAGTGTGAGGAATAGGGGAAACCATGTTCCATAAGTGAGTTGGGTGCACCTTGGTCAGGTAATCCCCTCACAAGTGTTTAGGCTAGGGAAGTCATGGAATATAGACTATCCCATTGAATTATAACCCATAGTTTTATGTTAGAGGAATAAGGAGGATATAAGGGAGGTGTGATCATGTATATAGTTAGTAAGGGCACCTGTTGTCTGTATGGTGTCCCTAACGATGATATCATGAGTTAAGTCTTAATTTTTTCTAATGTATTCATCAATGATTTATGCAACCAACTCTCTTTATATGAAAAGTGCTAAAAAGTATTGTTTCTCAAGCAAATGCTATTATGTGAGTGAAATTGTGAATATCTATTTTTAAATGTTTTACATGGGTTAAAGTATTGATATTAATTGCCACTTACAATTAAACTAATTGTTATGTATTAGTATGGGTTAGTCAAACCTTGGTTACTGAGTAGTTGTACTCACCCCATTATCTTTAATATTATAGGGAATAGGTCAAGAGGTATGGACAGAGGAAAACACCCAGAGGCTTAGGAACACAATCCTTTTGTAGTAGGCCTCCTTATTTTGAATAAACTTATGTGTATGACAATTTCAATTGCCAATTAGAAATTTTCATTTGTTGCTTACTTGCATTATGTGAATTATAAATTATAAGTGTATGTTAGGCCCTAGAGAGTGAGTTGATGAATATGTGTTATTGTGATAGGGCCAAAATACTAATGCAAGTAAAAGTAGAGCATATTATGAGATGATTTGGGAGAACTTGATGAAAATTGTGGAAAACTCTCCCTTTCTATGTTTTTGAGTTTAAGGGATTGAGTAGCAAAAATTTGATCTGGGAGTATTTCATGTGATATGGTGCATTACACGAGTTAGTCTTAATGATTTATATATGGTCAAATTGGTGTCAGTGGCTTTTAGCCCTTAGTATTTGGTTTGGACACTTGATTTTGTGAAAAATATTCTAAAAGTGTAAGTTTTGAAAAGGGTGTCCAATTTTTTTTTAAAATAATTTGAGTTTGAAACCAATACCATTAGTTAGAGCTTAAAAAAAGCTTTCTGTAAACACCGAGTTCACGTCATTTGAATGTCAGATGGAGATTTGGAGTGTGTCAGAAATTAACCCTAATGCTGTCAAATTGATAGCAAAATTTACTATTAAAATTTGTGCAATTGTGCCGTGGCACGTGTCATAGAGACAAACATGCCACGATGCATGTTCAACGAACCATGGCACATGCCTCAAAATTTTTCAGAAATTCTCCTGTTTTAAATTTTTAAACAAATGCTTGCACTTATGTAATGATTTCATGCTTTTGCGTATTTGTGAACTCTGATTTGTCTTGTTGCAAGACTTTGAAAATAATTTTAGCTTTGTAAACTTAGGATCCCTACTTTGCTAACTAATGAAAACTTTGCATTTTGATAGTTATTATAATCCTATTCCCTAATTACTTGGGATTTGATTTTAATTATGGGATTAGAAGGAGGAGGATATTACAACTTCTACTAGTGTTTAGCCTCCTTTACAAAAAACATGGAGGCTAAAGTCACCTTCTTCTCCTCTGAGCATGGCACCATCTCAAATATTGTTTCAATTGTCTCAATCTACTCTTCAGCTTCTTCTTTCATAGTCCTATCAAAATTAAGTGGATGAAATCATGAGAAACTTTTCCATACTCAGTCTATGGAATTTTGTGAAACACTGCTACCCATAACTCCAAGTTTCTTGGGTGTGCTCTTCTCATATACTTCATCTTCCTCTTCATACATGTCCTCTTCATTTTTTATTGTTCTGTTATCTCCTCTTGCCCTTTCATTTTACCTTGACCCCACACCGTATTTTAGATTTGTTGCATTAAATTCCTCATTTTGAGCAAAAGGGCCTTATTACTTTGCAGCTCATTCCTCGATTGTTCCAAGTTCTGACTAACCAAAATATGATTTTATGGTAATTGCTCATTAATCTCAGGTACCAAATCTGTGTTGGATGGGTTACCATCCATAATAGTTCTAGCTAACCGTCTTCTTGCCATCCTCTCTCCCCTCCTAAGGATGAAAGCAACCACACAAAGAGTGAGTGCTAAATTAGATAATTATGTAAAGAAAAGGTAAGCGTAACGAATATGTATGCCAACTTTTAAACATGAATGTAACAAACAAGATAATCAAATACCACAATCACACATACCAATCTCGAAACACTTGAAACTAACACCAAATTGTAATGTCCACATTGACATTACTAGGACAATACTCTAACATGATGTTGTGATAATCCTAATTAATTAAAATTCACATTAAGCTTATCACAACCCAAGGGTTTAAAAATAATTAGTTTAAAACAATGGGATCCTAAGAAAAACCTTTTTTAAAATATTGTTTGAGCTCAAACCATAATTTAAAATCAATTAAATATGATAATGGAAGCATGAGTAACAATCAGCACTTGAAAACAAGTAAAAGAAGAGTAAAATTTCTCTAAAACCTAGTCAGTCTAACACGACACAGGCCACACCCACCACGACGAATGGCACAGAGAGATGAGTCCCTCAGCGACGATTACACCACGGCACAAAAAATTATAACATTTTAAAAAAAATTAAATTATCATTTATATATCTTAAAAAAAATTATTATTATTCTTTTAAATTAATGCAATACCAAATATAATTTTTTTTGGATCAAAACTATAAAATACAAATTTAAAACATATCTTATTCTAAAATTAAAATAAAATGCTATTAAAAATCACACATCTATTAGCTGTTGATTATTACTCAGTAAAAGACAGAACGAGGAAAAACTAGAGTATTGAAAACAAATTTTTTTTTTGTTTTAAAATTAAAAAATTTAATATATTTTATTTATTTTTTTTAAATATAAAATATTTTTTAAGAAGTTAAATGTTTAAAAATATTTTACATTTTTAAAAAATAAGATAAATTATTAATTTTTAAATATGTAATTATTATTTTTTTAAAATATTTTTATTAATAAATAATTTTATATTTATTGTAAGTTTATTTAATAAAAATAAATATAAAAAATAAAATAAATTAAAAAATAAATAATTATAAAATTTAATTAAAAATATTTTATATTTTTAAATGAAAGGAATATTTTATATAATTTATTTTAATAATTAATATAATATTTAAAACTGCTGGGAAACGTGAAATTCAAGGGACTGATTCAGGTGATCTCACTGGTCATTTTTCCTTAAAGATGCAAGCTGACAAGTACATGGAACATGGACAGCGAAAGAAGAAAAAATCATCGCTGCACATTTTTCCACGTTACACTAAAAAAATAAATGATTCAATTGCTTATTTTCTTATATTTTCTACAGAAATAAAACAAAAGTTGAGACGGTGCAGGAGACGAAGGACAAGTAGGAAGGGAATAATCAGTGACGAACCTGCTGCCGATGAAATTTCAATTTGAAATCTATGCTGTGCAAGAGTAGTACGGGATGAATCTTTAAGAATGAGACTGAAACAACGCCGTGCATACCAGAGAGAAAACCTGGCTGGTGAGCCTCCGAAAGGGTTCGCTCCACAAATTAAAGTTTAATCGGAGTGTTTTTTTGGGATTTAAAGTTTAACCGGAGTTAGCTAAACAATAAGTTGATAGAAAGGAGAAGTCATTACCGGAAAACCGGTTCGGGTCGAATGTGGAGTCCTCCGATCTACCTCTGTTCCGTATTCTCTGTTCTCTCTCGGCTTCTTCCTCACGCTCCGTCTCTGTCCTTGCGTCCTTCGCTCTTATTCTTGTCTGTTGTTTTTAAAGTAACCTTCAACTGCAGGAGAATTGATTGTGGATCGTAGGATTAGATAGTTATGTTAGTGAAGACTCTGAGCGTCAGATTAAAAACGTCTTGTAGTGATAATTATGTGAATGTAGCATATAGAACGACTTTAAAATTATTTGATTTTTTTGTTTGACAAAAAGAACTCTAATGTATTTGTCAAAGCTGTCTCTTCAAGCTTAGTCTTTTGTCACATTTCTGCTTCCCCTTTCAACCCTTGTTTCTTAAGTAGGGAATAAAGGTGTTCAAAACCAATCCAAACCAAACAGACCGATCCAAACTAACCCAAACTGAAAGGAACCGACCAAAACCAATCAACAATCAAGTCTGCTTCGGTTTTTAAGATAAGGAAACCGAATGGTTTGGTTCGGGTTTCAGTTTTGAAAATTAAAAACCGAACCAGACCTAAACCAAACCTGATCAACAAAATATTATTTATTTATAAAATATTTAATCTCAATTCAAATAAACCCAAACCCCTTTATGCCTTACCCAACCCATTACCCAATAAATAATTAGTAGCCTACTTCCCAAGCCCAAATGAGATCAGGAGAGACCATCAGTGATCAGGCTCAGACCAAACTTCACGTCACGGACTCACGGTCACGCCTCAGTACTCAGTAGTCAGAAGTCAGTCCTCACAGTCATGGTCTCACGGATTCATCACATCACGGAGTGGTTTAGCACTTCAGCTTCAGCCTGGCCAGAGACCCAGAGTCACGACTCACAACCTGTCTTCCTTAGTTCCTTTACGTGTGGCTCACACTTTAGGTTTAGGTTTCCCTATTGCTTGAGCCAGGCTTGCACAATACGCATCAGTGCATCACACAGATAGACACACACAGATTGCAGAGAACCTCAGAACCAAGCCAAAGACAATGCAGAGCTAGATAAAACAGAGTCACTAAGTCAATCTTAGACGACCGACGACGGACACGAACGCAAAGTCCAATACCCAAGTCACACATAAGCCATAGTCGTCGGCCACTCACAGCGTTGCACACAAGCCACAACCGTCGCCCGTCGATCACTCACAGCGTTGCAGAGTGCAGACCAGAGAGTTCGTCATAGAGCAGAGTTCACCGTCGGCCACTCAAGTTCAGTTTTCACTTTCTGCAGTTCACAGAGCAGAGTGCAAACCAGAGAGTTTAGTTTTCACTTTCCACTCAAGCCGCGGACACTCACACAGGCCACAGCCATCAGCCACTCGCGGCGTCCCAAAACAGAGTCCACTCAAGTTCAGCTTCTACAGTTCCACTTCCAGGTTCGAGCTACAGTCTGAATCACTTTCTGCATTTTACTTCCCTATCTCAGTTGCCTGGACTCTGGAGCTTCGGTTGGTGTAATAATCTTGTTTCCTAATCCTAGCCGTTGCCTGATTGCCTTGCCACTATTCTTATTCTTATCTTGGTGTTTAGGTTGACTTAGATTTATAAGTTATATGATGTGTTTGTTGATAAAAGATTGTTGCCTAATTAGGTTGACTTGCTCTGCAATTGATAAAAGATTGTTGCTTTGATTTTAAAACAATATAAGCAACTAAGCAAGTGGGATTGTGGAGTAGACCGGTAGAGCAAAGAGACCAAGAGGGACCACTTTTTTTTTTGATATCATATCAATAGGTAATAAAGTAAACATAATTTTTAACTTTTTTAATAAAGAGGATAGCATATTGTCTTTTTAATAGAACAACTTAATTTAATTTACTTTATTAAATTATCTTTCCTTTCATAATATAATGCAGGATTATTTGTCTTTCTTGAGAGGCCACTTGCACAGTGTCTATCCTAGAGTTTCAATATGAGTGAAAATGAGGTCAATGTTTTATATGGTATTTTTTTTACAAAAAACATTTAGTATCATATTTGATTGATATAATTGCTTATGTTTTTTTCAACAAGAAACATACATGGAGTTGATGGATGTTCATGATGATGATGAGCAACCTAAGAATAACAAGCCGGAATCGATTAACAATGCTCATGTAACTATAGACTCAAATCAACAAAATGAGAAAGAGAAAGAGCAAGAGAAAGATCAAGAGCAAGAGAAAGACAAAGGTGAAAAGCAACCAGAAAATCTAAAAGTTACAGGTAAAAGAAAACCAACTAGACCTGAATCTTGGGTATGGAGTCATTTTACTTTGATGGAGGGTTGTGATCCTGAATTTCCAAGGGCCACATGTAATTGGTGTGGCTTTGATTATGCTTGTCATAAAAAAAGAAATGGCACTTATAACATGGCAACACATTTAGAAGAAAGATGCAAGAAATTTGGTGTTAGAGATACAGATCCTAAACAACCTAAACTTTCCTTCCAAAAAAAAAACAGAAGGAGGAGAAGGTTGTGGAACTAGTTTGAAGGGGGTGACATTTGATCTTAATTCTTGTAGGCAAGCTCTTGCTAGAATGATAATTGTTGATGAGTTACCTTTTAAATTTGTTGAGAATGAAGGTTTTCAGTATTTTATGAGTATTGCACAGCCTCTATTTCCCCTTCCATCACGTACTACAGTAGCTAGAGATTGCTTGAGTCTTTACTTGTTGAACAAGCCAAGTTGAGGAATGTATTTTGTAAATCAAAACAAAGTGTTTGTTTGACCACTGATTGCTGGACATCTTTACAAAATATGAATTACTTATGCCTCACTGGACATTTAATTGATGATGAGTGAAAATTGCATAAAAGAATTTTGAACTTTTGTCAAATTGCTGATCATAAAGGTGAAACTATTGGTGAATTGATTGAGAAGTGTTTATTGAGTTGGGGAATTGATAAAGTTTTTACAGTTACAGTTGATAATGCCTCAAGTAATGACACTGCTATATCTTATGTTAAAGATAGGATACTTGATTGGAATGGGCACATTATGAAAGGAGAATACATGCATGTTAGATGTTGTGCACACATCTTGAATTTGGTTGTTAATGATGGGTTGAAAGAGATTGGTGATACTTTAACAAGAATTAGAAATGCAGTTCAATATATTCGTGCATCACCATTATGGTTTTAAAAGTTCAAGTCTTGTGTAGAGCAAACAAGAATTCAAGAAAAGAATATTGTGAAGTTAGATTGTCCTACAAGATGGAATTCCACTTACATGATGCTTGAAAGTGCCTTGAAATTTCAAAAGGCATTTAAGAGATTAGAAGAAAAGGATACTACTTTTGCAATTGATAAGGAAGGACCCCCAACCACAAAGGATCGGGAAAATGCATGTGTTTTTGTCAAATTCTTGAAAATATTTTTTGATGTCACTAAAAAGTCTCTGGCTCATTGTATGTTACATCTTCTCAATATTTTCATGAATTTTGCTTGGTAGTAAAGACTTTGAATGATATGTGTCTAAGTGATGATCCTTTGTTGAATTCAATGGCAAGGAAGATGAAACAAAAACATGACAAGTATTGGGGGAATGTTGATAATTTGAATATGACGATCTTTATAGCTGTGGTGCTTGATCCTAAGTACAAGTTGAAATTTGTGGAGTGGAGTTTGAAAAAACTCTACAATGAAGACATGGCTGAGTATTTCACTAGGCAGGTGAAAGAGTTGCTCTTCAAGATGTATGATAGATACAAGTCTTTTCATGGCCTTAAAAAAAGTTCAACCAATACTCAATCCCAAGTGAAGGAAGGTGATTCCTATGATGATGGTGAAAAAGATTCATTTGCAATGGAGTTTGATAAAGTTATGAATGAAGATGATAATGTTGAGAATCAATCAAAGTTGGACCTCTACTTGATGGAGACTAGAGAAAAAACAAATCCTAAATTTGACATACTTAATTGGTGGAAAGTGAATTCATCTAAATATCCTGTCATTGGACAAATTGCTAGGGATATATTGGCCATGCCTATCTCCACTGTAGCTTCTGAATATGCTTTCAGCACTGGGGGTCGTATACTAAATGAGTACAGATGTTCATTAGGTATCAAGACAGTTGAAGCCCTTATTTGTGCAAATAATTGATTTCGATCTACTCCATTAGCAAGTGATGTTGAAGAGAAGGTGGATGAAATTGAGAAAATATAAATTGGTAATATTTTTACAATTGAAAGTGATGTTTATTTAGTTTAATTATTTATTAGATTATTCATTGCTTTGACAATTTGTTTTGTTATTATAGATCTTGGTGTTGTCACTTTGAATGAAGATGATGATAGTTAGCTATCAAGATCTTCTAACCTCTTTTTGTATATGTAATTGGTAATATTTTTTATAAAGTGAAAGTGATATTTATTTAGTTTAATTATTTATTAGATTATTTATTGCTTTGATAATTTGTTTTATTATTAGAGATCTTGGTGTTGTCACTTTGAATGAAGATGATGATAATTAGCTATCAAGATCTTCTAACCTCTTTTTGTATATGTAAGTACTAATGTACTATATAGTATATATGTGTCAATTATTTTATTTGTCATAAAATTATTCTTTTTATTTGGATATTGACTTGCTTTCTTCCTTCATTTCAGGTGTTATGCCTCATATAACAATTGATTGATGCTTGAGATGGAATGATTTTTTTTTGGATAATTTCAAGCATATGAATGTGTCTTTTTGATTTAAGGACAAGTTGTAATTAAATATGTCAATTTTTTTTTGGATGCTAGACATTTGGTATAATTTAAGTGAATATTATGATAGATATTATGATATTGAGAAATGATTGCTAAAGACATGGGGTTATATAAATTGTATGTATTAAGAAATGAAAATCTAACAATTAATATCATCTTATTGCTTTAGATTAAGGCATCAACACTTGGCAACTTTTTGCTTTCTCTATGTTTGAATAATTATTGGCTTATCACATGCACACCTTGAAGGAAGTCAAAAGGTAACAGCATGGAACAGACGTGCACAATTGCACATTTCTCTAATACACAAGATAATTATGCTTTTAACTAAGAGAGTTTAATAATAATTATAGAAAACTCAAACAGGATCAACAACTTCTTAAAAATCCTCATTATATATAATTATATATTTATCACACGTGCTATGATTATCCTTTAATTAGTTACAAGTTAAAAGTTTTATATATTCAATTTATTTACAAGAAACATTTTGTTTAGAATTTTTTGTAGTTATTTTTCGTTATATATTACATGTTCAAATATCGATATGTAGATAAATATTTTTAAATGACCTGAATAAAAATTCATCACATTAAATAATTTTAATCCTAAACACTATTACTAATATCAATTTTTATGATTAATTATTATTATCATATTAAAATTTTATTATATTTTTATGCCTCTATTATAAAAAAAGGAGTAAAAAAAATTAGGTTTAATGAATATGGATAAAAAAGAAAAATAAATAAATAAATTTATTAAAACTTGATACAGACATTAACCAAACCGAACCAAACTGAACATAAAATCGAACCAAACCGATTACAACAAAAACAGACAAGGTCCCATTAATAAGTAAACCGATTGGTTCGGTTCGGTTTGGTTTTTGCCCAAAACCAAACCAAACCGAACCTATGAACACCCCTATAGAGAAGTTCTGATTATTCAAAAGCATTTTTTATTAAAAATAATTTTATTTAAAATATAATTAAATATTAAATGTAGGTATTTTCTATCAATGAAGGTTTAAGCATTAGTTCATTACGTTGTTGTAAGGGATATATCTCTTTGGTTGTTTTTTTTTTTTTTGGATAAAAAGCCTCTGTGTGTCTGTGTGTGTGTGTTTTTGTTTTAACAGAAAAAGCTTCTATGTTTCTGTTAGTTTGAAAAAGCTTCTATGTTTCTAAAATGCTGCGCGCGCGCGTTAATAGAAAAAGCTTCTATGTTTCTGTTAGTTTATCTTTTCTTATTGTTTCTGTCTAAAATGCACGGCCCCACTTAGATCCATATGAGATTAATTATTTCTGTCTAAATGTAAGTTGTACTGCTTTTTTAATCCCATGTTTTCTTGTGTTCTTATTGTTTCTGTCTAAAATGCACGGCCCCAGTTAGATCCACATGAGATTAATTATTTCTGTCTAAATGCAGGTTGTACTGCTTTTTTCATCCCATGTTTTCTTGTGTTGTGTGTGCTTGCAAAGACCTAGTTAATTTATCTTGTTAGATTAATTGGGTTTTATGTATTATCGTTTTTATCTTTAATATAATTTTCATTTATATAAAAAAAAACTAACAAACTAACATTTTTAAGAATATATTTTTAAAATAATATAAAATAAAATTTATTTTTCAAAGATTTTTTTAATAGAATTGGATAACTTCATTCAGACGAAAGTTAAAAAAACGAGAGACAAACAATCTACAAACGCAAATAAGGGGACTAGAAGAAAAATAAACAAAAATAAAAATCTTTTATGATTGTACAGTTGCAATCTCGATGATCACAAGAAAAAACCATAGTTCAATTTAAGTATGAGCTATCTTAACTAGGTGGTCATAGTTCAATTAAAATTGAACTATGATATTTGAAATGGAATTACTTCACTAACCTGTATCTTCACTTATTATTTCCATCATATAATGAAATTTAGATGATTCATATTTAATATTTTTCATGACTTATCATATATAATATTTTATAAAACTATCATTAAATTATTATATAATAAAATAAAACAAAGTATATGGGATTAAATTTTTTTATTGATTTAAGATAGAGATATAAGATCACAAGTGCGAGTTATTTCAAGTTGTCTTACCAAAAAGAAAGTGAAGAATGGAGTGAATAAAGAGAGATGCTAAGAATAGAGAAGAGTTTAACAGCTGTATCATTTTGATCACTTGAAAGTTTCAGCATTTTCCTTGATAAACATGTCTCAAATATATAATCTTCAAAAGATAAACCGTCCTTTTGTCTTTTTGAAATCAAACAGAGCCCCTCTTTGTTTTTATCTGGCAACTTTTCAGAAGCGTTCACAAATCTCTTGCTATTCATCCACTTAACCCAGGAACAGAGTCAAAATTGTGTATATTAGAGCATGCAGATTCATCTAAAAAGATGTCCCATCTTTGGTTTGTTTTTCCTGCAGATCATTTCCTTGAGAAACTCTTCACTTTCTCAACCCAATAAGTTTTAGAATGATTTTCTGGGGTTGCTGTGTAAATGGAAGATGGATTTTTTTTTGTTAGCTACAAATTGTGAAAATCTATTGAGCAACATCTTTTTGTTTTCCCCAAAATAATAAAGGCAATACTAGCCTTAAGCGTGGCTTGAAGGATTTGCTTTTTTTTTTTTTTTTTAGGAGATTAACTTCCTATAACTCATGTTAATTTTTCTTCTCTGTCGTACTCGTTTAGTCCCAAGAGAACCCTCAATTATTCTACCAATGGCCAAGCATAACGAGCTAGTTAAAATAAATTCGAGAAAAGCTAGGGCTGAACTTAGTACAATATTATTTCTTTTAATATTCCAAAAAAATACTTTTTAAAAAAATATACATATAATATATTAAATATTATTTAATGCTTTAAATTTTAGTTTATTTTAAATTAAGAAATCCCATATTTAAATGCATTATTATAGATGTTTTACGAAAAAAATTAAAGTAGTTCAAATTATTATATTTCAAATATTTTTAATCTATAAAATATATCAAAAATAATATTTAAAATGCATTTTGATCTTGATTTTGAACCTTAAGACTCATGTTTTTTCCCAAAAAAAATTGAGCCTTCAACATATTTAAGTATCCGAAAAAGTATATTTTATATTTATGATAAAATAAAAATAATTAATTTTTAAGTAAAAAATTAAAAATTCTTCAAAAAATGGGGATTTTTATTTTATTTTTTGGAAAATAACAAACATTGTGAAAGTATTAATGATAATTGAAGACATCAAATTATTAATAAAAATGTTTGAAACCATATAGATATATATATAAAACTTTTAAAAATCTTGAATTTCAAGTGCTAAATTTGTCTAATTCTCACATGGCGAGCAACTCTTCAAGCTCAACATGTATTATCAACTCTTAATGATAATAATTCTTAATATTGTCCCTCAATATTAAATTGATAGTAGTTAGCAAAAGCACAATATATCCAGACAACAACTTGTTTGAAACCTCTCTCAAAAATAACCCAAGCCTTGTATAATGTTTTTAATCTTAGTTAATGTTGGAAGGAATAACAAAACATTCAGTGATAAATTCATCCATCTCAAGAGTAACAAAATACTACTCGTTATTCTTTTATTTAACCATTTGAGTACTTGGTCGGCCCAAATAAGCCCAAAGGTCAAAGTGGTTAGGAACGCCAAAATAGTTTTATGACAAGAAATCAACTGAACACCTAGGCCGGCAATTTGCTGAAAGGATTAGTAAAGTTAACTAGTATTTTTTTCTCCAACAATGAAGAACAGAGGATTTAGTAGCAACTGATACAATACCCAACTTTTTGCCATACTCAGAGTAAAAATTCTAAGACTAGAGAGGAAGGAGAAACTTGGTCACAAACATGAAATCCATCAAGAGAAAAAATGAATAACAAATATTCATAAATTAAATAAAGTTGGGGTAGAGTTGAGAATATGAACTAACCTGCATCACATGGGATGGGAAAAATAGGAAAACGAATTCACATCATAAATGTATGATATTGATCCATTTCATTATGATTCACTATAGATTTGCTTGTCTTATGGGATTATAGTGCTAAAACTCCCTCCATTTTAAAATTCTTTTATTTTTTTTATTTTTTTTAAAATAATATGAGTTAAAACGAGCTAACCCTAAGCCCATTTGGTTCATGTGTTTTCTGGTTTTGACAATAAAAGATTCGTTAAATAAGGAAGCAAATGAAGCTTAGGTCATGTTTGGTACATTAGAATTGGGTCCAAGAGAAATGGAATTAGAATTGAAATCATGCTTTCAATTATTTGGTATGCATGAATCCAATTCCTCATGGATTCCAATTCTACCAAAATACCTAGAATTCAATTACATCTCCATCATGATGGAATTGCTACAATTCCATGGAATTGTCATAAATACCCCACATACATACTCCATCATGATGGCTGAGTTTTTTATTTTTTTTATAAGGGCATTTTGGTCTTTATCTATTTTAAATACATATATTTATTAATATTATATTCAGATTCCATCTTCATACCAAACATACTTTTAAAACTCAATTCTATTCCGATTCTGATTTCAATTCCAATTCCGATTCCAATTCCGATTCCATTAAAAACTCTTTCATCGTGCCAAACGAGGCCTTAATGTTATTAAATAAGGAAGCAAATGAAGCTCACAGGGGCAGCAACAAAGGGAAGGAGGACGAAGAAGCATAAGAAATCTGAAGCAGAACCAGGAAAAAACCAACAGCAACAAAAGGAGACAAACTCGCGACTTATACCTCAACAATAGCAGGTTCACAGCGAATACAAAACAGGGAAGAAGATGACGAAGCTCATGGATGAACTGCGGAGGGAAGGACTCGCAAGCAGAACCCTCCAGCCTCAGCAACTCAGCTCCTCGCACACTGACGCCGCAAACGTGACAGGGAAAACGATGGTGAAAGGCTTGAGGAATCTACGCTGAAGAAGCAGAGGAAGAGGAACAGCGGCGAACTCGTGGTGGGGTAGAGACCTACGCCGGCGACTACAAGATGATGAAGAAGGGCGACAGAAAGAATTGCAAACGAAGGAGCCTGAAGATTGAAACTCTCACTCTCTCTCTCTCTCTCTCTCTCTCTCGCTTTCTGGAGAAACGGAAGCTGGAGCAGGGCATTAAGGAGCCAGGCCAAGAGGGATTTATCTGAGCCATCGACACATCTTATTATGTTTTTCCCAAAAATTAATAAAAATATAATAAATTTATCTCAATTATTTATTCTAACTTTATAAATATAACATAGGTTATTACAATCGATTTTCAAATCATATTTTAATTATTATAAGCCATATTTTTTAAAAAAAGGTTTTCAATTTTATTTTTTATATAAAAAAATAATAGAACGGCTAACCATCTAACTAAATTAACTTTTGACCTTAATAATGATTTTAATTTATATGACTATCCTCCATTATTTGATTGGGTTGGTTCTTTTGGCTTTTTTTTTTTGTTTTTGGTTTCTTTTGAAACTATTCTTTCTCTATATATGATCTATTATGATTAGAGTCATCCAATTTTACTAAAATAAAATTATTCTTCAAAAATTTGGTGGCTTTGTGAGCACGACACAAAGGCTTTATTTGGGTGGTAAAAAAACATAAAAAGAAACAAAACATAAGAAAAAAATAGAGAAAATTTTTTTTTTCTCATTTGAAAGAAAATAAAAAAGCAAGAGGAAGAAAAAATGGGATGTGTGACCCAACATATTTCCTCTCAAGTTTTCTTTTCACAAATAGGAAGTTTTTAGAAAGAAAATATTTATTCCGTGGCTACCCCTCATTGCAGCTTCTTTGTATTTGTATATTCTTCGACTTAAAAGCTCTTGTCTCATCATTTTATACCCTTCATTTTTCACCCCAGCGCTTTGACTCAAGAGCCCTCATAGCATTATGCTTGTCTCTATCTTCTGCAAACATTATATTTTTACACGTACGTGCATTTCATATTTTTATGATATTATATATAATTTATATTTTATGTTCTGATACAATATACTTGCGGCTAAGTCTAACTCATGACTACTTGTAAAATCAAAACATTCTCACCAACAAGCCAAGAATTGGCAATCTATTTTTTTTTGTTATTATATTTAATTTTTAAAAATTATCCACTTTTAATTTTTAAATAAAAATACATATTTTTACTAAATTATCTTGTTTTAAAATATAATAACATGAAACTAATTTTTTACAAACTAATTTGACTTTAAACTATTTTAATGAGATTAATTTCAAATAATATAATTTTGAGTGAAAGGGAAAAATTGCCTTGAAAGTTTTTTTTTAGGAGCATTCCAAGGCCGTGACAGTATGGTACCTTGAACTTTTTTTTGGAGTATTTTTGCCCTAGAGTTTTCAAAAACGGAGCATTTTTATCCCACTATCTAATATTTGGAACGTTGACCGTTAAGTTATAATTTTGATCTCTGAACTTGCCACCTGGCATTTTTCCCTGATTTTTATTAGCTGAATAAGCATTAGTAATTGATCCATGTGTCTTAACCTCTCTAAGATGTAAAAAGAGATAAGAATTGGAGGGGTCGGACACTTGATTTGGGATAAAGCCATGTGGTTCGAGTTAAGATTCGAGAGGCGAGGAGGTGAGAAGCTCTAAGGGTTTGACTCGAGCCATTTGGTGTGACATTAGGTTCGAAGACAAGACGCAAAGGCTTTAAGGGTGTGAGTCATAAGGGTTCGACTTGAGCCACTTGTTGTGACATTGGGTTTGAAGATTAGATGCAAAGGCTTTGAGGGTGCAAGTCATGGTTTGAAGAGTGTCTAAGTTAGAGGCCAAGTTCGAAGAGTGTGCGAGTCGTGGTTCAAAGAGGATTCGAGTTGTCGAATTTTGCAGGTAAGGAATCTCACCATCTCAATGATTTTATTAGTGCAATGAATGTCCCTTAAAGCCTATATCTATTTCCATTTTAGCATTACATACCAAGATGGTTGATAAAGGGGAAGGGGGTACTAAATGGAACATAACTAGATACTTTAAGGAAATTGATAATGTTACCCAAGAGTGGTTTGGGGTGAGAGATCAAGTTTGAGAGGGGCATGACTCAATAGTTGACTGCATTTTAGCTGGTATTAGTAATGGGAGCAAGGGAAATAGAGGTGAAGGTAGTAAAGGTAATCATAAAATTATTGAAAATGGTGAGTGTTGTCGAGGTAAACAAAAAGTAAGAGATGTTGAAAATGTATCTGTTGACTGTGATTAGCGAGGAATTTCTTATGACCATAGGGATTGTGCTAATAAGGATGAGGAGACAAATGTTGATAATGTTGAAGGGAAGGTTGGGTTGACTAATTTGTTTAATAATGAAGACAAATCATGAAGTGAGGATGAGGATTTCATTTGTGGGGAAGAAAGTAAGGACTCATATAGTGAATATTCAAATAATAGTTACGAGGAAGATAAGCTGGACAGTGAAATGGGCCTCGATGATGATAATAGTGTTAGACAGGGAGACACAGTGCAAAGTTAAAAAAATTAAAATCCCTATCCCGATGTAAACCAAACGAACTCGTTTAAGTCAAGGTAGAAAGAAGAGTTACCTTTTTTTCATGCTTTATGTGCGTTCTTTCAAGAGTCTAGATCTTAGGAGCCAACAATATAGATCTACTCTCTCTACTAGTATTCACACGAATGGCTCTTTAACTCGAACAGCATGCTAGCACTCCCAACTTTCGTTCATCTTTAAACGTTAGTTTTCCTTTCTATAGGGTGCTTCGTAACTCTCAAAGTGTTTGGCCGTCAAAATTTTTCTAACTCTCTCTCATGAGTATGCCCCCTCCTATATCATATATATAGATGAGGGTTTTTTTTTCTTCCTTTAATGAGATAATGAAAATTTAGTTACATTTATCTCATGAATGCACCCCCTCCTTTATTAACACATTCCAGATTCATTGAACTTGAACATTATAGGTAGAGTTAGGTTATTCTTGTGTGCGACGCTGTAAGCCCACATGAAGTTAGCAATAGCCTAATTACACTACTAGCCCACAAGTCACAAGTGACATTTAGCAAGATATTGCAACTACCTAATTCATATAGGGATCGATGATCTGATGTAACCTATCATGTAATCATATTATATTCCTTTTGTCGCGTGATATTTCAATCAAGTGAGAGACATGGAATTATCATTCTCCTTTACCTAATCATTACTTTCTTGATCTTTAAGTGGACTAATTATAACAATGAAAAAATCCTTGCCATTGTAATATGGCCATACATTTTCTCAATTTTACTCATTAAGGGGCCCAATAATATTTATTAATTAATGTGAGGGATAAATTTCATCTTGACCACTCATATTTCTCTGCATAAATATCAATAAACTCAATCATAGTATTTATGATCACCTGATCAAAGGTGACTTTTGACTAAGTCAAAGTTCAGTGGTCATCATGTAGGAATCCATGATGATTTCAAGTCAAAGAGTTTAGTGATATGGTTACATATGAAATAAACTTATGACTTGTACAATGTAACTTTCCTATAGAGGGTCAGTGCAGCACCTCGAGCCCTTCCAAGTGCCTAAAACTTTGATTTATATCTCTATAATTAATCTAAGTCATACTAGTCTTATTTCATCTATAATCCCTCATAGATGATCGAGTAGGGACATTTATGACAATCGATATAGTTTATCCAAGGATACAGTTATCATAGTGAACATGCAATTAGTATGATAGCTGTAACCTTCCCTTATATCACATTGCAAATACCATACAAGTATCAAATACTTTGTTTGAAAGCTTAGGCCGAAGACTCTTTTTTGCAAAAAAAAATATCAAAATCATATTACATCAGAGTAATACATAGTAGAAAGCAAATAATTACATTCATATAAACTATTGCATGCCTTAAAGGTAGAGAAATAAGATTAGTTTAAGGGCCCTGCGTCACGGCAGGTAGCACACACGCCATGGCATGTGGCACAGAACCACACACCTTGATCCTCTTTGTGCTATGTGCCATAGCACACGTGCCTGTTCTGCAGCTGTCATTTGATAGCTCAAATGATGAACTTCTAGCGTGCGTTGGTTTCATATATGATGTCTGGTTGGAATGATTTAAGGGCCCACACGTAGTTTACCTCATAAGCTAACTAATGAAATAAGTTTGGACACGATCTAACAATCAATCAAAATTTAAACACTCGAGTGCAAAAGCTACTTTTTTTATAAAAATTTAATGCACCTAAGTGCTCAAATCTTTCCTATTATCTCATTAGACCACATAAAGCCTTAAACCAAATTCAAAAGGACCTAACACACCTAATTGACCAAGTTATATAGCAAATACACATATATATCACAATTTAGCCACTCAACAGCGCATTTTCATAAAACATAAATTTGCACAACTTGGCTCAAGACTTCTCTTCGGCCATTTTCACCACATTTTCATTACAAATTTTCACTTTACATATTCACAACTCAATATTAGCCCCAATTACTCATTTCATCACATATTCACACACAAGGGCTAAGATTCACAAAAATCACTACGATTCTCTACAAATCACTACTTAGAAATGCATGCAATCCCTATGACAACTTATAGTTCATTACACAAACTTAAAAGGTCTTAAAGCCACGGTACCACTATGCCAGTCCATACTTTTTTCTCTTACCTTGATTACTACTTTGTCCTGAAAAATGTAACCACGAGGGTGAGATAAAAATCTCAATAATGGAATAACTCACTACTGTCAACTATCACATACAACTATATGAAGGCATAGCATAATATACAAGTAAATATAACACAAACACATGATTCATTTCAAATCGTAATAATACGTGTCAATTCATGTCTTTTACCACTATAATCACCACTTTCTCACATATAGCATGATTATTATCGTCAAAACCTTTAAATCATCTCGACTTAAACCTATAGGCTCGCTTTAGATCAATATACATTTTCATTAGCCTTGAGCTCACCTTTAGTGGTAGAATCATCCGGCTAAAAGTGTTCTATCTAACTTTCAGACTTTTGTTTCCCCCAATACACACAATGAGGTATTGTTGATGCTAACACCATATCACATCAATACTAAGGAGTTCAAATCTCCAACACTACACCTCAATGAATACTAAGGAGATAATCTCCAATACCGTATTTCAAAAGGCACTAAGGAGATACATCGCACCCCGTCGAGCATTAAGGAGAATGGTACCATATGGTCTTTTTCTACAACTTTACACGAGTGAATTCCCACCCCTATGATCATGCTTTTTGAACTAATTATAAGTTCCTAATCACCACAAACCTCATATATACATAGAAATACATTTCTATATCAAATTAGACAATTTTATTTGTTTAACCAAAGTTTCTTTTCATGCAATAAATATACTATGCTACAAAACATATTCAGTTTAAAACAATTTCATGCACTACATAGCATATCATATAAAGTTATAATAAATAGTCAAACAGAGGAAGTTGTTCAGTTATCTCAACCTTTCTATCACTAGAAAGGTTACCTATAGATTTCAATTACCACTATAACTTGTCACAAGCTTCCTTTCTCAACTCACACGCCCAACATGCCAATTTACATATAATTGGCACAATTAGTCAATTGGTTTAAATTGATCAAAAGCACTTAATTACTACTTATGGCTATACTTAGCTATTCATTCCTTTCCATTTATTCATATTAAGCTAGTTACCAGTCAATTACCACTTTACATCACCTCTAACGATCTTACTTTAGCTAAACACAATTTTCACCCTAAATCTTCACTGAATTAAGGCCAAATTGAGTCCATGGGTTCAAAGCTCTATTGTTTAACTTTAAACAAGTCACAAAAGCTCTAATTTAACTCTCGAGAATCTTTTCATTACCATTAGGTAAGAAACAAACCCTTTAAATTTCTCTAATCCAATTTCTCTATAACTCATATGAAGAGAAATTTGATTAGAATGGAAGGTAAGGGTTATACATAGCTTACCCGATAAAGTTACTAGTCGAAAGTTCTTTCCAATACTTAGAAAAAGCTTGCCCTAGCCAAGGCTTCCTCTCTTCTTCTTTCACATTTTCCTCTTCTCTCCTCTCTGAGTTCACCAGCTAATCCATAACTTTTAAGGTCATTTTCTTGTCTTTGCATTATTGCGCATGCAGCTTGTGCCGTGACGCATGGTACAGTAAGGAGAATCCTTACCACGTGCATATGCTTCAACTTGAAATGTGATCCTTCCACCTATATCTACCCATTCAATATCCAAAGGACATGAATCAACAACTAATCATCCAAATCTCTAATCCATTACTAATTACCACTTTACTCCTAATTAATAGCTAATCGTCGAATTAGAAAAAACCAGGATGTTAAAATAACAAAAGAGAAATTCTATAAATAATAATATTTATGGTATAATGATTGGCCCTGGGGCACAATTTCAATAAATAGGCCTATGGAAGAAGAAAGAAGGCCTATAGATAAGTTTGGATCTAATTCTAGGTCCTCCTTCATAATAGGCCAAACATGTGTAAACAAGGATGAGGCATGTAGGGCTGTTAATAAGTATGCAATTAGGGAGGGGGTGCATCTGAAGGTGAAGAAAAGTGAGCCCTTTAGGTTAAAGGTGATTTTTCAATAGGGGTGCCTACTTGTCTTATATATGTCTAAAGATGGATCAAACCCTAGAATGATGGCGAAGACACTATGTTTAAAGCATATGTGCACTAGGGTTTATAAGAACCTAAGGGCATCCGCAAAGTAGTTAGCTTCCTATTTCAAGAACAAGGTACAAGATAGGCCTCAATATAAGGTCTGAGATATGAAGAAGGACATGGAGGATGAATTGAAACTACATTTCAACTTACATAAATGCAAGCATGCTAAGACGATAATCATGGAGGAAATAGAGGGCAGCTATATGGATAAGTTCAATAAGTTAAAAGCTTTTATGAGGTTATATCTTCTAACCCAAGCTTAAATATGAGTATTGAACTCAGCAGAGAGTCTAGAGAATGGCAAAAGGGTTTTTAATAGATTGTACTTATGCTTTGCTGCTTCTAAGGTCAGATTGCTTCACATACACATCGATTATGTACCTTGTATGATTTTTTCATTGGTTATGACTTAAATTTGAGTATTATTTCATTTTTATTATTCAAAGTTCGTTAGAAGGTTAGTTGTTGACTAATTATTGGTCTTGATAGGACTTTCCTCAAAGGCCATGCTTGAGGTATTCTCCTCACTGCCACTAGAATAGATGTTGATAGTGGTTTGTTTCTTCTTGCATTCAATCTAACTCAAAAAGAGAATATTGTCAACTGGACTTGGTTCATACAATGGCTCTAAAGTCATTATATGTTAGGGATGGGTCTAAGGTTACTATAATGTTAGACAAGAAAAAGGTATTTTTTTTATATTGTTTTAGGCTTTATTTTTTCTTTGCATATTATTTTCTATACTGATTTGTGAACTAGAACACTATTTTGCAATTCTATATCTTAGTTTTTTTAAAATAAGAATGCCCTATTTACAAACTATAATTTCTACATCTTACACTATTATATCTGAATTATTCACCTCTAACCTCTCCCTTCTCATATCACACACAAATATATTTGCTCTTCCACATCCATCAAATTACACTTGTCATTTATAGTTGGGGAAATATTCAAATTTCTTGCCATTATAATGGATGTTGTCACCCATCTCTCATCATCAATAATTTTATATTTCACATTATATCATGTTCTTTTTGACATGCTATTCAAGGCTTGATGGATGTTATTTAGAGTGTACTTCTAGAGGCCAAGCATAGATTGTGTGCTACGCATATCTATGCCAATTGGTGCAAGAGATGGAGAGTAATGAGTTGAAGAAGAAGTTTTTCACTTGTGCATGGAGTACGTTTAAGGAGAGATTTAAAGACAATCTAAAAGCATTGGGTAGCTAAGTAAGCAGGCAATAGAGGCAATAGTTACTTATCCTCCAAATAGTTGGGTAAGAGCATACTTTAGTACTAGATGTTTGTCATGGAATGTTGACAACAATGTTAGTGAAAGCCTTAATGTATGGATAGATGACTTTAGGTATTTTCCTGTCATTATAATGCTAGATGGAATTAGGATGCAAATGATAGGGAAATAGGCTGAGGCTAGAAAAAATGTAGAAAAGTAGAATGGCAATTTCAGCCCTTAGTGCGTAGAAATGTTTGAAACAAATAGATATCTAGTAGTGAGTTGTAGGGTCTCTTTTAATGGTAATGAATGTTGTAAGGTCACTGAGGGTTTTGATAGGCACACAGTGTTTATAAATGCTAAGACGTGCACTTGTAGGATTTAGGATCTAACAAGAATACCTTGTCAACATTCCATTTGTGCATTTTAGGATGCAAAGCTAGACCTAAGCACTTAAATCTCTCATTACTACCACAAAAGCACATACGTTGCTAGTTATAGAAGTAAGCTACAAGCTGTAGTGGGAAAGCAATTTTGGAAGATAGATCAATTTAAACTCAAAATTTTGGAAGCCTGCACCATTAGTTAAAATGCCTAGCCAACCTAAGAAAAAAGATTGAGAATTGAAGAACAAATAAGAAGGGTCTAAAGTTTGAAGTCTATTTTGCTAGTTTTCTATTTTGATTAGAACGAAATTATCCAATTTCAAGTGACATATTCTAGTTAGAGTAGGAGTTTGCTCTCCTTTTATTTTATATACATGTCCACATTTGCTATTCAATTAATTAAAGTTTGAAGGATCATTAATTTTGAGTTTCTACTAGTCGCCAAGGTCTAAAGTCTTGGTCACCAAGACCTAAAGTCCTTTACCTCATGCTAATCACCACCATTGTGCCTTACTTTTAACATCAATCAAGATTGAACAAAATAGATACCATAACGCTACTCACAGATCATATTGTTAATTCTTAGGGTTACAAGATAAGTTAGTTTTGAAATTTGCTTAATTGAACTTGGTACATTACACATGACAAAAAGAAAAACCAATGAATTGTCTTCAACCTATGACATTAAACTTGAAACATTAATCTCTACTTACTTTTGCTAACCATATTATGCACTTCTAAAAAAAACAAAAACTACCCACCATACCACCACACATGGCAAGGCTACATTCAAGCTCCTTTTCAATGTCCTTTGTATCGTAACTTCTTGGTACATAGCATCAATCTCAGCATCATTGTGATTGCCTCCATTACACCTTCCATGTCCATTATGCTCACCAGACATACATTCCACATGTTGAAGCAATTCATTAATCACTTCCTTCGCCTTCTCCCCTATTTCACCATCGTACCAAGTGAAAAAATCATATATAAAAATAGATTGCAAACCTATTTAAAGAAGATGAAGAACACACTAAAAAAGATCAAGAAGATGAAGAAAATATAAGAACACCCAAACCTATAGATAGTTAGGCACCCATAAAATCTTCTCCTTGGATTTTCCTCACTCCATCGTGGAGCCACTGTAACACAATGATAGTACCTTGTCGGACTATCATAGGTCACCTCTCCTTGGCATCGCCTTAATGTAGCGAGCCTTCATCTAGTTCTTATGCTTGTAGAGGATGTTGCTTCGGCCATGGCTTGATGCAATTTTGCTGTTCTCCTTTGCAACTTCACTGTTCTCCTATGTGATTTTGCTTTCTCCTCTTTGATATGGTTTGAAACTTCTTTAATGGGGTTAGTGATGGAATTTAATAAATAGTTAATGAATTTCAAATTTCTACATGGACAACACACATGGCAGTCCATATGAGAGGAAAAAAAGATAGGTGGCAATTTCAGAGGTCAAAATTATAACTTAGCAGTCAAAGTTCCAAATATTAGACAGTAGGGGTACAAATGTTCCATTTTTTAAAACTCTGGGGCAAAAATGCTTTAAAAAAAGGTTAGGGTGCTAAATGCCCCTAAAAAAAATTCCAAGGTAGTTTTACCCTTTAACCCTATAATTTTTACTTTCAATATATTTTTATAAAAATAATTACATTAAACATACATATTAATATGATGGTATTATAATAATTGTAATATTCGCACATTTTTCCCCTTATTTTTTCTTGTTAATCCACAATACAAAAAATGATAATATTTTATTTTTAGTTCTTAATGGATTCGGTTTGGATGCTCATCATGTGATGAGCAATTTGGATCGTCCAGATCAAATTTTTTTATATTTTATAATAACTAAAATAAAAGTTATAAAAAATTATAAATTTATTTTATTATCAATTTAGACAATATAGATTTAATTTTGTGATCCAATTTAATATTAAAAGTTTTTAAAATTTTTATAAATTAACTATCCTAAATTACTCTGGACAATTCAGTTTTAGAATTTTTAACTCACAACTCTTTTAATTTTTTTAAAGTGTCAATTTAGATATTATCTTTATTTTTACTTATTATTATTACTAAAATAAAAATTTATAAAAAATTTAATCTTAAATTTAAAATATTTCAAGTGCATATGGACAGGAAATTTGTAAAAATTATAAAAATTTTATTATTAAATTGAATAGTCATTATTTTTTTGTATCAAAAATAAAAATTAAATTGTCTAAACTAAATCTATATTATTTAGATGGCTAATAAGGTAGATTTATTAAAAATATTTATTTTTATTTTAATAAATGTTAAATAAAAATAAAATCTATGAATCCGAACCATCTAGATTTTTAATCTGGATAGTCCAAATTGTTCATCACATGATGAGCACATGAACACCATCCTAGCCCATAGCTTCTTGCAAGTTGATAGGAAATTAGAAGTATGCATGAAGACAAATTGAGAATAGAATTGGTTTGGATGGGTGACGATGGAATTGGAGGGAGCATATTTTGTGCTCATCACCCTGAATTAATTTGGATAATTTAAATTTAATTTGAATGATCAATATTAAATTTCTTTTTTATTTTTATATATTTTAAAATAAAAATTTATAAATTTTTAAATAAATATATTTTTTACCAAGATGTACCATTCATATTTAATTATATTGATCTTTTTTATAATTTTATAAATTACCTATATAGATCTATTATGTATTATTTAGATTCAATTTTTTTAATTTATTAATTCAAAATAGTTTAAAGTAAATCTATATGGTTGATTTATAAAAATTATAAAAAATTAAATTTAAGCTAATATAATTAAATATGAACTGTACATATTAATAATTGAAAAATTCATTAAATTTTATAATTTTTTATTTTAAAAAATAAAAAATTAATTAAATTTGAACCATGTAGATTTAATCTGAAACGGTCCAGATTGTTTAGTCATCAAACTGGAAGGATAGCAAGTGCATGGGGGACTCAGTTTTGGTGCTCAGCACCAAAACACTACCGTTTGGAAGTGTTTTTTTTTTTCTTTTGCTGCTTTTAAACCACAAATTTATCATTAATTTATTATAATAATAAAACATTATTAATGAACTAATAAATATTAAGATGTTAAAATTGAACCTGAATAGTTTAAATAAAAATTTTAGTTTGAATATTGAGAACTGTACTGAAAAAAAAATTTGAATAATTTAAAATAAGAGTTGAGTCTAGTAAAATGAGCCAGTTTCTTACACTGTAATAAATTAGTGTTTGAATTTCTATTAAGAAAAATACCTATATTTAATACCTAATTATGCCTTGAATGATATTATCTCTCATATATAAATAACTGTACAAAATCAATAAAATAAAAAATATTTTTAATTATAATTTTAATTTTTTTCAATACAGTTCTAAATTGTTTAGACTAAAATTTATATATAAATTGTTCAAGTCAAATTTTAATGAATTAATTTGTTCATATTTAATTTTAACATCTTAATATTTATTTATTTATTAAATATTAAAATAATAATTTTATAATATTTATTTATTATTATTATAATAAATTTGTGGTTAAAAAAAGTAAAAAAAAAATGGCAGTGTTTTTGGTGCAGAACACCATGGTATTCATCTAATTCCGTACATGGAAGCTTCTTGGGGATCATCATAAGGTTGAAAGTAGGGACTCCTGAAATCCGTTGAAAGATAGCAGTGCTCCCTGAAAACCCCTTAAAGGACACCTGTAATTTAATTCCTCGACGTTATGAGTGTGATGGCTGAATTTAAACTTTCAAATCAAACTACCTGCCTGCCTATCGTTAAACGGTTCACTCCGTTAGTTGGAATTCTTCTTGTTGTACTGCTTCTCTTAATCTTATCGCTCGTCTTGGGTTTGGTTGCGTCCATTGTATGGGTTCTGCTGGCGGTGGATCCAACAATCAGACTGTTCCAAGACATTGTTCAATGGCTTTGTCCCATGATTAGACATTTCCATGGCATGGTTCTATATTTTTCTACAAATCAGACAGCAACAACAGACAGGGGAGAAAGCGACTCTTCTGCTTGAAGTTACATGGCTTCCTTGTTTGAACTTGTCTTGACCACTCTTCTTTCCATAGAGATTAGGTTAATTGCACTTGCTGAGTTGAGAAAAATCATGTTCTTTCTTTTATGTATACTTATCAGGATTCCACTGATAGGATTTAGTTGCAGATTTAATTGGCAACTAAATCTGCATGTATTCTTAATAAAATAGAATTTTTGTTTCATAATTAAATTTACGTGTATTCTTCATACAACTTGCATGTACATTGTACAATGTTATGTTTATTTTATTTTATTTTTTATATATCTGGCAGGTCATTTACTCAGAGGATTAAATGAAATTGAACAGAAACATTCAGCATCAACTGCGGTAAACTTGCAAATTCTTGTTAAGCACAGTGTTTATATAAAAGAACCTAAGGACAAGAGAATAGAAAATCATTTCAAGAGAATACATTTGCGGCATAGTATCATTTGCTTCTTCTAGTTTTAAGAAAAATAATGAAACCATTTTTTTATCTTGTCAAGAACAAGGTCATTGTCTGGTTGCAACAAATAAGAAACTTATTTGTGTATGAATCTTGATTTTTGAAACTGCTAGATGCTAAATCCTGATTTTTTTCACATTTTCCTCTGAGCTTGCTGAATATTAAGAGAAATTTTGCACTGTAAAATATTGAAGTCTTAGTGCTTAATCTTATTGCTTGCCCAAGATGATGTGATCCAAAACATTTAACCATGAAAGAAAAACACACCCACCATGCAACCCATGACCCTTTAGGGGAGGGAAATTAAATAAAATGCTATTCTACTCACAAATTCTTGTTGGCACTGTTTAAATTGTCAGATATTTCCTTATTACTAAAGTAAGGCATATAGTATTTTGTAGTATACTCCCTCCGGTCCGCATTATAAGTCCGTTTCTAGAAGGTATACCCGGACCACAATATTGGTCACTGACAGATGAGGACTTCCCATTTAGAACCACATACAAAAGCTTTTGCTCTTTCTTTCTCTCCTGTTCTATATAATTCTGCCTCCGTTAAAGGAATATTCATATCTGAATATGAAATTGCAGTGATGATGCAAACTATGCACCTTTTGCGTACATGACCTAGTAATGACTTTATTATGCACTAATTCTTGTTGACAAACCTATGGTTTTTTTTTTTTTTTTTGGGTCAGGTCCAACATGTGGAAGATAGAGTTAAAGATTTGCTCCTTAAAATACAAGAGGGACAGGTGGGTGTGCTATTGTGAAAGTTTCTTCTTATAGTTCTGAGTCAGTAACCTGTCCTTTCACCCTCTAGGTCCAAGTGATTATTGGTTGTGGGCTTTAAGCTTGTTCCCTGCTCTCTGCCATTTTCTTAGTTATGTTTTCTTTCTTCTAAGTTTTTTCTTTGAAATTTGGATACCTCATTAAAGATTTTCCTACATGCCATTAATTCAGGTTATTGGTTTAGATGATAATAAGGCCCTTAAAGCGCGAAAGCTTATTATTCCACAGTAATAATAATTTCTTTGCAGTCTTTTAATTTCTTGTCAACTCAAGTTTATTTTACCTTGCTAGAGAGCTTTTAAGACATACTATATTTGCCCATGATTGTATATTCTGTTTTGATTTAGAAAAATGTCTTATGATTTAGGTCATGGAAGGGCCACTCAGTGAAAGAAGGCCCTAACTATGCTCCAAGAAGAAAGAAAGTTGTTACCAATCTAACTCGAGAAAATCTCCAGAGGTATTATTTTAATTAAGGAAAACTAAGCATTAGAACCTCTGCATTTAAAGTGTTACCAGGCGCTAGTATCTCAGCAATACTCTGTGTTGAGTTTACAACTTTTCTATGGATGTTTTTATGATTGTCTGAACTTCTGTTTTTGTTGTTTTGTTTTATATCAGTGGATAGTGGAAGGAATTAGAGTTCAAAGAGTACAACTACAGTGCTAAAGGTCAGCCAATTGAGGGTGGTTGTCTTCATCCACTACTAAAGGCAAGAAGATTTTTCCTCCTTTCCTCTCTCCCTCCTTCCTCCTACCAACAGGAAGATTGTCCCAGAAAGTTCTCATTGATTTATGTACATTAGAAATGCCTGAAGTCTGATTTTACTGGGGCCATGTTCTTATTTTACTTATTCTGAAAGTCCTTGTATATTTACAGGTGCGTAATCAACTAAAACAAATATTCCTATGTTTATGTCCTTTTATTCCTATGCATGTGAAAACCTTTTAATGGGCATAAGTGAGGTCATGATTACGTAGGTTTATGTGGATTGATGTTTATGCATTGTTTCCAATATGATAGGTTAGCTGAGGTATTGTTAAGGGGCCTTGGAATGTTTAAAATGTATGAAAGGTGATTATTACTCTAAGCACGTTATATTGGATAGCTTTATTCTTCTCAACAACTGAATATAAATACTAGAGAGTTAAATTTTACATGGAGATGTTCTAAGTTTCATAAGGATAGATATCCTTACCATTTCTTTCTTCATTGATTACATGTTAATTTTCACCTTGATTGTTGTAACATCCTAAAAATTTTAAGACTCAAATTTATTTTAATAATAAAATAAAATATCTATAATTAAATTAAAATTTAGAATAATTTGATAGAGGTCTAGAGTTTTAATTTTTATTAAGCAAAAGTTTGGTTTTATTTGATTTTTAACTATGGGAAAAATTACCAAAGTTGACCCCGGCTTTTATGCTATAATAAAAAATGTTGGGCCCTTTCTTGTAATTTTTCCTAAAATTTTAGATCAGCAATTTAAAGACCAAAATGATTGCAGAAAACGAAGAAAATGAACAAGGAAAGAAACGCACAAACGGGAGAGAGAGAGAGAGGAAGAAGAGAGGAGAAAGAGAGGGAGTTGGGCTTGGATCTAGGAGTCTTTGTGACCGTTGCGAGCTCGGCTACACGATAGATAAACTCTTTACTTCAATCCTCTTCCCTTTCTCTTGATTTTCTTCAATTTATGGAAGAGGAAATTTTTGGATTTTGATTCCAAAGGCTTTATTCTTGTAAGCTTTTGTTTCTTTGGATCTTAGGGAGGATGTTTTGAGTTTCTATAACAACAACAACAACAACAACAACAACAACAACAACAACAAGCCTTTATCCCACTAGGTGGGGTCGGCTACATGGATTGCAAGACACCATTGTGCTCTATCATTTATCAAGCTTTTAGGAATATTATTAATTAAGAGATCGCATTCAATAACTTCCAAGAGTGTTCTCTTAGGCCTTCCTCTACCTTTCTTAATCGGACTCAAAGTTATATGTTCCACTCTTCTCACTGGTGCCTCCCTTGGTCTTCTTTGTACATGCCCAAACCATCTCAACCGATTTTCTACCATTTTTTCCTCAATAGGTGCCACCCTCACTTTTTCGCGTACGTGCTCATTTCGAATTTTATCTTTACATGTATATCCGCACATCCATCGTAACATTCTCATCTCTGCTACTCCAACTTTATGCTCTTGCTGTCCCGTTAAAGCCTAGCATTCACTACTATATAACATTACCGGTTTGATAGCAGTGCGATAAAACTTTCCTTTAAGTTTATTAGGCACCTTACGGTCGTAAATAACTCCTTTAGCTTTTCTCCAATTAAACCACCCAGCTTGAATTCTATGTGAAATATCTCCACTGATTTTGCCATCATTTTGAATAATGGCTCCCAAATATCTAAACTTTTTCACTTGAGGTATAATTTGGTCTCCCAATTTCACTTCCAAATTATTGTCGAATAGTCCTTTACCAAATTTACAATATAAATATTCCGTCTTACTTTTACTCAGACGAAAACCTTTCGACTCCAATGTCCTCCTCCATAACTCAAGTTTACAATTAACCTCTTCTCTTGTCTCTGCTATAAGAACTATATTATCCGCGAAGAGCATACATTTTAAAATTTCCCCTTGAATATGTTCCGTCAAAACATTTAAGATCAAGTTGAACAAATAAGGACTCAGTGATGATCCCTGATGTAGTCCAATCTTTATAGGAAAATCCTTTGTTTGACCACTAGGCGTTCTTATACTAGTTTTTACCCCCTCATACATATCTTGTATGGCTTTAATATAAGCAATCCATACTCTCTTTTTTTCTAAAGCTTTCCAAAGCATTTCTCTTGGTATACGGTCATAAGCTTTTTCCAAATCAATAAAAACCATGTGTAGATCTTTATCTTTACAACGATACTTTTCCATTAATCCCCTTAATAGATAAATCGCCTCTGTAGTTGATCTACCTGACATAAAACCAAACTGATTCTCAGAAATACTTGTCTCCAATCTCAACCTGTGCTCAATTACTTTCTCCCACAATTTCATTGTGTGGCTCATGAGTTTAATCCCTCTATAGTTAGTACAATTCTGAATATCTCCTTTATTTTTATAAATAGGAATTAATGTACTTCTCCTCCACTCATCAGGCATTTTCTTGGACCGTAAAATCACATTAAATAACTTAGTTAACCATCTCACCCCTTCTTCACCTAAACATTTCCACGCTTCGATAGATATACAATCAGGTCCGTTGGCTCTACCATTTGCCATTTTCTTAAGACCTTCCTTTACCTCCTTATCACGTATTATTCGATAGAATGACAAATTTTGTTCTCCTTCACCAGTTACTAAATCCTCCAAGTTACTAGATGAACCCTTTCCATCATTGAAAAGTTTAGAAAAGTAAGTCTCCCATCTATTTTTAATTTCATCATCTGTAATTAAAGTTCTTCCCTCTTCATCCTTAATACACCTTACCTGTTCTAGATCTCTTGATTTTCTTTCCCTACTCTTAGCAATCTTATAAATATTTCGCTCTTCTTCCTTCGTCTCAAGGCTCTTATAAAATTTTTCAAAAGCTTTAGAACGAGCTTCACCCACAGCTCTCTTAGTTTCCTTCTTAGCCATACGGTACCTTTCCCAAGTTACTAGATGTTTTGAGTTTCTATATAGTGATTTAATGTTTTGAGTGAATAATTGGATGAAAAGAGGTGTTTTGGGCACAAAATAAACCCTGAGAAATTGGGTTTTTGCTCTTCAATGGTTTAAGCCTATTGATTTAGTTATAATTTTGCTATTTGAGCCCAATAAGATTTAAATTAAGGTTTGGTTTTCATTATAAGGGCTAATGATGAAAGTTGGTGGCACTAAGTAAAGGTTTTTAATTGATTAAAAATTATATAAATTGGAAATTAGCCTAGTGATGGCTAATAAATGATTTTGATGGTTAAGTGATACTATGTGAATGGTTGGTTTAATATATGGACTATTGGGATGGATTATGGCTCACAGACCCAAGTTGTGTGGTATGAGTTATAGTCTTCATTAATGCTATTTGACATGATAAGTGATGTGGATCACTTATATATTGTAGGGATTGTTGGTGGAATTTGTTCGGAAGTTAAGGAACAAGCCAAATTCTATTTTGTATAAAAGGAACCCTTTTGGTACCAAAGGGTTGAGGTAACAGGAAAATTTATATTTCTTATTACTTTGTTTTAGCTATTTTTGAATAAATATTACTAGCTATCATGCATTATATGTTTTAAAAAATTAAATGTGCTTTATAAGGGGTTATGGGGTACTACTTTGATTATAGTGCAAATATGTTTTTTTTAATTGTTTAATAACAATGTTTTTATGGAAATGAGATTTATAAATGTTATACTACTTTAGAGTGTTGAATGGTCAATACTCAGGAAAGGTAGACAAGAGTAAAAGGCATGATCTCGGTGGGAGTTCACCAATGAGAAGGTGTAGACTTTTGATATTTTATGGCACACTGCTAGTACTCAGTGTTACCTTATGTATTATGGGCTCAGTGCACTAAAGTGGTTAGTGTATTAAGTGTTCGACACCTCTTAGTGGGGGAGGGAATCTGACATATGAAGTGTGAGGTTGAGTGCCTAGGCCAAGGTAGCCCTCACATAGAGAGTAAGTCAGGCTGGCTCTGGGAGGGAGTTAGCTTTGACTGTTCAGGATTCACGTTGAAGGGGCATAGGCGATTCAATGGATTAGATCATATCTTAGATTTTGTTTTGTGCCTGTGGAGGTACAAGTAGGTATAATGTTTACCTGCGAGTTAAAGAGTGCTAGGGGCATTCTGTTGGTCATGAAAGGCCATACCGGCCTATGTCATGCATTCATACATTTTAAATGGCTAAATTATATACTATGTTGAATTTATTATTCGTTTATTTGATTATGGCTTACCTTGTAATAATCAATGTAGATTTCTCTGTTACTGAGACTGTGGTTGTTTCACCCCTTTCTTTTCAATATTCTAGGTCCAGGCGAAGGATCCAGTGGTGGACGGGGAAAGGAGCAAAGCTAGGGGTTTGCTTGTGATTTGTAAAGAACTGCAACCCCTTTCTTTTGAGCAAATATATTGTAATGTATTTAGGATTAGGGTGCCAGTAGGATATGATTATGTATGTGTGTGTGAATATGTGTGGATTGTGTAGTTGTGTATGAATTTTTGTCTGTTTGTAGACTTGTGGCTAGGAAACTTGGTTATGTGTGTGTTTTTGATGGATTTACTTAGTAGACCAAATGTCTATTACAAGCAGATATTTTTTTTGATATATATATATATATATATGTGTGTGTGTGATTCTATAAGCAAATGCAAAGTGGTTGCATTGCAAATGGTGTGTTATGGGTAAGCATACACCTTGGATAGAGAGAGTGGGTGCGTGGGCCCCACAAGGAGCTCTGAGCCAAGTAAAAATGTTTAGCATATGTATTTATATAAATACATGGTATTTGGATTGATTTGTGACCACTCTTGTATGATTTGTGCATTTTTAGGGTTTAGGGTCCATTTTGGGAAATGGCACTTGGGTGGTCAAATTTTGATGTATGGGGGTTTTCCATCATTTGAATATTCTATCAGGTGTTTTTAGTCTTATTTGATGTGTCCAAAGTGTTCTCACAGGTTTGTGACCATTAGGATGAGATTTGGACAATTTTGAAAATAGTTTTTACCAAAAAGCTGCACTTTTGCATCCGGGTGTCCAAATCTTAATCCAACCATTGGATTTCTCTAAAATTTGGGTCACAAGTAAAACCTTTTATAAGCTTTGTGTGAGATTTGGAATCATGTCAATCGGATATCGGACGGAGAAAAGACGCACTCCAGAATTTAGTCTGGAGCTGCTGTCAAATGCTGTCATGACAGCTACAGTATTGATGTTGTAACATGCATGAAATTCAATCCGTCCGTTGGATCTTTTCAAAAATAGTATTCTTTAAAAGTGACATGTGGGCTTTAGAATCACTCCGATTGGAGGTCAGATGATGAAATGGTGCACTCCGAAAGTTGGTCCGGAAGTGCTGTCATGACAGCAAAAGTGACCAAATTTATAACATGTTCAATTTTTAATCCGACCGTTGGATCTTTTTGAAATTTGGTACACTTATAGTACCCTTTAAATGGGACGTGTGAGCTTTAAAATTTTTTCGATCGGAGATCGGAAGACAGAACGGTGCCTCTCTGAAGTTGATTCGGGAGGGCTGTCATGACAGCAATTTAGTGCTGTCATGACAGCATATTTTTACCCTTCTTTCGTCTAACTTGCTTCCATGCGCTATAGGTAGAACCTATAAAATTTTTTAAAGGCTTTAAATGTTTAATTTGCAATTGTGTATTTGCTTAGTGATTTAAATGGTTTGTTTCCTACGTTGGTTTTAGGATTAATTCCTTAACCACACTTAGTATATTTGAATTGTGTGATTTTTGGATAACACTCGGGGCAAGTATTACAATTGTTTTCTAGGTAGATATTCTCATACATGGAAAGATTATTTAAGTCCAAGAAAATGTTGTTGCTGTCCCCACCTTCTTCCTCAACTGGAGCATTTAAATCAAAAGATGTCTAGTAATTTTCCATGGTGGAAGGCTGAAGAATTTGGTGGTCCCGTGCTTTTTTGTTTCTGTTGCTCCGTCTGCTTTTTCTCTCCTTTTTAGAAGGATGAAACCTGCCAAAAATTCCCCCCCAATTCATTTTGGCCTTCCTGACGGTAAGGAAGTAAAGTTGACAGACTTTTTTTTACTGTCACTGGTCAGTTTTTTTGTAAAGTACTATGAGAGAGAATTACTTGAAAAATAATATTATATTGTTTAGATTACTTTTTGGTTTTTTATTTGAGGGTTAATTTTGGAATTTCATTTATAATTATTCTTTATCCTGTTGTTGTATTGGTATTGGTGAGGTTGGTAGATATAACTTATAAATAGGACCGGAGGGGGTACGAGTTATTGGCAGCTTTTAGCTGACATCGTCATGTCACAGAAACTGTTTCTGATCAAATTTGCTGCCTTTTTTTTGACAGGAATGAATCAGTGATATCCAGTTTGGATGCTCAACTCAAATGGAGCATATCTGGTATTGGTATGTTATTGTACTTTGCTGAGTGGGAGATTTTTTTTTTAATATAGGGCAAAAGCACAAGTAAAATGGAATTAAAATTTTCTGCATGGATTGATTGATCTAGTTTGGATGCTTCACAGCTTAATCCAACAGTCTTAACATGTCTTGTCATGCACAGCTGCTAAAAGGATTGCAAGAGGTCAAGGCTTATCTCATGTCTCTATTGTGCTGGTCTTTGGGGAAGTCCGTGCTGAAGCACCATGCTTTCTTTTGTTCCCTGAAGAGAATTGGATTAGCATGGTTGGTTGGGTCATTGATCATATCTGTGTCTGCAGTCCATCGCAGGGTTTTTCTCATGATGCAGAAAGAGGTCAATATTCTTCCTTTGTGATTTTCTTCTTTAAATTCCTTGGTCTTCATCTTATTGATGAAAACTACAGATGAGAATTTGTGTTTACTATTTTCTCCCCCTGCCATTCTTGTCAATTCCCAATCCTAGAAAGGACTTTTGAAGTTGTATTGCTTGATATAACTAACACCTTCCATGTAAATAGTATCATAATCAGTGCTAGCTTGATGCCACTCAAAATCTACCAGCTAAATGAAGTATTGGCAATATTAGGTTCCATTCTATCTGCAAGCATGAATAACTTACCTTACTAGTTTTTTTTTTGGCAAGAAATAACCTTTCCTTACTAGAGTACACTCCTTTATTACATCCCTTCCATGTGAGGGAGTCCTATCCTTCGAGTGATGAGAGAGGAATTTTAATAATTTCATTACAGATCTGTTTTTGATAGAAACTCCAATGTGATCTGTCATGGATAATAAGATCAACAGCTGTTGATTCCATGGGGTGATGGTGAAAAGATAATTTATTGTGATTTGTGATATAAGTAGCTTTTAAGCTGCTCTCATGTTAAGCATTCATGATGAAATCCTTTGTTTTCCTTCAGAAAAAGAAGTATTCATGATGAAAAGCTAACTAGTCATGGTCTTCCTTCTAATACTGTAAGCAAGTAATTAGATGATTCTGCATGTTTACAGTCTTTTAAACTGCTCTAGTTTTAAGTATTCAAGTGAAAGCTGTAACATCCTGAACTTCAATCTAGAAAACTAGTTGTTAATTAAGGGTAAATTAGTAATTAATTGATTGAGTGTAGTTTTAGATGATGGATTAATGTGTGGTGTTGATTGGGTGGTATGGTTATAGGATCAGATGGAAGAGTTGTGATTTGGAATATTATGCACGAGCGGCAGTGAAAATTGTTTCACTGTGCCAAGCATCATGGTGTGTGTTGCATGCGCCGCAGCGCATGGCACAGAATATGGATAAGTTAGGATGTGGATCAGCTCGTGAGTCGGAAGGAAAAAGGAAAAAGAAATGCACCAGAGAGGGAGAGAGTGGGTTTCTGTGCTAGGGCTTCAATTATTCGAAGTTTGAAAGTTTGCTTCAAATATTGACTTATCGAGTAAGTTTTGTACGGCCCTGCGTTATGTTTCTACTCTAATTTCTTTAAGTTTGGTCAGTAAAAAAAATGAATCAAGGAGTTTTAAGTAGTTAAGATTTAAGGAAAAGGTTTAAAAAGGGATCTTGAGTTTGTGACTAAAGTTTTGTGACTGGTCTGAAGTTTCATGGTGGAATCTTAAGGATATGGGCTAGATTAACCTAAATTATTAGATTAAAAATGGGGAAAAACTGATAAACATGTAAGAATTAGAGTATTTTAGGTCATTTGGATGACCTAGAAGCAAATGACTATAAAGAATAGGTTATGTGAGCTTATCAGGTACTAACTGAACTATTTCATGCATTGAGAGATTTGGCTTAACCAAATTAGTGCCTATTTTGAGTATTAAGAACTGATTGAAGAACATTGTGTCGTGTAGATTGAGCATCTAAGACGTTGCTCATGAATATTTACAGCTTTTGGAATTCAATGTGATTGGTAACTCTTAGTAGTAAGGGTAAAAGGTAACTAGAGTAACCTATTCACTTGTTCATTTGTGAAATTGTCCACAAATATTCTTTATAATTACATGCATTATGTTTTATGAATTGATAAAGTAGCAATATTGTGGAAGGAATATGCATGCGGGTGTGTGAGTGATGTTTGAAACGTATGTGAAGAGACATACGCATGTGCATCTACACCTGCGAGTTACCCTAGACTACAGTAGGGGGTCGTAGCCCTACTTTGTGTAAGGCTAGGAAGTCCTTAAGGTCTTGACGATAAAGCTTGACTTTGCTAGGAAAGACCTAGGAGAATGATCCACGAGTGTACCCTAAATTAGGGTAGGGGGTTGTGGTCTTACTCTATGTAAGGCTAGGAAGTCTTGACAACCCAAGTGTTGAGAATGCTTCACTGGGGGAACTCAGGGAACCACTCATACTAATGATTCCTAGACTGAGACAGTGGTTTGGTGGGCCTTGTGTTGTGTAAGGCTGGAAGTCTTAGTTCAAGCGTAGAACTTGCTCCATTAGGGGGAACCAGGAGTGCGTGAGCATCGCTATGAATTATATTGTGTGCATGTATATCTATACTGATTTTATTGAAACAATGTTATTTTATCTCTTATTTATAATTTTACTTATTAATTAGTATTTGGGGTTTATCCAAATTATTGGGACGTAAGTCTCACTCCATTACCTTTGTACATAGGTGAAGAGAGAGCGAGAAGGTCGGGAAAGGAAGCAAGGAAAAAGTAGCCCTGATTGATAGTGGTATGACTGCTCATATATAGTGAATGTATAAAGTTATAGTTAGAGATTTGAATTACCAATTAGGATGCACAAGTGTATGTGAATATGAATATGAATATAAATATGTGAATGTGTATATGATTTGTAGTTGAAAACTTGCTTGTGTATATGATGCTGCATTTTGCCGAGGGTACTATAGTAGTGGGTATGTGGGTAGGCTTAGATGCCAATCAAGCAAATGTGTATTATTATATAACTTGTTCCACTAGTATTGAATGTGAATTTATTGTGGTGAAATGTGTATGTATGTGTGGGAGGCTTGACCCAATGGTGAGGCTTGACCCCATTGGTACGAGTCAAGTGAATTTGTAATTCCGACCATATGATGAGGTTTAGCCCCATATATAGGAGTCGGATGATTGAAAGCGGAATAAGTCTATGTGTATCTGTGTTTATATGTTTGTGCCTCATATAAGTCCACAAATGTATAATGTGGCATTGATAGGTAAAAATAAGTATTTGATGTTGTGTAGGTGATGTGATGTATTAATCAGGTGTGTTTAGTTCTATTAGACTTGGTTCAAGGCCTTAGGTGGTCTAATGAGGCAAGAAAAAAGAATTGAACACTTAAGGTGCCAAATTTTGAAAGAAAAGTGACATTTTGCACCTAGAGGTTCAATTTTAGATTGGACTGTTGAATCATGTCTAAACTTGACTCATTAGATAGAATATGTTGAAAGTTTCGTGTGGGCGCTTGAATCACTCCAATTAGACGTCGAGTGTGGAATTGGCGCACGGTGGAAGTTCACCTTATAAACTGTCATTTGATAGTAGAAATGGGCCGTGACGCATGGCACAGAGGGAAGAGCTTGTGGCTTTGTACCACATGCTGCGGCACATGGTGGTGTGAGCCATGAAAATGATCGTGTCTTTTTGAGTCATGGGATTTATATTTATGCTTTCATTGACCCTCTTATTTAAATATATTTTCTAAAGAAATCAGGATCTTGCATTTTGAAAATAAAATTAAGGGCTATAATTCTGATGTTATATTGTTATTGTTTGGGCATTGTAATATGCGTGAATCTGATGGTAAAGTCTGAATGAGATAAGGGACTTTACAAAAGCTAACTAGTCATGGTCTTACTTCTAATACTATATGCAATTAATTAGATGATTCTGCGTGTTTACAGTTGGACACACCTGGGAAGCCGTAAAATTGCAGGCTTGCGAATGTGCTGAGTGTTACATTTATTTTAAACGTGGTACGAAATATTTTATAGTTTAACACATCTATATCTTTCCACTGATTTATTTAAATTTGAATAACTAGTGTGTGGCGGCCAAGATAATGCTATTGTTGTGTTGATTACTAGTGGATTGAGCTTGTATTAATTGTACTATTCTTGTACATAACAACAAATTGAAAGGGTGTCAGGATAAGCAAATATTTACTATTACAAGAAAGGCCAATGTTGAATTTTGGGAAGCATGCTTTGAGCTTTGCTTGTCCTGAAGATAATGACCTTACGCAATTGCACAATTATTATTACTCATTTTTTCAACCTATTTTTACTATTCTTGACTTTGCCATAACTTGTCAATGCTAAAATGTTAATACCAAGATAACGAAAATTGTACTTGGGTCTTTCCAGTTATGTTGGCAGAGCTTTTTCATCTGATATGAATTAATCACTGAGCCAAATTTCAAAGCATGATGTTGATAATAACACGACAAGAGTTAGTGAGTATTGAACTAGCTTGAAAACAAAATGCAGAACCCACTAGCTTCTCTAATGCATATTTCCCTGTTGATGCGCAATCATAAAGGAAAGTAATATAATGTAATGTTTCAATGTGATGTTACTCTTAGCATTGTTAAATGATCGCATGTACAGTGTTCTGATATCTGTTTGACAATATTGCTATACGTAACTATAATTTTGTTTTTTAATGGTTTAGCTTCTCATGTATGATATTGCTGAATCATTGTGAAAATTTAGATTATGTTGTTCACAGTGCTCTGCTTCTATGTCCCTGCGCACGCATCATCTTTATAGCATTAAATGTTTTAGTGAATTTTGGGTTGTTTCTGTGCATACGTTCTCATAGTGTAGTGAGGAAAGAGCTATAAAAGGAGAATGAAGACTTCTTTAGATAATATTTTTCCATGTTATTAATTTGCCAATGTAGTTGATTTTCAGTGAATTCAAAATTTTTTCTCATTGAAGAGCCATGTATGTTTCTTATGGTAATTTTTTTTTTGGATAGAATCTTACGGATGTAAGACTAGAAAACTATGTCAAAAGAAACACTTTGCCTCAGCCTGATTTCAGTTTTTAAGGAAAACCCTGAGACCATTTTTTCTCTTCTAATTTTCAAGAGCAGGGTCCTGGTGTGGTTGCAATGAACAAATAATCTATGACAGAAGAGTCTGTAGAATACTTACTAGTGGACTTCACAAGGAGGAATATTGACTATGAAACTGCTAAATGCGGTAAGATACCTTTGCTTCACCATGTGATTCAGGTGATATGTTGCCCATTTAGCATGTATAACCACTTTTTGACTATGTAAGTTCATTGTTTTCTGGTTTTTCCTGCTACCTTCATTCTTGCTATGTGTTTGCTAGAAGCAATTGTGATGAATGATGTGCAGAACCCGTTAGGTTTTTGATTCTTTAATTTCTCTTTTTACACACAGACACGCAAGTGTGCCTGCACACATGCCCACACATGCATAAAGGATGACTTTGCCATTACTTCTTGGAGAGTGACAAGGTCAAAGCTCTTTGTTCTGTGACATTTTCTGTTTGGGTTGATTCAGAACATCCATATGATCTCTCTCTAAAATATTCATACTATAACTGTCAATGCACTCTAGTTTACTGTGCTAGCTGAGCCGTGTCATTTGATTTGAATTAATGTTATTACTGACACCAAAGTTGGAGTTGGAAGCCTAAGGACCAGCTCAAACTTGAAAAGGCTCTCTTTATTTCATTGTCTACATATCTTCATTATTTTAAGAATTTTGGCAAAAGATGGCGGCATTTTGTTTTATTTCCTTATTGTGTGGTGTTTTCTGATTTGAGGGTGATCAAAATGTGGTGTGGCTTGCTAGTCAAATATTTGTTTTTGGAGGTTTAAAGTTCCTGCTGGGTTGCTTTGGTTTCCCTTTTACATAGTTTCTAGTCTTTGCTTGTACCCTCGGTTAAGTAGGAGCATAAAGGCATAGAAGAACTGAGATGAATATATGGACATTTTAATTAAATTTAAATAGTACAAATTTCACAAAGAATAAATGCAGAGTACTCTTTGAATCTAGACGTTGGATTAATGCTCCATTTTAACAAGGCAATAGATGGATTCTTCATGGAGAAGATCCAAACCTGACATCAGTCTTAGTCTTGTTTGGATGTAGGATGCATAACTTTTGACTATTCATGTGGGACTGGCTGTATAGTAATTTTATGAAAAATTACCGCTATATAACTATATTCAAAAGATTGTTTTGACACATATAGACATCTAGCTGAAGGAGAAATTGGTAAGAGAAAACTTGTTACTAAACATAAGCCTGAGTTATCTTATTTTTGATGAAAATTACAATCCAAAATCTTAACTCTTGCTTGATATTTTAATTCGTCGGTGCTATTTGTTTGATTCTGCATCTACAAAATATCAGCAGCGCTGTATATTAATATTGTTACTGTTTCCACGTTCATTAATTTAGGGAAATCTTCCAAAGTGTTGTGTCTCATTTCTCTGTTCTTCCTCTAGGTAAAAAACCTGCATCTTATTACTTCAATTATATTAGAATTCATTACTGAAGATATGTTTGCCGCACTCTTACACATAACTATAATGCTTCTTGGTTTCATATGATGCACTAATTGTTAATCATGATTTATCCTCAATTTCTGTTGGGTCATGTTACAATACTGCAAATTGTTGAGGCATTTGGTGAAGGAAGAAAGATTGTCAAAGGGCGTGGAGCTAGAGGACATGCATTTACATGTATGAAAAGTGTTATGCATTCAGATGAAAAAGATATCATCAATAGGGGAATAAAAAATAAAAGCATGCAAGGTCCTTAGAGACGTTCAAAGTGTTTTTCATGTATCCTGGCTTTGTTTGGAACAGTGACATGCATGCGTATATTGGAAGCAGATGATGACCTGCGGGAGCCTGAGAGGTAAACATAAGCCTCAAGTGTGGGTTCATGTTATTGTTGACGAAAATTACAATCCAAAATCTTAACTCCTGCTTGATGTTTTAATTGGCCCGCGTTGTTGTTTTGGTTCTTCATCTACAAAATATTAGCAGCACTGTCTTACAAAGTGTTTCCACATTCATTAATTTAATGAAATCTTGCAAAGTGTTGCTTCTCATTTCGCTGTTCTTCCTCTAGGCAAAAACCTGCGTCTTATTACTTCAATTATATTAGAATTTGTTACTGAAGATATTTCTGCTGCACTCTTGTACATAACTATAATGCTTCTTGGTTTCATATTATGCATTCATTATTAATGATGATTTAGTCTCAATTTCTGTTGAGTCATGTTAAAGTACTCCAAAATGTTGAGGCATCTCGCGTGGGAAGAAAGATTATCAAAGGGTGTGGAGCTAGAGGACAAGTGTCACGTATATATAAAAAATGTGATGCAATCGTAGAGGGATGAAAAGGATATCATCATGATTGGGATAAAATCTAATTTTTGGCTCAAGCCCAACTCAAGTTCCTAGATGGAAAGAGGTTAACAGGAGGAAGTGATAACTGACACCACCTTGGGAAATGGGAGGAAATGATGCAAGTTGGGATAATACGACAGCAAGTGGCCCTAAAAGAGTGGAATATAGAGCTCGAGAAAAATTGCCACCTTGCTTATAAAGGGGAAGTAAGGAACCCTTCAAAGAAATCTCCAATCCCTTCAACACCTGAACCCAGACAGAGACAATGTACAGACGCTTCATCTATCAAAATTATGTTTAGTTCCTCTAGATTAGCATGCATCCATTAGAGAGCAGCACGCCTTCTGCATACAATAGAGTAGCACCTCTCAGTAGAACAGTAGCATCACCGCCCTGGTGTTTTTCTTATGTTTTTTTTTTCTTTTTTCCGTATTATAGTTTCTGCAATTTATGTCAGAATAATAATATTACCATGTCTGCTACTTTTTTATGGTTCTTGCATTTTGCTCCTCTATTTTTAAGTTTGCATTCAGGTGTATTATGGCAAGGGATTCCAGGAACTTCTGTTTGGTTTAGAAATCAGGTTTATCGTACTATTTGAGCTTTAGCATAAAAAACTGAGGATGCCCTCAATGAATTTTACCCATGTCATCCAAGTAGCAGAATTGCTAGATAGCCTCAGACCTCAATATTGCATCCATGGACCTAGTTAAGCTCCCTAAGCCTTCGTTAATAGAATCCTTGTAAAATATGAAGCACCTTCAGCAAATTGAATTCTCATGGTTGAAAATTAAATGGGAAGATTCTTTTGTTTCTGATCTAGGTTATAGTCTAGACATGCTTCAAGGGTGAGTATTGATAGGGTTCCATTTGATGATTCATTTGACTTGGCTGAAGGATGCTCCTCTCCTTCAACAGCTTTCCATTAGCGCATACACCAATCAGTGGAAGAAGTGACAAGAGAAGAAGCAACAGCAGACGATTCTTTATTCTCTTCTCTCGGACATCTCTCTCTCTGTGTGGGAATTGCTCGAGTTGAAGAGCATTTATAAGACACTGTTGTCTTCTAATTCCTTGAAATCCATTGAAATATATGCTTGTCCGAAACTGAAGTTGCATGCCATTTGCTGATTCCAACTCTGACTTGCATGAGTTGAGTATTATCAGAGGAGAAGATGATGGAACAATTTGGAGTGGGATGACCCATCCCCTAGGCACAAGTTCCAATCAAAATTTAAAAAATTCACCAATGAGTTACTATCAGAGGTAAATACATTATAATAATACTAATACTACTATTCAGTCTGCTTTTTCTCTCTTATAATTATTGCTTGTAATTAACTAGGTAGTTGCAAATATATCATTGCAGATTACTGGGCCTCATCTATGTAGATATGTAGTTTGAGCACTGGTTTTTGGAAGTTGATTTTAATTTCTCGCAGCTTTTGAGATTGCATAAACTTCTTGTTCGAAGACCCAAGTGTGGCTGACCTTATATCTTAGATTCCCCCCCTCCCTCTGTATTCAACATAAAAAGGAAATGAAAGACCCTTGGTTGGTAGAAAGTGTTTGTAAAATCCTTGCTGTCCAGTTAATCATGAATTTTCTGAATCCATAGAACACATGTTATTACATTGTCAATAGGCTCAATGAGTATGGTTTGGATGTTCCTTGTCTTTTCGTATTCCTAGTGATCATTGGTGTTGGAAGATGCTTGGTCTTATTGGATGTATAATAGTCTCACATCGAGTTATTGAAGAATTAATCACAACTATATAACTGTGTGATGAGCCTTTCTGAATTAACTTATTGTATTTTGGTGTAAGTGACAAGTCTTAATGTATGATGATTAATGTAAAACTCTAACATGGTATTAGAGTCCTTTCAAATTTGTTCAAGCTATTTTGACTTTTTTGATTAACGTAAAGCTCTAAGATGTCCTTAGAGAATTTTGACTACATGAGATAAAGCTCTGATTGTGTGCTTATGCTGGGCATAAGAAAATATCAAAGCGTGGTGGTGTTTGAGTTTGTTGAAACTGATCCATTGAAGGTAATTTTTCCATCAGAGAATTGATAGCTGAATATTGGGCGTTGAATGTTAATAGAGTGCCAAATACTATGTCTTTTGACCACAATGTTCATATATATATGTGGTTTCCCCTTCACTGAATCAAATTAAGTTAAACGTAAATGGTTCTCATTTTAAGGTGTTGTCATTTGTGATCATCATGGGAGTACTTGTTGATGGTATAGCAACGATTGTTCATGTTTGCCTGCATCCTCTTTATTGGAAATGGTATTGCAAGGAAAATTAATTATTTCACATGCTTTATGGCAATATATCCATGCTTGATCATTATTTGTCCATAGGTTGGTCTTATATCATTTACCATTTATTTGGAGGGGAAAAAAATAAGGAGAAAAGAAAACTTCTAAACATAGTAAAAAAAATTTATTATTTTTTTAAAATTTTCCTTTTAGTTTTCTCTCTCTTTTTTTTCCTTCTCGCTTTTCTTTCCATTCAAATTAAGCATTTATGAAAAATTAATATGAAAATCCTTATAATTTCTTTGTGGCAATCTATGTCCATGAAAAAACAAATCATTATTTAATCTAGCTATGTGGCAATATACGTCCATGAATGTGCATAGTCAGATCTTATTTAGCATTAACAAATCAATTGAGACTGAATGAAAAGAAAAGTCCTACAGGGACTTCAACAAATTTTAAAATTATAGGGACTTGGCAAATTAATTTGTCCATATCAATATACAAAGACGATGGCAAGTGAAGTGAATATAAAATCAATGGCGTTATTCTCTACTCTCCTCCCTTCGAATTTACTTTTTTTTTTTTTTTTTTGCTCAGCGAATTTTTCGAACCAAAAAAAAGAACACACACACAAAACATGGTTTTAGATTTTACTTTTTTGAATTAGAAAAATTACTCCTAAACCTCACAAAAGAGATTTAATTATTAAGAGGTTCCATGAGATATATAAAATATTTTTTAAATTTTAAATCTTATACATTTATAACTTAATAAAGGGTTTACAATTAGGCAACTTGCAAATTGTAAATGCCCATCGTTTGGTTGCAAATATCCTTTGTTAAGTTGTAAATGCATAGAATTTAAGATTTATAAGTATTTTGTACATTTTATGTAACTTCTTGGTAATTAAATATCTTCTATGAATCCTAAGTGTAATTTTCCCTTTGAATCAATATATAATGAATTTTTTTAATATATGTTATTATTCTATTTTAATTTGGATGTATAAGTTTTTAAAAGGATATAATATTCATGCATTTTTACGGTGTGAGTAATCTAATTATCCACCCAACAAAGTAGAAATAAAAGAAAATAAATTTTGAACTTCTATCATGCGCTACCTCTAAAACTTTTTACAAGAAACAAATGCCTAATTTATGATGATTAAGTAAAGTATTTTCTTCATGCAAAATTATAAGTCATTTTTAGCTAATTTTAACAATTATTTACTCTTTTTGCCTCTGCCCAGTCAGTGGGAATTTACATAAGTTTATCTATATTGTACCTATTTATATGGTCATTTTTATAGAAAATTAGAGGAAAAAAATATAAATCAGGAAAAGAAAGAAAAAGGATCAATGTCCAACCTTCAGGCTCAAAAATAAATCTCCATCCATGGAGTAGGGAAAACTGAGTCTCTCTGCTCATGGACGCAAGAAAAGCGAGGATCTTCATTGAGTTCAGCCATGTCCGCTCGCGGCCGTACGAAGACAAAATCTCTGCCCACAGACGTAATCAACACGAAGAAGACCATCCACAGGAAGCTCGTCAGTGCGCAGAAACTACATGAGGGAAATTCCATCGCGTGCGGACATCTTAAGGCTCGATGTTTCACCATGCCCACTTGCCCAGAGGAGCTCGTGGAAATGCAACCTTCATCATTCGATCACGCCAGGACATGGAGAAGAGGAATTCGACAGCAAATGGATGTGAAGAAAAATAGGTGGCAGAAGCTTTATCTAAAATCCAAATGTGAGATTAAACAATATCTTGTCAAATTAGATAGTTTATTTAAACAAAGCCCTTGCGAACTTCTAAAAGCATTGAGGTTTATATATGAAATTTAGAGGGGAAATCTGGATATTAAACCAATGTTTGAAAGGTGTCCTCGAAGCTTGGCGAGACAACTAAGCGATTCTTGAATAAATATTATAGGGTTATCCTATTCTATTTCATGCTTTTTAATTTTTGCATTGAATTTAAATTTTTTTACATATTTAGCAATATGAGTAGCTAATTTTCTTTTATTTTTATAAATTATAGGAACCTTTAATGTTTTATAGGTAAATTTTTTTTAGTTATTTATTTTGATGGATGCTTTAATACTTAATATAATTTATTTTTTTTTTATATTATTGGATGGCCAACTATAGTTTATGTTTTGATCTTGAAATTTAGCTTTAACAAAAGAGAATATAATTTATGCTTGAAATAGATATATACTCAATGATACTAAGTATGTTTTATAATTAATGGATATATAATTTAATTTAAAGCCTTAATTTTAAAGTTAAACTAAAGTGTGATAATAAAAAAAAATTAAATTGTAAAATATAAAAGCGAATTGAAATTGCTAGGGCATTATTTAATTGTTAATTTTAACTTGGATATATTCTTTGACATTTTTTTATGTTACAGAAAATACAATCTTTAATTTTCATAATTTCTTTTGTCTTTTAGTTCCTTATAGTTTACATATTTTTCAATGGTTTTATATTTGAAAGAATTTCAGAAATCTACTTGGCCTTAAATTTTTCTAAAGCCTAAATATTTTATAATTTTATTTATTTTCATTTTTTTGAATTTCATTTTTCAGTGAAAATATATTATCCTATCAAGTTCTTAACAATTTTATATTTTCATTTTTCATTCTCCTTTGGTGGAATGAGGGGGGCGATGGAAGTCTTTTAAACAATTTAAAATTAAAATAACCATAATATAAATTTATCTCAGTAAAAAATTTGAATAATTAATTTTTTTAATTCAATTTTTTTAATTATACTTGGAAAATACATGTAATTTCATAATCTTTTCTCTTATTCTTCATTTCTTTTTCTTATAAAAAAAAAATGCTCTCCCTCTCTTCCATGGTTGGCTTGTTGCTCTCCTTGGCAGTTTAGATACAGTGCTCGCGGGTAGAGAAGAATGCGAAGAGCCAGACTGAGAAATGCAAGAGACCAGACACCAGAAAGCTCACCTTCAAGATTTCGCTCATCGCAACATCATCGACCATAGGGTTCTCAACCTATCTGAATCTCACTTACCTTTTTCTTCTTCTTCAAGACCCTTCCCCAGAAGAATTCTGCATCCAGGTGGCTATGCTGGACAACATGTTCACCTTCTTCCTGAATCTCCCTCGCCCATTTGCAGCCATCCCTTAAAGATTTCATCTTCCGACTCAGACACCTTCTACTCTGACATTGCTTCCCATTTCCCCTCTCCAAGAAACCAGGTATCGTTTCCAATTCAAGAAACATCGTCGTTGAATGATCAATTTCGGTCATTCCAGCTAATAATTTACTTCCTTTTTTCGGTATTTTTTTTCTTAGTTTATTTACTCTGATCATCTGGATTTGTTTGCGTCTTTGTGCAATGACATGGTGATGAATCTTTCTGTTCTCTATTTCGTTGCCATTTTTGTATTCTCTGTTCTTGGTTTTATAAGTTGACCTTGTTAGAAGTATTATGTTTGGTGCTTTGATCGTTTTTCTTGAACCTGAAGAATGAAGTGCTTTGGAATAGTTAACAGCCACACTATGGATTAGTAATAATCATGCGTAAATGAAGGTGTCTCAATTCTAGTTAAGAACAAATATATATATATATATATATATTATAATAAGCTAATCAAGTCATGCACTCTTCTTGAACTGATGTGATTTTATTTGTGAAAACTAATCAGTTGCTACAATAATTTTAAGTGATAATCATTTCTAAGTTAGGTTCGTCTTTTGCTTCCCGACCAAGTAATTGCGAATACGTGCACTTTCAAGCAAATGCATCCTCTGGTTTTTTGGTTGCCCAACCTGAAGTCGGCATTTTAATTCCAGTCATGCTTCTTGAGGATGATTACTGATGCTCCTTTCTTTCCTGATATGGCTATGAAATTCGTGGATTCCGATCACCCAATGTGATTCTGAAGTTGATTTTGAAAATTAATAGATAGATGCAGTGTGTAGGATCACTTGAGCAATAGATTTCATTTGAATGTTGGACCTCATAATGTGTGTGGATCTCATATATTCATTGCCTAATAGATCCAAAAATGAAATTTCTTGATTTGATATTATCTTTTACTTTTATCACATAATGAGGAACTCACATTTCTATGTTCGACTATTGAAATCTCAGAGCTTTGGAACATCCTGCAACGAGGACAATAACTGTTCCTCATGCTACTGTGAAATAGAAGAGTGGTTGGAGCACGCAAACAAATTTTGCAGACCTTTTAACTTTAATGCCAGATATCATTTATCATCAGATACTGGTGATAGTTTGGATCAAAATGGAAGAAGCCCAGAAGTCAAATTGAGCATATCATCGATATGCAAAAAGTTTCTTGATCATGAACTTTACAGCAACACACAACCTTCAGCTAATGAGAGTACTGTTTATGGAAGTCAAAGTTGTCTTGCCTGCATAAACAGCGTGTATGGAACATCAAAATCTGAAAGAGATCAGGGACAAAGAAAGTTGTTGAGCAGGCCCAAACCTTATAAAGCCTACTTGAATGAAATCGAAATGCAGAAGCTGGAAACTGAAAGAGATTCGTGGAAGAGAGCCAGACATCTTGAGCTGTTGGAAAGGTATGAATTGAGAGGGAGCAAGACAAGAAAGGAATACTACATTATTTTTACTGAAAATTAGGTGATATAGAATATGAAAAATGAAGTACACTGTTCATAACTTGTTTGCTATAAATTTTATATTTTATATTGAATACTGATTTCTTGCATACTAATGGGGCATGATAGCATGTGCAATAAACACAACACACACACATGAAACCTTAGATCTGCTGAAGCAGTAATTCAACTGAAATGAAGAAAAATGAAAGTGAAAGGATGGGCCCACCTCTACTCTTGTTGGTCCTATAAGTGGTGAAGCTCGCCCATCTTTCTTTTTCTTTCCTTCTTTTCACTCCAAATGCATTTATGTTTAGGAGATCCTAGTTACAGATACATGTCGTTATTATACAGTAGAGACACAAGAATTATTCACAGTTTAGCTGTTTGAACTATTGCCTAATTATTGGGTGAGCACGTGAACTTTCAAATCTGACAAAAGAGGTCGTCTATTCACTTGAACTAACAATCTCTATAAACCAGCATTTGGTTTGAAGGAAAATGCAGACATACGAAATTGCGTGAGGATCATGGGGACTATTGTTTATTTTATCCCGAATTTATTGTTTTCATTGTCGCTCAATGTTTAAGAAGGTATTTTGTTATACTTTAATGATAATGTGCTAATTTTATAACTAGACATTAGTTTGTAAAGTACAACGTTATGGGAAAAAATGAAAGCAGGAAGGTACTCAAATCTTAGTGGAAGCAGTGGATGTGTGCGTGTGTGAATTGATTGAGGAAGCAACTAGCACTGATATGATGATCATGTAAACATTTTGGTAGGATGAGAAGGAAGGAAGCTGCTATAGATGACTGGGAATTGCAGAAAACCAGGATAGCTGTGGAAAAAATGAAGAAACTTCAGCAAAATCTTCAGGTACGTCTTATGATGAATATTAGGATTTATGGTTCTTCATAAAAAAATCAAATGATAATTTTTCTGGCTAATAAAACAAACCATATGACAAAAATATCGTTTTGTTAGCATCTGGAAAATGTTTTCCCCTCTGATCAATCATTCCCCCCTTCTCCCCCCCACCAAAAAAAAGAACCCCACTTCCTTTTTTAAAAGTACTATAATAATTATAATAAAATGGCTATTTAGTGAATATTTAATCAAGCACTTTTAGTTGAATCATTTGTTTGAATGACAAAATTCCTTTTTTTTTTCCAAAAAGGAAATTCATATCTAAAAATGTTAATTTGGTTAATAAATAAGAATAAGCCCCCGTGTCATTGCACTGAGGCGTTTATTAATTTAATTATGGCATGACAATAATTAAGCTACTTTGCTACTTAGAGATATCTTGCTTAAGGGGGATAGAGAAGAATCCAGCTTCCTTTTGTTGTTTTTTGTCTTAACAAATTGTAACGTGCTTTTGCAGAACAAGTTGGAGACAAAACAGCTTGAGGTTGCGTCCAAAACCCAGAAGAAACTATGCTTGCTGAAGCAAAAAGCAGAAAAAAAACAGAAGAGAGATTTGAGGCGAACAACAATAGAGAAGATCTCAACTACTACAAATGTCTCTGGAACACACACTTGCAGTTGCAGAGGATTCACATGTCTCAAACTTGGATCATTCTGTTAAATTCATTATGTATTACTTAGGTATGACCAAAAGAAAAAAAACTATACATATAGATCTATCATCCACAAGGAGATGCGGATTATCGGCGCGGCAAAATTGTGTTTTTTTTCTTATGAGTACGTTACAGTTTAGGTAAACCAGGAAAAACACTGTCAGAGATATTAATTTGTAAATGGTTAAAAAATTAGGCTGTCTCATGCAGCCAATTTGTTGTTTGTTAGCTAGTTTTGAGAGTCACAATATAGTAATATGATTGATTCATCGAGTTTTAAATTGAATTTATTTAATCTAGTTTAACTTGTTGAACGATGATGATGTGATAGTGCTATAGATTATAGAATAGTTTTGGTATTTTCAAAAATATAAATGCTGCGAAATGGAATGATAATTTAAAATGATATAATTTATTAACAAATTTATCTATTAATTAATAAGTAATCTGTCCCTTGACATGAACATTTTCAAACTTATAATGTAACTATTAATTTTTTTTTTTTAATCTAAGGAGTTATGAGTCTAGAGGCGAAATCCAGAAGGGAAGGACGACATCTAAAAGCAAAGTTGTTTGAATGATATATAATAAAATAAACTTTTAATATATAATTATTAAAAAAGACATGAATTTTATGATATGTAATGTTTTGTTTTGTGAAACTTGATTGGTTAAAAAATATGTAAATAATATAAAATTTGATATGGTAAATAATATATAATAATAAATGAGTGAATAATAATATAAAATTTAAGTATAACAAGATCAAAATTAATTGTGAAATAAAAAGATTAGATTTATAATATATCAATTATTAAATACCTTAACGATTGTATTCTTAAAAAAAAATTAAAGTTATATTATACTATTTGTATAGTTAGCAACTTGGCATGAAGGTGGTGGGCTAGAAGAAAGTTCATGTTCAACCGTCAGAAGAAGATATAATTGGCTTTTATTTTTTGGCCAGAAAAGAAGAAAATATAACTGGCTACAAGGGTAACATGGTTAGTTGCCTTATTGAATTAATTACACTCATTATACAAACTGGAAAATGTAAAAGCTATTCTTTTCAAAATGCGAAAAGCTCCACCAGACCAGCTATAAGTTTGTCTTTTAGGGAGAATTACAATTAAAGATCATAGATGAAACTTAATTATTAGTGGGTCTAAAAAAATTTAAAATTTTAATTCAGTTTAGAAAAATTAAAGTGAAAATAATTTCAATAATGAAAAGAGCAAACTACCATTCACTTGTTATGCAGGATCATTAATTGTTAATTTTCCTACTTTACTTATCAATTTATCAATATGAGTTATAAATTATATTTGTTTGTCAGACATGTAGTAATATCAGTTGTTAATTTATTAATATCAGTTGCAAATTATAATACCTATAGTAATTTAATAAGTAAAGTTGGCAATTTAATAATTAATATTATTGTTTCTGATTAAACAACTAATGTCAAGTTTTATACAATTATTGATATATAAATTCATATAATTTACAACTTATATTAATAATTTAACAAGTGGAGTCAAAAAATTAACAACTAATGATTGTGCATAACAAGTGAAGGATATTTTAATTTTTTCACTATTATAAATATTTTTACTTTAATTTTCTTAAACTAAACTAAAATTTTAGATTTTTTTTTTTTTGGAATCCACTGGTGATTAAGTCCCACCATGATCCGTGAAATTCCTTTATTGACCCCAATATCGTTAATGACAGCCCCTTCTTCCTCACTTCATTGTTGTTTTTGAGAATAATAAATATTCTTTTTTATTTAATATATAAGTCATTCTCTAAAGAAAATTTATGGTTCTTTTATGAGTCAATTTCTAAAAAAATATTAATTTTAAAGTTTGATTCATGAAAGTTTGTATGGAGAGCACTGCTCATGAGAGAAAAACCTCTTAGATGATGTTTAAATTTTTTAAGGGATTAATTTTATGACTATTGGAAGATCATACTTTCAAAGAAAAAAAGCTTCTTTTTTTTTAATTTTTGGCTTTTAGCTTTTCGTACTTATTTCAGCTTTTGCCTCTTTTTGTTTTTGAAAGTTTAATATTTTTCTTAAAAGATATCAAATAATTGCGTTCAGTATGTATGTATGTAATTCATATCATTTTCATTGATCATTATATATTTAAACTTATTTTTGAATTAAATTATTTAAATAAGTTTTAATTTGAAACTAACTTTTTGAGTAAAGGGAGTATTCAAACATAAATTGCATTAGCATAATTAACTTTTTTTTCTAATTTTAATTTGTAAACTTCAGTTTTGCAAATTTTCATCCAAACATGCGTTACTAAATATACTGAGGTAATGTTAGTTTTGAATTAAGTTAGGATCAATATTTTAAAAATTAGAATGGACTGAATGATTACCAATTGGACCATTGATTAGAGCCATCAATGGCTTGGTTTAGACTAAAAAATTATTTTTATAATTTAGTGGAATTGAACTAGAGTTGAGTTGTGATTGAGCCAAAAACCTGAACGTTTCAAGAAAACTAAATAAGTCTAAACTTAATATAAATATAGGCTAAAAATTTTTAAAAAAATTCAAAAATTAGACTCCATTAAAAGTCATCTTCATTTTTGGTCCATTCATATTTATATAGCATGATTTGAAATCATTTTTTGAGAAAAGAAGTTGACAGATATAGGTATAAATGCATATACTTTTGAGCTTACTTATGCTTGATTTAACCAAAACCTACCTATATTTGATAAGTTAAAAAATTAAAATTTATAATATTATTTATTTATGATCATGTTATATTATTGTATTAACAATGAGACATGCTATATATTTATTTCTTTTTTATATATAATTATTTGGGCTAAAATTAAGCCCACTTTTGCTTTTAGAAGATGGGTGGTTAATGAGGAAAACTTGATCAAGCACGCACTATTTTAAAAAGATAAGAGTGGAAAGTTATGGGACAAAAAAAAAAAAAAGAAACCATGGGAAAAACTGTCACTTGTGCCTATAAAAAGAAAGCCACCACAACTATACAAGTCTAAATAATCTATCTAAACAATACAAAAGCTCAACCTCGACCAAAATCCACTTGCTGTGCTAGATTCAAACCTTTGACCTTATGTCATTCCAAGCTTGCCCCAACGCGGTCTCTTTTATCCTTCAACAAATTGGACACGGCACCCTTAACGTGTCATGTATTCAACAAAGAGCGGTGAGTTCTCTAACAATTAGTAGATTGTTAGCTCTTAGTAGAATAATAGTAACAATGTGCTAGAGTTTTTTTTTTTTTGCAGTTTTTTATCTTTTATTTCTTGTAATTTCTCTTTTATTTTTACCAATATCATGTCAACTCTCACCATGCAAGGCTCGTATATTTTCTTTATCTTTATTTATTCATTGCCTTTATTTTTAGACACTTGTATTTAAAGAAATTGTGGTAAAAAACCATGCAAGCTCACCATTTGCTTTATAAATCAAGTAAATCACACATTTTAAGGACATGCTCCTTTAGCACGCCTATGCTGCAAACAATAATATTATTTTTTTAATTGTTATGTCACTAGTTCAACTACTTTAATTGATTATATTATAAAAACTGAAATCTGCCAAACATCCAGTTCGGCTTTTAAAGCATTGATTTTTTAATAAGAAATACAATATATATTAGTAATAAAAAGTACACGCAAGCAAAAATTACATAATGAGAGATGAGTGAGTAAACCAAGTGGAATAACTAAAAGACAGAAAAAGAAAAAAAATATAACATCGTGGGTGCCTGGATGTCCGCCGCAGAGAATGTGGCAAAGAATTGAATATCGTGAACCCTTCTCCCCACCTGGCTGTGTGAGAGAGGAAGTTGTGCACGAGGTTCTTCAAGTAGGCGACACGCAAGCTGGCAATAGATGAACCACTATCTGTGAATCGTCCATGAGGCATGCTAAAAACAAAAAAGATGGAATAAGTTGGTATCCTTAATGCTTCGTCTGAATCCAACCATTAATTGAGGAGTACATAAAATTACCAGTTGACAATGATCAGAATAAGGAGATTTAACTCTTTTTTCATGCAAATGTTTTAGTCCTCCTATGCTTCTTTTCTTGATTTGTTCTGCACTATAATAACCAAGCGAAATAAGTCAAAATACACTGAAACAGGACGAGAAAAAGAAGAAGTGTCAACAATGGGACTCGAATCCCTGCCCTTTCGAACCAGTACCTGAAACTGGCGCCTCGGACCAAGTCGGCCATGTTGACTTCCTCTCATGCTACCTAAATCATTATAACCAAAAAATATTTCTATCTTTGTCTTTAATAATTTTTTACCGAATTATCTTATTATGTTTTATACCACAAAAGTATAATTTATGTTCTACATTGTATCGATTAACTAGAAGTCACTTTTTGCAAAGTTGGCGGAATCAATATTTGATGCATAATTTTAAGAAATTATTGAATTTGTAATGTAGTAAATATAATCAAGAATTCAGCAGTGTATCTCATAATTTTAAGAAATTATTGAAGTCACCTTTTCCGTAATTTTTTTTTTTGAGTCAGCTATATGTCATATTTATTTTAACAATTGGAAAAGCTAAAAACCAGTGAATGAATAATAATCATGCTGAAATCCTTTAATTTTTAAAAAATTATTTTTCATTTTCCATGATTCAGGCATGCAAGTGCGATGATTAGTCTATTTTAATATTTATATTGAATTCATCCAATTTTTATAAGTAGCCAAATACATTAACAAATAAAAAGAAAAAGTAGCTACAAGGATAACATTAAAACAAGACTAACAAGCGATTAGGAAAACTAAGAGGGAAAATTAGAAATCTCAGCACCACTCTTTTGCATTGGCGAGAAGCAATGCAAAATGAAATACATTCACTTGAGCGTAATGGGACTTGGACTCTTGAACCCTTGCCACCTGGGAAGCGAGCTATTGATTCTAAATGGGTATATATATAAGACCAAGTACAAGCTGAATGGGGACATTGAGAAATATAAAGCGCGGCTCATAGCTAAGGGGTAGGAAGGGATTGACTTTCATGAGACTTTTGCTCCAGTTGCGAAAATGGTGACAGTATGGACGTTGCTCGCAGTGGCAGCCAAACGGTAATGGATTGTGCATCAGATTGATTCATGTGAATAAAGCATTTTTACATGGTGACTTACATGAAGAAATGTATATGAAGGTGCCTCAAGGTTTTTGAAAGGATGAATGAAGACACAAGTGTCTGTTATCTACAAAAGTCACTTTATGGCTTGCGTCAAGCATCTCGAAATTGGTATGAAAAATTCACCACTTCTCTTCTCAACATCAGTTTCTGCTCGTCGAAGGCTGACTATTCCCTATTCATTACACTCATGGAATCATAACGATGTATGCACTCATTTATGTGGATGATGTGTTGCTGACTAGCAATGATAGTCACCATTTATCCTCTGTCAAGGTGCATCTGCATCACAACTTCAAGATAAAAGATATGGGGCCACTCAAATACTTCTTGGGTATCGAGGTTGCTCGTTCGCCCGCTAGTTTTGTCCACAGCTAGTGCAAGTACACCTTGGATATAATCAAGGATACTGGAATAATGGAATGTTGACCAAGTCTCTTTCCCATGGAACAGAATGCCAAGCTCATTGTAGACAATGATGATGTCGGGGACTGACCCAGAGCAATACTAGCGTCTTGTGGGTCGTTTCGTGTAACTCACCTTCACGCGACCTGACATTGCCTTTGTGGTCATTGTGTTGAGTCAGTTTTCTCATTCGCCTGCACAAATTCATATGCAGCTTGCAGACCGTGTTTTTCATTACTTGAAAACCACTGCCGGTCGAAGTATTTTACTCACGAGTAATGTGAACATACAACTTGAGGCCTATTGTGACGCCGATTGGGCGGGTTGCCCTCTTACCTGACGATCTTGCACTGGGTATCTTGTTCAATTTGGTGGTTCGCTTATATCATGGCATTCAAAGAAGCAAACCGACGTGGCTCGTTCATCCGCTGAAGTACAGTATCGAGCCATGGCCACTACCGTGAGTGAATTGCTATAGCTATGCTAGCTACTCAGTGAGTTTGGTGTTTTCTACAGTACTGCCACCCCACTCTACTGCAACATTCAAGTGGCACTTCACATTGCCAACAACCATGTGTTCCATGAATGCACCAAGCACATTGAAATGGACTGTCATTTTTGTTCGAGAACGCGTTCAATCTGGAGAAATTTTCCCACTTAAGGTGTCGAGTAAGTTGCAGCTAGCTGACATGTTCATGAAGCCCCTTGGACGTGATCGCTTGCATGAACTCATTTGCAAGTTAGGCGTGGCGAATCTTCACGCGCCAACTCGAGCGTGAGTAAAGAAATATGGACTGGGGCTCCTGTAGGCCCGTGCATGCACGTGGACTTGGTCATTGATCGTTGGTTAGCATGATGCGACATGATAGATACGTTAGTTTGTGATACGTGCTACGTTTATCTTTTCGACTTGCTGCTTGTATATAAGTCTGCGTATACAGAGTTTGAAATATATGAAAGGCTTCGTTTTCTATATAACCATATCAAATGAATTAGAAAAAAATTGCTTTCCAAGAGCTAATCTAGTTAACTGTAATGGAGTTCACAAAATATAAAAAAAAAAAAATCCAAGAAATAAACCCTTATTTAAGAAATCAGAGGAGCCCATGGATATAGAGCCAAACCAAATAGCAATAGTCTAATAACAATCACAAAAGATTTTTGACCGTTCTTACATTTTCAATATTTTTCATTCTCAACATTTGTTTTAATAATTCTGGTTTCCATTCTATTAAATTTTATACCGTACCTATTCATCTGGTCCTGTGACTCTTGTCTGCACACAATTTCTCAAGTGAAAAATAACCATGGTTATTTTGAGTTAATAATCAGAAACATTTCTCTATGTATCTACACTTGCGTATTGCTTATGAAATCGAATCAGAGTTGTATGTACCTCGAATGAACTGATCAATAGTTTAAATCAATTTCTAATCAAATCACTCTCAACAACCAATGAATGGACGAGTGATTGTAATTTCTATACAATATTACATTTACTTGTTTACGTTGTTTATTTGTTATATATATTGCATATATCTCGCATCTGGATGAAAAACAAATTACTAATCCCTTCTATCATTTTTATAAAAAATAAATAAATACTAATTAATTCATTAGGACCATTAAATGTATAGTAAAAGTCTGTTATAATTTATAAATAGTGTGTTATAGGTATAGACTTTTTAATTCCAAGAATACACTTATTTAATTGACTCTAATAACTTCTCTTGCTTGAGGAAAATATGAGTGGATTGTAATTATAATTTTTCTTTATGATAATACAATTTTTAATCCCTCAAAATTATCTCAGTTATTGATTCAGTGTCTTAAATTTAATTTTTATCAATTATTTCAGTTGTCGATTTGGTCCTTATTATTTAAATAGAACATAGTGATAAGTCACCTTTATTACACACTTTTCCTTATTATTATTGACCAAAAATCATGTTATATTTATTCAAATTACACACTTATTGCATTGATTGTGAAAAATCGCCTAAGTGTAGGATTTTATGCATTAGGGGTATTTTGGTCATAAAATTGGACTTTTGAGTGAGAAATTTTTCAAGATGCATTTTTAGTCCAAAAGAACAATGATCCAATTAGATTTCTCAATTTCATCTTATATTGAAAATAATTAATTTCACAAGTTGACTGTTTTGAAAAGTTAAAATTTCAGATTGACTTGTTTTCTTGCACTTGAGCTAGGTTATTTTTGTGCATGTGTGGGCTTACACTTTTTAGGCTATTTGGCATTCCCCTAAGCCTCTTTTATGATGTCATAATTAATTTTTACTATTTAATTGCATTATGCCACATGTTTAGGGATTAATTTTAATTGAAAAAGCAAATTATTATCCATATACTTTGAACTTTGATCATATGTGTCACATTTATTTGTGTAGGGTTACACACCTTGGATTTGGCACATGAGGATCATTTGATTGGAATACTAGATGAGTTAAGAAATAAAACACTTGAGTTTTGGAGTGAAAGTACAAGCCTTGTATGGTCTTACACACATTGTACTACACTTTGATTTCATTCACTCTCTCTCTTAATTTCCCATCATCTTTGCCTTTATTTAATTCAATTTTTAGATCATTTTCATCTGAATTTTCATCCCTTTTACCATGGTAAAGAATAAAATTATTCTAGGTCATTTTTCACCCACTTACTAAACACTAAAGTTGGGCCCATTCACCCTAAACTTGAATCAAACTACCCTAATTTCATTTTCAACATTCATTCCATCTTCATTTAGCATTATTCCAGCCTCCACCCCTTCTCCATTATCTCTCCATTGTTTTTTATGTTCTTCATCTCCATCTCACTTCTCTCCTCCATATCTCATAATCCAACCATCAAAATCCTAATCCGACTCCACCATTTTTCTTCTTCCATCTCACTCTTCAAACCCTAAGCATCATTTTCTTGGTTTGGCTTCAAAATTCTCAAGGTGTTCATGAGTATGGTTTGGCTATGGTGGAAGGATTGTGCTCAAATGAGTTTCAAGATGACTAGAGGCTAAATCTATAAGGAGTGCTAGGAACGAAGGATGCTAGAAGAGTCTTAAAGTATCTCAAGGAAGGTTAAGGGTTATGGCCACTTTTTATTAAATCTAAGTTGATGCAATCTTGTTTTTAAAATTAAGAGCATTGTTATATCTCATTTTTATTGGCCAAAATTGGTATTTACCTATTGGTTTAGTGTTTTTCCACTTAGTTTCACTTTGTGTAGTTGCTAGAAATTTTCTCCAATACATTATAATTCATATAAATATATGTTTTATGTATGTTGAATATGTCTTACATTGGCTAGGTATAAATATGTTTGGTTGGTGTTTGATAAAATGTCTTGTGTGCAAAATTGTGCATTTAGCTGGACTACACTTAAGGGAAACTAGGGGAGATTTTGATCACTTTACACCTAGCTAAGGAATTGATTAGGGACTTGTATAAAATTGTGCAAGGACTTGATTAATTGAATTGGTTAGGAAGGCACACTTATACGAAATTATGTAAGGGGTTTGATTTAGGTCAGGAGAGTGAAAATTAACCTTAGCCTAATTCAAAAGAGAAGACAAGGAATTTAGCATCCTATAACTCTTAGAACCCCACTTTAGAAAGATTTAATCACTCACATTTTTTTTGAATAGAAGGCCATAAAAAAATTATGTAGATAGACGTATTAAGTCATATCAACATATAAAAAGTTACTACAACCAGAAGGTAGACTATCAAAAATCTGAATAGTTGAGTTGTCGGGAAAGGCTTGATGGGTCATCTAATTTGCGCATTTGTTAGCCTCTCTAAAGACGTGATTGAAAGTGACTGACCAATCATGCATAAGAAGATCTCTGATTTTGTTAATAGTTGCAGCAAGCGGATGAGTATTAAAAAACTCATTGCGTTTGAGCATGATTGCTTCAGCAGAATCTGAGTAGATATTGACTCTGTTAAACTTCTTTGCCTAGTAAATATTGAGTCCTTCAAGAATGCTCATAAGTTCAGCTGCCATGCTAGGATAATCACTCACATTTCAATTTCACTAGTTAATTAGGTCTTTAGTTAAACCTGTCCTTTTAGTTTAATTAGTTAAAATCAATCAATTCTTAGTTAGTTTAGTCCACTAGTTAGCCTTAATTAACCTTAGTTAGCCTCCTTAGTGAAGAATGACCTAGGTTGTCGCTAGTACTATATTAGTGTTAATTTAGCTATTTTGGGATATAAGCGACACACGCTTCCTAATAGCACTATTAAAATATAGTGTCATAGATAATAAATATTGATGGTAACTATGTAGATTAATAAAAAAAGAGAGGGCAACTATTTAGGTAAGGAAGAAAAAAGAAAACTCAAATTTTAAAAAACAAAATAAAAATGCATTTAAGGAAATATATTAATAAAAATTAAACTAATTAAGCTATTTTGTTCTCATTTAGCTATATATACAATTCAAGTTATCAATATATTTTATACATTAGATTAATTTGAGAGTCAACTAGTGTTTTAAAACTTAAAAGGACTAAAATGATGATTTAAGAATGAAAACATAGGGAACAAATTGATAAAAATTAAACTTAAGGGACTAAATCGATAAGTAGGTCAAATTTAAGGAACTAAGTTTCAATATCTCTCTTCTTTTCAATGAAGATATAAAAGGGATATTTTAATAAATAAATTAGAAAAAGAGTTTGTTTCATATAAATAAAATCATATGGGGAGAATTATGTAACATCTTAGAATTTAAATTTGGAATAAATTAATTAATGATGGGTAAATAAGTAAATTTTTGGAATTAATTAAGTTAATAGCATTTTGAACTACTAATGGACCCATCAGATGCTTGGACAACCTTGGATTTAGGCTAAGAAGCATATTGGGTTGCTTGGGCCTAAAAGAATGTGTGGAACGCAGGCTTGAGTTTTTGTACCATTCATGGCGATGGACACGTCATGTGCGGTGAGAAATGGTAAAAAAATTAGAATAAGTAGATTTGTGCACATCAACTCATATAGAAGAGAGAAAAGACAGAAAATATGAGGAATGAAGGAGAGAGCTTTCTCCTCTACTAGGGCACAATTTCCTTGCTTTGTTGAAGAGAGTTAGAGCTTTCAATCACTCCGAGTAAGTTTCTCCTACCTCCCTCTCCCTCTCCACCTAGCTTCTGAGTTAGAGTTTATTGTGGAGAGGGTAATTTTCAGACTCTAGGACTTAGGGTTCAAACCCATTAGTATAAATGAAACTAATGGGAGTTATATCAACTTTATATATATATATATATATAGATTGAAAGTTTCTGTAAGGTTATGAGCTTGGGTCTTGGGTTTTGGACAAACCCTAAACATTTAATGATGAATTTATCTTGGGTTGTACTTGCTTGAATTTACTTGTGTTATTTTTTGTATTTTGGCCTAGAATATTGTATGTGTGGTAAAGATCTTGTGAGAAGCTAAAATACTAGTACAAGTATATGATTGATACCATTTGATATGTTTTTATTAGATTTTGACTAATGGGATGTATTTAATTAATTATGATATCACACCCCCTTCTTTATGCAAGGTATGGGGTTTTGTTGGCCACAATGCATGTGAAATGTTTATATGATTGTCTCATTAGGTGAATATTGGTCCTTTTGATATGGTTCAAGTATTGATTGTCCTATTCGAACATGGTGGAATTTTTGGGACACCCTTAGGCTTGTTTTGAAAGAAAATATAGACATTTTGTACCCGAATGTCTATTATTTTATTTTGAAACTAGTTTAATTAGCTAGATAACTCAATTATCTATGTGTAGACACTTGAATCTCTTAGATTGGATGTCGGATAACAAAATAGTGCACATTAAAAGTTAGTTTTAGTATGTTGTCATGACATGACTGCATAATGCATTGCAACACATGATGTTTGAGTAATAGCACATGGCCCAGTGAAGAGACTTTCTCCTTTATGTCATCCCTCAAGAATTATAATGTCCACCTTGACACTACAAAACCATGTCATATAAATCATCACAATAGGCATTAGTGATCCATTAATCCTAATGACTCGTCAAAATTGAAATAAGGGTTTAAGAAATAATAACTAAATTCATTAAAAATTGGGATCTTATCTAAAACCTTTTTAAAAATGTTGATTGAGCTCAACAAGTGATAAAAATAAAAGTTACACATCAGCAAAGCACAATGACCAATGAAAAAATAATTATTTAAAATTAGGGTAAAACTATAATTTGCCCCAAAATGGACACATACACCACGGCTAATGTAACAGTTCTCACCCCACCCCAGCAGGGGTCTTTTGGACTAGGCCAACCCACATCACTGTAGCAAAAGCCAACTTTCTCCAATGTAGTACTTAGGTTATTTCTCACCCTACCAAAGAGGTCTTTTAGAATCTTCTCAAACTCAAACCTCTAACCTCGACTACCTTAATGAAGTTAAGATTAAGTTAAGGCCTTTTGGTACCATTAAGTGAGGAATGGTATCAGACTTAGCCTCAACTTCATTAAGGTGGTAAAGATTAGAACTTTGAGCTGGAAACATTTTAAAAAACCTCTTTGGTAGGGTGAGGAATAACCCAAGTACCATCTTAGGGAAAGCTAACTTCCACTACAGTGATGTGGGTTAGCCCAATTCAAAAGATTCTCGGTGGGGTGGGGTGAGGATTGTTACAACTAACAGGTCATTCACTATTGTAGATGACATAGAGAGCTAAGCCTCTTTTTGTACCATGCATTGTGATGTGATCTATAACATCTTAAATTTTAATCCCCTGATTAACTAAGTTTAATTATAATAATTAAGTAAATGGACATATTATGTGGCTAGGAAGGTCTAATAATTGATTTTAGGTTGTATTTTAGCCTTAATTATGGGTCAGGTATGTAGACAAGCCAATCGGGCATTGAAAGGAGAAGAAAACAAGGAAAAAGTATTTTTGTGCCACACATCACGGAGCACAAACAAATACTGGAATGAGAGGAGACCTCTCTATGCCAATTTTTGTAGAATATCAGTCGCAAACAAACCTAAAACAGAAGAAGAAAAAAAGAAAAAAAATGAAGAGCAGATGGGCAACTATGCTGGGGTTTGTATTTGGATGACATTGGGAGTATTTTGTGTTGGATAGGGAGGCGCAACGGAAGATTAAAATTTTTAAGTCTCTATCCTGATATGGACCGAACGAACTCGTTTAAGTCAAGGTGGATAGAAGAGTTATCTTTTAATTCTTTGAAGTTAGCGCACGTTTTCTTCAAGAGTTTGGATCTCAAGAGCTGACAATGTAGATCTGTCTCTCTACCGGTATCCATATGAATAGCTCTCTAACTCAAACAGCATGCTAGCGCTTTCAACATCCGTTCTTCTTTGAATGTTAATTTTCCTTTCTATATGGTGTTTCGTGGCTCTTAGTGTTTTTACCGTCAGAACTTTTCTAACTCTCTCTTCCTTAATCAAGGATGTCCCTATCTATATATATAATATAAATAAGGGTTTTTGTCTTCTACTTAAAAGGCCCACAAAAATATAATTAAATTTATCTCATAAATTTAATTCATGATATCACGTCTAATTCAAATTTATCTTATAAATTTAAATTATAAAACTGATATGATATTCTCTCATATCATGTTAGTTATTAAATTTAATTTATCATATAAAATTAAATTTAAAACTAACATAACATAATATAATATCATATCATATATATCACATATACATATTATATTATATATATATATACACACACACACACAAATATATATATATACACACACACATATATATACATATATATATACACACGAATATATATATAGACATATATATTTTAAATATATATATATATATATATTATATTTAATTTTATATATTATATACATATATCTGATATATATACACACACATATGAATATATATATATATATAATTATATTTTGAATTATATATATATATAATTCATTCACCCTATATTACATTCATTGAAGTTAGACATATTCCAGATTCAATGAACTTGGACATTATAGTTCGAGTTGGGCTGTTCTTGTGTGTGACCCTGTAGGCCCATATAAAATCGGCAGTAGTCTAATTACGCTATTAGCCCACAAGTCACAAGTGGCTTCTAACAAGACATTACAACTATCTAATTCACATGGGGATCGATGATCCAATGTTACCTATCATACAACCATATCACATCCCTTTTATCACGCGATATTTCGATCAAGTATGAGATATAGAATTGTCATTCTCCTTTACCTGACCATTACTTTCTTAATCTTTGAGTGAACTAATAGTAGTAATGAAAAAACCCTTTTCATTATAGTATGGCCATACATTTTCTTAGTCTTACTCATCGAGAGGCCTAATAATATCTCTCACTTAATGTGAGGGATAAATTCCATCTTGACTACTCATATTCCTCTGTATAAATATCACTAAACTTAATTATAGCCTTTATGATCAACCGGTCAAAGGTAACTTTTGACTAGGTTAAAGTTCAATAGTCATCATCTAGGAATTCATGATGATCTCAGGTCAAAGGGCTTAGTAATATAATTACATATGAGATAAGTTTATGATTTGTACCATGCAGCTTTCTCATAGCACCTTGTACTCTTTCAAGTGCTTATGACTTTAATTTGTACCTCTATAATTAATTAAAGTCATACTAGTCTTATTTCATCCATGATCCCTTAAAGATGACCGACCAAGGACATTTAGGATAATCACTATAGTTTATTTAAGGATACAATTATCATATTGAACATGCAATTTGTAACATCCTAAGTTTCTCCATTAGTAATTATCAATATTTTCAAGAGTAATTTTGCTAATTTAGATGAATTTATTTAGTGAGGTTTATGGGAGACTAATTTGGTTTTTAAATTTTTAGACAGCCTTAGAAGAGGGCTAGGTCAATGTTTGAGCGGGCCATGGCATGAACGGGAGTTTAAAATTTTATGGGATGTTTTGTGCCATGCACTACGGCGCACGTGCAAAATTTACACTTATCAGATCACGAATCAGACTCAAAAAACAGAAGAGAGAAAGAAGGAACTCAAGAGCAGCGATAAAGAGAGACTTGTGGCTGCTAGGGCTTACTTCTATTGTGATTTTGGAGGTCTTTTAAGCTTCATATATATTGGGTAAGCCTTCCTTTCTTCTCCCTCTCCCTCATTGTGTGAAAATCTAGATTTGTAGGGTAATGGAGGCTTTGATTTCAGTTCCTTCAGGTTTAAACCTAACCCATTAGTTTATTTAAAATCTTGAAAAGTTAAATCAAGCTTCTAACCTTAAGTTTATGAGTTTTGTGGTGATTGAAAATTTTTTGTAAGGGTTTGGACGAACCTTAGGCATAATTTAAGAATCTTGAGACAATGTGGGACATTAGCTAGCAAGTTTGGTTTGTTAGGATGTTTAATAAGATAGTTAGAGTGTTCGGGTATGGTTGATGTTGTGAGAAACAGAAAATTAGGTGTTATAAGCACTTAGAACTTAGTGAATTTAGAGTTAACCGGAGTGATAATTGATGATTGTCACTTGATGTGTAGATTGAGCGTTGCTTGAGCCTTATCGTGCGTACAGAATGTGTGTAGCTAACGTTGAGCCACGGTAACCCTTTTTGTGTGACAAAGGGTTGAGGTAACTATATAGTTTATTATATTTATTAACTATTATAATTATGTAGAAATATATACAAATGATAAAGTTATGATTTTGAAGAGTTTTGTGCATAATTTGACATTGTAAATGATTTTAGCATGAAAAATTTATTTGTAAAAGGTTATTGATTTTAATTGATATATATATATATATATATTATGTATATAAGTTCGTGATGCGGAAATGTGACGAAAAGTGGTGAAAATTATGAAAAAGTATGATTATAGGGGGTGGGAATTCACCCAAGATATGTGGGGATAATTGTGTGAAGATATGTGAGTGAAAAATTCATATGGTCAAGTTGACACCATGGGACATTTGATGCAGCATTATATGGGATTGTAACTATGAGACATATGGACAGTCTGGCAACTCTCTAGTACCCATTAAGGTATAGTTAGGAGTCAACGATGCCTCTATCACAATGTGTGAAGAGGGAAAAAATCATAGTCTGTAGGCAGGTTAGATTACCTTTGGCTGGGTATTTCTACCATCAAAAGTGTGCTCAGGTTAATAAGTAGTTAATTCAGGAGAACCTATGGTTTCATGTTGGGGAGGTTCGATGGTTGTTAGATGATCATGCTAGTGTGAAATTATGTGTTTTGTTGTGAAAAGATACACTTATCTCATAATTATGGTACACTTGTTATTACTATAGTTTTGATATTTTTTCATGGTTATTTGTGGTAATAAACATTTGATAAACTATATCGATCACTGAGATGTTTATCTCACCCCGTGGTTATATTTTATAGGTGAGGGCTCCGGTAAGAGCAAAGGGAAGTAAGGGGCATTTGGAAAGTAAAGAGTATCATTGTATAGCTCTTCCCTTTCTCTTTTTAGGTATTGTAATGAATATAGTCTATATATATTGCCAACTTAGGAACATGACATTTATTGGGATATCATTTGTATGGATTTGTTATAGGTATGTGTACCTTGGTCTAAGGATAATGTGTGGATTATATGTGTGTTAGGCTAAATTACAATTACACATGATGAACTTGAAGTGAAATATGTGCCAAAATGACCAAGTGACATGTGTGTTAGAATTTATCCACTCCTTTATATTGTTGTGAATTGGGGTTTCAATGGTCATTTTGAATGGAAATGCTTAATTGTGTGTTATGATTGAATTATTATGTGGTGTGTGATCCATTTGAGGTTGTCAAGGTGTCTCTAGGGCTAATGACATTTGGTATTGTGAGTTGGATATCTTGGTGTGTGTTTTGTTGTGAAAATAAACTATTTTGTGTTTGGGTGTCTATCTTTTAAACGAATGATTAATTAAGTATGGAACTGATGCCATTGGCTAGAGGGCTTAAAGAGCTTCATGTGGACACTTGAACCATTCAAATCGGACGACGGATGGCAAAATGGCGCACTCTGGAAGTTTGAAAGGCTGTCATGATAGCAATCTACTATCATGATAGTCGGTGCGCACCGCGGTGCATGGTTGTTGCACCGCAGCGCATTGGGCCTTCGAGGGACTTGTCCCTCTATGCCATCCGCCGCAGCAGATGGACCAGTATTTACTGGAAAATGGCTATTTTTGCCTAATTTTGATGTGGTTTGTTTCCCATGCTTCTATACTTGTTCTTAATTAATTTTTAACCATGGTTTGAGCTCAAACAATATTTTAGAAAAGGGTTTTCTTGGGATCCCAATGTTTTAAACTAATTATCTTTAAACCCTTGAGTTGTGCTAACTTCTTTAGAGGATTTTATTTAATCCTAGTTATCACAACAATGTGTGAGTGTTATCCTGGTAATGTCAAGGCGGATATTACATAATTAATATGATCACAAAAGAGAAATTCATTAAATAATAATGTGCATAATATAATAATTGGCCCTAAGGCACAATTTCCAACATTTTAAAGCTAGAAACACTTAAGGTAAGTATGCTAAACCGTATTCCTCCCCATCTCTTCCATATTTATGAGTTTTTGGTTTGATAGTGGGAAATGATTTTTGATTCATATAAGTTATGGATTCGAATTTATTAACTTAAATGAAGTTAAAGGGATTAGATTGTAGTATCTAAACCTAAAAATAATGAGTTTTTGAATTTTTGGTTAGTTACCCTCATAAATATCTGAAACTTTCATTAATAATGGTTGTTGGGGGAGTTGTGATGCCATAAATAAGAGTTTAATCATTCATTAATGTAATTAGGGACTAGAGAATCTAATGGGTAAGCCCAAAGGTGAAAATTAAGAATATTGGATATTTTAGAAGTAGAAGATAAAAGTTAAAATGTGTATGCTTAACCATATTGATGAATCTAATAATTTGTAGATTGTAGATTGAGCTCTTAAACACTAATTGAGCTTGGAAATTTAAGCTTGAAAGCTATAATATTGAAGGGTAAACCTTTGACCTTTCAAAGGTTTAAAGTAACTAGGGGAACTCTATTTTAGATAATTATATATTAATTGTATTGTGATGTAAGTGTTTGGAATGATAATGGTGTTTTATGAATGTGTATGACATGTTATGAATCTGTGTGTTTATGTGATTGTTTCAATTTAAACTACAAATGCAAAGAGATTACGAAATGAGCTTTGAGTTTATAATTATGATTAATTGATGTTGATAATGATTGAGAATGATGATGATAAATGTTTTATGATTGAAAATGAGAATACAAGTTTATGTGAAATGAGACTTGATGCTCACTTAGGTAGTGCATGGTCGTGAGCCCAACGTGTTGATTTATAATAATGAAATAATAAGATTGTGAAAAAAGTGAGCATCGAACATGGCATAATCAGTGGGTGGGAGTTTGCCTAGAGATTAGGAGTAGAAAAAAATCCTTAAGGAGCAATATGGGCTTTTTTCACTTTGGCACGAATAGACATACTTTTTACTGAAACAACAACACATCATTCGAGGGACCTAGAGACCTCCGATTCATGCGATCATGATAAGGATGGGAGTTTATCTATAGGAAGGAGTAGTAGAAGTCCATACGACATTTATTTCCTTAGTGCCTAGTAAGGTACAGCATTGGAGATTATCTCCCTAGTGCTTATGTGGGGTATAGTGTTAGAGATTTATGCTCTTTACCATCAATGTAATGTGGTGTTGGAGTAATGACACCTCGAATCTTGTGTGATAAGGGGAAAACATAGTTCAAAAGTGGCATAGGACACCTTTGGTAGAGTGATCTTACTACTGAAGGTGAGTACAGGCCATTGTGTATGTGCCCTTTATCCAATAAAGCCTTTGGTTTCAGTTGGGGTGATATAAAGGCTTAGATAGTAGAATGATCATGCTAGAGTGAAAATGACCTATGATTATGGGAATGTTTATGTCTGAATATTTTAAAATAGTGTTTTTACATATATAAACTTTACTTGCTTTTAGTTGTGCGTGTTAATTGATAGTTGTGAATTGTTCTCTTATTGAATTTTTGTCTCATCCCGTGGTTACATTTAATAGGTGGAGGCTTCGATAGGGGCAAAGGGAAGGAAGGGACTATTAAGGATTGAAGAGCATAGTTTGCATAGCTCTTCCCATTTCTTTTTTTGGTATGGTAATAAATTTTTTTGTTAATTATGTCAACTTAGGATCATATGTCATTTTGTAGTCACTTGCATGAGAATTTGTATAAGTGTATGTATCTCAGCCTAGAGCGTTGTATTTGTGATGAAATGATTGTGAGAGGTTGAGATATTAGTGTAAGTGGCATGTTTGTATTGTTTATATGTTGAATTGGCCAAAATGATATTTATGGTGAATTATAGACCCCCTTTGAATTTATTATGGAATTAGGGTTTTAGTGGCCAATTTGTGTTTAGATTGTTATTGATATGATATAATTAGTCTATCATGTGGTGTGTGGTCAATTTGAGTTGGTCCAAGTAATTCCAAAGCTATTGGCACTAGGTTGAAAATCTTGGACACTCTTGTGTGTGTTTTAAATTGGAAACGGACCAATTTGAGTTCGGGTGTCCAACTTTTAAATGGTTGAGTATTTAAGTGTGAGACCAGTACCGATAGTTAGAAGGCTCAAAGAGCCATGTGTGGATACTTGAACTGCTTGAATTGGATGTCTAATAGCAAAATGACGTACTCTGGAAGTAGGCTGGAGGAACTGTAATGACAATTGCTATCATGACAATAGGAGCGTGCCATAACGCGCTGCGCAAAGAGGATAGGGTTCCTCTATGCCATCCACTATGGCAGATGATACATTTTTGGAGATTTTCTAAAATATTCTTTTAATGTTTTAAATGATTGTTTTTAGTCTCTGTACTTTCGATACATTGTTTAAATTATTTTAAACTATTGTTTGAACTCAAATGTATTTTCAAAAAGGGTTTTCTTATCCAATTATTTAAACTAGTTATTTCTAAACACTTGGATTGTGATTACTTTACTTATGAATTTTAATTAATCCTGGTTATCATAGTAGTGTCATTAGAGTGTTGTTCTGGTAATGTTAAAGCAGACATTACACTAATCCTGAGGTCTAGCATGGTCTTTGTAATCAAAATCTTTAGAATTATGGTTTCTCGAAATTGCCCTTCACAATTAGGTCCTATCGAGCATGCCAAAAACTATGTTAGCTCAGTTTACGAGGAATAGATCGAAGCATTAAGCTCCTTAGAGGTATGTCAGGCATGTCAAATGAGTGTGTCCTCAAAAAATGTGATTTGGATTAAATGATCAAGTGGATTCCTAAGGTCCTTTACCACAATTTCCTCAAAGAGTCAAGTGCATACAAGAAATAAAGAGTACGCCAAGTGACGCGAAAGACTTGAGTATATTAGTGATGAATTAATACAATGGGTGCCCTATGGAGACAGATGCAAACTAGCCTAAGAAGATGAGGTTGCATAGATAAAGTAATTTACACTGAGTAAAGTTGGTTGATGTAAGGCTAGGATTGGTGTTTTGTGTTGGGCAAGTCTTACATTAGTTTGGCAGAGGGTCAAGCCTCTTTTTGTCATGCACTCATCACTTATTTATAGAAAAATGATAATGGCACTCTCCTTTGAATTTGAGTCTAGGTGTCAAAAGGAGAAAATAACTGTTCACGCCATTAAATCACCAAAGGTATGCTGAGAAACTCAGAGAAAGGACATAGGCCCTGTTTGGTACAAAGAAATGAGACGGTGGAATTGGGATTGAGACTGAGACTAAATAATCCCACTTTTTTATGTTTGGTATGAAGTAATGCATGATCCAATGCCAATACCAATCCCACCTTTCATGGGATTACCTAATACCACCTCCCTTATGGTATTGCAAAATCAATCTCGGGTTTAATTTTTACAAGACAAAAATGCCCTCCAACCTCACTAGCTATTCATCGGTTATCCCCCTCTCTTTCGATTTGCTATGCCATTCCCTCCTCCGTTCTTAACATGCCTTCAAATCTAGATCACATCTCTGCCCCTTCTGATCCAAATCTAGATCACATCTTCGACCCTGCTTATGCATATATGTAGATCGCGTCTTCGTCCCATCAAATCCAGATCCAAATCAAGTCTCTGGCCCTGCTTGCACAAATATCTAGATTGTGTGGCAGAACGAGAGGCAGAGATGGAGCGACCCTCTAGGGAGTCAGAGACAGAGGGAGTTTGATGATGATGTTGCAAAGGCTCAGACTTGTTCATCGCATATGGTGTTAGCAACAGAGATGAAGGGAGTTTGAGTACGATATGCAGATGCTCGGATTTGTTTATTAAATATACCATGGAGACAGAGACAGAGGGGGTTCAAGCTGCCCTGCTCATGCTCGAATTCGTGGTTCGTGCATATATCCAAATCGCACATGGGTAAAGTGGAAGGAAGAAGAAGAGGATATTTGTGTCTTTTTAGCAATTTTTTTGTTTAATCCCAGTTTTATTTTTTTTAATCTTATGACATACCAAACATCATTTTAAAATTTATTCCCCTCCCAAACCCATATTTAATCCCAATCCCAATTCCATTCTTATTCCCTTAAAATGCAATACCTTGTACCAAACAAGGCCATAATGGACAAGACTGCATCATTGAATACCTAAATGTGACATTCTACTTACAATAGAGAAATCAGTTTGCTATTAGGTTGCATCCCTCTTCAGATTAGACTGGGCTTCGACTACTTACCTCCTTAAGTCCAATATCCTACTTTTGGTCCAAACACCTCTCATGTCTATTTCTGAGTAATTTTGTTAGGTCTTTAGACTATGGTTTCTTATTTAGGGTGACTTTAGCCTTTAGATCCAAATTGTGTTGGTGTTTTGATGTTATATAAGTGTTGTCTTGATTGTTTTGATGTTGTTTATGGCAATAGGATGGTTAATCTGAAAATCCTAGACTAAAGGGTTTATGATTAATGATAATTTGGATTTTTAGGGTTTAAATTCATGATTTAGAAGATTAATGAGGTTCAGTATGACTAAGTTTGATGATCAAATTATAAGGAAAGTATTTAGGTTAATGAGATTAATTAACCTAACCCTAGGATTAGAGTGTGATTAGCATTTAAGAACTTGTATTGGCAATAATTAGAATTTTATTAATGATAATTATTATTGTATAATGTATAGATTGTGGTGTTGGCACCGTTTGAGGTGAGAAATTGCTTGTTTGTGGAAATCTACTTGCTAAGGGCAAAGCTAACCATTACTTTTATGTTGTGATGTGTGTTGTGTTATTAGTTATGTGTGATTTTTCATGGAAAATAATTGTTTTTTTGGAAATATATGTTTTTAAAAGGTGTATAATAATTGTTTAGAAAATATATTGCTAAAAGGATAAAAAATTATATATGATTATATTTAGTATGAAATAAATTGTTTAGAAGCATGATAAATTGTCTGGATTCATATTTGTTTGGAAAAATTCTTATACGTTCTATTTGGATATTATTTAGGAATTTTATTGTCTGGAAATGCATTGTGCCATGTGATTCACCCTCATTGGACCTAATATATGGCTTGTCAAGGCTTAAAATAGTGATCCTTTAGCCGAGTGAATGGTACCAAAAATAGACTACAATCTAGAGAAGGGAGGATATAAGGTTGGCATCATGCATTATTATATGATTTGTTGAATTGTTTAGAATACATGTTTGGAAATTGTTTTACATGCCTCACTTAACAATCCATGATTAGTTGCATGACATGCATCATTGCACATTAGTATTAGTTACCAGGATCTCTGTGTTTCATTCCCTATTGTTAACAATTTTTTAGGGAAGGGTTCAACTAGAGAAGCACCAAAGGCATAGTTGTAAAAGTGCCTAAGAGGGGGGATGAATTGAGCTAAATAATATTTAAAAAATTTTGCATAATAAAAGAAATGAGTTTGGGAACAATATCACCAAATATATAGAGAGGGAAAGAGAGAATCTTTGTATGAGTGTATATCCTGAATCAACTCCAATTACATAAGCCTACATCCAATCCTCAAGTCACATTTGAAATTTTCTTCACTTACTTTACCAAGATAATTCTTACTCTATCAAGATTAATTTAAGCTCTTAGTTACCTCACTATAATCCAAGCTCCCTCTTACAAAGGTAATGTGATAACCTTCTTAAGCTCTTTAAGCTTAAGTTCTTTATTTCAAGTATGAAAAATATGAATACAACTCTTGTCATAAACTCTCTCTAAGAGTGAATATACAATGAATGAAGCTCACAAATAATGAATATGATCATAGTAGGTAGGTAACAAATTAAATGCCTAAGATCGTGCAATTACTACTTTTTTGTGTACGTCTTTACAAATATGCCTATCTATAGTTGGAGATAATTAAAAATCTATTAGACACATTTAATTAGACATTAGACTCTTTGTCTTCTTTCCTGACGAGCTTCTCTAGAAATAAGACAATAAAATATTGCTTTACAGTAGAGTTGCATGCTCACAACAAGTAAAGAAAATAATGGCTATATGCATTTAATGCTCTGACAAAAGGTAAGGAGGTTAATATCAGTAGAGCTAAATGTAATGAGGTAGAATTGATAAATGTTCAATCTTTATCTAAGGTTATGTTTAAAACATTTTTAGATAGGTAATATGTCAATCATAGCACTTAAAAATTGAAAAGAATAGGAAATAAGTGAGACTCGAAGCTCACAAGTTGTGAAACCTCAAACGGAGCATGTTTCTCTATGGTAGTACCTATTTAGGTATTCACAATACTTAGAAATGAAAATCTAATAATGAATGCTCAAATTAACATGGGTGTTAGAAGAAATAGCACCAGAAAAAGGAACGAGTAAACTTAAGGTTCAATGCTAATAAGCAAGGTCAATACCTATAAAGAGGTCAAGTAAAAAATAAAGATTAGTATGGGTATTGTCAATCATAATATTGGTATTAATGATAAAGAGAGACAAACTAAGGTAGTGCCGATGTAAATAGAATTCTAAAAGGGTATAGAGATAATGGTACTGATATTAAGGAGAATAGTACTAGTGTAAAAGAACAAAAATGCTTCTAAGAGTCTTATACTAATGTAGAAGGTTAGTATCCTAAAAATAAGACCATAACCATGAAAGCAACTAAATAACTTCTTAAGTAACCAATATATGAAATGAGATAATCTCAAGAATGATTTTGAGAAAAATCAAATGCTTAACTTAAAGGGAATCTCATAAAAATAGAACTTAGAAGATTTGGAGTTTCATACTTATACCGGTATAGGCAAAATAGCATGGATATAAGAACATAGAAGAATTAGAAGTCAGAGTTTAATGCATATAAGTCTAATTACCCTATAAATTCCTTAATTGCCATTAAATTTCCCTATTAAATAAAATCTTTTCTATTTTTCAATTATCAAAACTAGGGTTCAATAATAGTTTGATGTATGTGGAAACCATTATGTCAATTTACACATTAAAACTATAATGACTTCTATCATTATTTGACTCTAAACCTTACTGACCAACTAGCTTTTACAATTAAGGATCAATTGGCTACAAATAAATAAACCAAATTCTAGAAAAAATTTATATGGATTGTGAGATCTGAAAAATCATTTGGAAGAGATAATACTCAAATATAATTAAAACCAAAGAAAGATATGAAGAAATGTAGATACAAAGTTAAGCATTTAAAACAAATTCAAACTACGGTAAAATAGACACTTTAAAAGTCTAGGTGTATCTGCTATGGTTAAAAGTACATTCCACCAAGGCTAACTAACACATAAACCACAGCCAACCACATTATACAATCTGCTATAGCTAAATGCATATTTGCCACAACCCAAGGCATAAAGGCCTTTCAATCATCGCCAGTAGCCACTTCCGCTGCAGCACGCAAGTGATGATTACACAAAATATGTTGCAGTAAGCTTAAACTTCCTAGGAACCTAATTGATTACTCAAACCCCTAATTATGGTAATTCAAATGCCTACATGCAAATAAATTAAAGATTTATCTAATGGTATTGGTTACAACGCATACCGACACCAAACGAGGATCCTATAACACTTAGTACTAATAAGCCTTAATTCAAAGACAGCTACCAAGTGTCTCCCCTTAAACCATTAACTCTACCAGTCAACAAACATAATTTCTCATGCATAACATACTATGATAATAATCCATATGCCAAAGTATATAAATTAATCATGTCATGCATTTGCATGTTAGGCCTCTTTCAAAAAATGTAAGGCCACCAACAAAAATGCCCAAGTCTCACAAACAAGGCTCTCATACAAATGAAATCATAGTTTAGACATACAATTATCCTATATTGGCAAAACATAATCCATCATTACACAAAATCAAGTACTAGAGATTATACAATAGAGTCTTTAGTGTTTGGCCTTTAAGGCTTCCCCTTTTCCCTTAGCCTTCTCATTTCTTGAAAAACATTAAGTAACAAAAGTGAGATTAAATAATCTCAATAACCAAGAAATCTAATCAAAGTACATTAAAGTGTGGCAAAAAATGCATGTAGGCAATTTATATTACATAAGTCAAACAAGACATTAACAATAATATATCACAAGATAGCATGTCACATGATCAATGCAACAGCCTTATATCCCTCTATCTATCTTTTGACTAAACCAATGGGCTAATAACTTGCATAGGTCTAGTCTATATGACTAGATTAGCCTCACTCTTCAATTATGAGGAGTCACCTAAGTAAAGGCTCTCGCACTCACTCTTGGATTAAGTTTCCCTTACTTGAATTTCAGGGTGTGATAAGTGTCCAACCCACATTGTCCAATCTAGGATCGGTGATATTGAGTATCATGCTTGATCCATGCCATACCCATAGGTTGTTAATAATACTAAGCACATTAATAATGAAATCATGCCATATAACTATGTGCAAACTCAGTAAAGGCCACACTGTGTGGATTTACTATTTTAACCTTTTACTTCTCTAAGGTGAACTCCTACCTTTTATGTTCATGCAAGTTCAATCCTCATATGTAAATCTAAACCCATGCATATCATAACAATTCGTCATCGTCATCGTCATCATCATCATCATCATCATAATTTCCAAAACTTACATGCCCATTATAATTCATATGATAGCATAATCAAAACAATTCATCATATTAATATAACCAACTCAGCCAATCCAAGCCTACAAATCATCAATATTGCATGGCATCTATATAATCATAATCATCAAACATGTGATCACAATTAGGCATGCTTAACATTCATATAATTCATAATTCATAAATTCATTGGCAAGTCCATGTTACTCATTTCAAGCCATTGATAACATAGCATAAATTGTGGTTGTAGACATTATGATATATAATAGTTAAATTTTCAGTCACCTCGACTCCTAAGTTTACCACCCAAAGAGTGTAACCTTAGATTTTGAAGGGAGCTTCCCACTGAATCAAGCTTTAGAACATTATGGTCTACACGCAAGCGTCATAAAATAACATTGATGACTAGTCATCATTGATTAATCCTTAATCATGATTAAGGCCTAAGAATCCCATTATTCATGATTAAGCATAATCGATCCTAAAATTAACTTTTATCAATTTATCTAACTTTCATGAAGTTTAATAGTCATTGCAAGCTACCCTCATTAACTTAAACTTACTTATTTAAGATTAGGGTTAACTCTAAACCCCTTATTAATGGCATTTAAAGCTACCAACTACCAAAAGTCAAGTGAAAGAGCATTAGTTAACCCCCCATACACTGCATTTAAGTCATTAAAGTGACTGTAACATAACCCTAAAGTTTGAATAGCACTTTCCCATCATCAAAAATATGACATAGATGCAATAAGAGTTAGGAGGAGAGAAAAAGCCATCACAATGATCTAGAGGCCCCAAAATACTCCAACAATGCCTCCTATGTGAAACCCTAGTAGAGTACCACCTAGACTTTTAGATTCTCGCTCAAAAAATCTTCTCTTCTGTGTTTTCAAACCATAGATAAGAGATTTAAATTTTTGACACATCTACCATGACGAACTACACCATTTGCCACCATGGATGGCCTAAAATGAGCAGCTTCACTTAAGCCCATTAATTTGGGCTTAAAACAGCCCAATAACTCCCTAAGCTGTATTTCACACCTTATATAAGGCCCAATAAGCCCAAATGGCCATCCAAACTCTATACTTTATTTCTAATTACCCTAATTAACTAATTAATTTTTTAATTAATTAGTCTACCCTTGAATTAAAGGTTGGGATGTTATAAAAACACTAATCAATCAATTACAAGTCCCAATATGCACATCTCTAACTAAAATTAGCTAGTTCTAGCCAACCCTAACTCATCCTTCTCATTATCTTCATAACCCAACCATTACCAACTTTTATTAACTCTATCTAACTTCTATTAAGTTAAATAATGTCAATTTATGGTCCATTTCACTTCCAAACATCCATTTAATACGTAGGGTTTGCATAAATTCGAACACCCAACCATCTAACACCATAAAATCTCTAATCTTAGGTTTGGAAACTTAAATTAACTATCTATAGCTCCATTAAGGCTAATGGGGTCAGTTGTAACCTTAGAAGAGGTGAAATCATCATCTTCCACTTCCCAAGAATGCAAAAGAACATATGAGAAGGAAAGAGAGTAGTTAGGAGAAGCATTCCAGGTGATTTCAAGCTTAGATGGCCTCTTAGATAGTAAAAATCTAAAACCCTAGCAGAGAAATGCTATTATTCCTACTTTTCTCCCATTTTCCCTTTTTGTTTTTAGCTCTCAATCACATAACTTAAATTCTGATTTTTGTCTCGTCCGCCATGTCGTATGGTGTGTCCACCTCGGCAGATGACAAGGTGGTCTCAAATCTGAGTTTTCATCCTCTAATTAGGCTTGGTTTGCCCAATCCACTTCTTAGCCTCAATCCCAAGGTTGCCAATCCGGAAATACCTTTAACTTAATTAATTCAAAATTTATTACTTTACCCCTCATTATTATAATTAATCCCAAATTAAATTTGTTGAGATGTTACACATGAGGCAAATAAAAACATATTTCTAGAAGCAAAAAAGACAAAATTTTCCTTTAAGTAACTTGATGATTCTGAGTTGGGCTTTTCAGGAAAAAAAATATACCATTTTATTTCAAAAATTTATATACTTGATTAATTTTCAAAATAGGATGACAAATTTTGAAGAAAAAATAATCAACCCAAAAAGCCTGATGCATCTAATTTTGAATTTTTAGGAAAAATGTACCTTGTTATTTTGAAACTTACATGCTTAGTTAATTTTCAGAATAGAAAAACAAGTTTTTCATAAAAACTAGTTAGCCAAGGGCGTAATGCACCTGATTTTGGTTTTTAAGGAAAAATGTACCATTTTATACTAAAAACTATACATGCTTGGTTAGTTTTTAAAATAGGTTGACAAGTTTTCAAGAAAATTCTCCAACGATATTCAAATAGTGAAATGATGACAATGGAAGCATATTGCAAACTATTGAAGAGAATTGAAGTCTCAAAAAGAACCAGAGATGGAAGACTTTTGCACATACTTGCAAACTTGTGGAAAAAAGTCGCGCAAATCGTGGAAGATTTTTATGAAGACAATGGAAGACTATTGCAAACTATTAAAGCCTGTTGAAAACTCTCGAAGAGAATCAAGGATGAAAGACTTTAGCATATAATTGCAAACTCATAAAAGAAAGTTGCAAATACATGCAAATACTGGAATATTTTTGAAGACAATGGAAGGCTATTGCAGACTATTCAAGAGTGTTAAATATTCTTGAACAGGACTAGGGATAGAAGACCTTTACAAATATTTGCAAACTCATGGAAAAAAGATGCAAATACGTGTAGAACATGGATGATTTTTTAAGACAACGAAAGATTATTGCAAACGATTGAGGTGTTAAACACTCTCAAAGTGCGAACCAAGAATAAAAGACGTTTGTGGATTTTCAAGAAAATCAAAACTTCCATTCGAAAAATTCATGTCACCTATGCCATTTTTAGAATAAAAGCTAATCATTTCTTGAAAAATTATCCATTATTGAGGACATTTATGTCTTTTTCTCTTCTTATTTTATTTTTTCTATACAAGCTAGCAAAATGCAAAATAACTAATACTCCCACAGATTAATGAAGAGACCAAAAAATAATGAGGCATCTGGACCCAAAATGAATGAAATGCAAAATGAAAAAAGAATCAGCCATTGAACTTGTATCCACACAAATCTATTTATAATAAGTATTTGGCTGATATTGAAGGGATTTCTGAATTTAAACTTTAAATCAAATGAAAATCTAAATTAAAACTCAAACTAAATAATCGATTGAAAAATCTTGATATAATATAAATTCAAATTCAAATATGAATAGATTTTATACCATTTTTATAAGTAGATTTTTTATTCTTTATTATCTAACTATATATAATAGAATAATATGGTTAATTCATATTTTTGGTTTATATAATATATTTCCGGAATATAGATGAGATGAATTCAAGAAAGATAATATATATATATATATATATAATATCAATTAATTTTATTTTCCAAACCAAACCTATCAAAAAATAAATTAATTACTCCCTCCGTTCAAAAGTGTAAGGCATTTTTAATCAAATCTCATTTTCCAATAAAGTAGTTACCTATTTTCAAACTAACCCTATCTTTTCATATTTATTCCTATTAAATACCCTACAACAAATATAAAGTCATTTATTAATATGGGCACTTTTAAAAAAAAAGGTAATGATTATACCTCAAATGACTAAAAATATCTTACATTTTTTAACAGAGAGAGTATATTTTATTACTATGGAAAAATGTAAAATAAAATAATTTGATTACTCCTTTTTAAATAATTCGATATGAATTTCAAGGAGATAGTTAGAGAAAAATAATATATATATATATATATATATAGCTAGTAACCACTCATTTATTATATGTGTATGTGTGAGAATGTATTTTAGTTGACAATATAATTTTTAAACTCAAATAAATATAGAAAGGAGAATATTCCTTTTCAATATTTTAGTTAACAATATAATTTTTTAACTCCAAGAAATGTAGAAAGAAGAATGTTCCTTTCCAAGCCCAGAATCTTTTGTCTAACTGAAAAAATGCATGACTTTTGGCCAAAAAAAAAACGAAAGAAAAAAATGTATGATTTATTGTAGAGGGATAATGCTACTTTTAGTCCTAATACTTCGCTTGAATTTTATTATAGGATTAATATATAATTCAAACTCTAAACTATAGGTCTATAAGAAATTTGAATCCTATGCTAGCAATTAATACATTTTGAATCTTGAACAATTAAACTTGGGGCGTCCTTGCCTCCACTATTAATTTGGTCCTAATGTCAATTAATAAAAGGATTAAATGGCAATTTATACCCTAAACTATAGATTCAAAGAGAATTTCAACCCTAAACTCATATTTGGTATAGTTTGAACTGTCAATAATTAAATTTGGATCAATCTCACCCCACCGTTAATTCAGAATTAATGTATGTTTGCTTTAAGCATAGGGTGACCCATGCTTCTTTATATCTAATACCATTAATCTTGCCCTTATCTTGCTTCTTCTCTTTCTCTCTATCTCTAACACATGCTTCTTGTTCATAGCTAATGGTAAATCGTGAAATCCATAAGGAGCTGGAAGTGTATATATAAGATTCTTAACTATTAATCGAACTTCACAACAAATTAAATTAAAATCAGCACAAACACTTATGATTCAAACTACCAATATTAGAAATCAATCTCTGGTTGCTAAATTAAGAGAAAATAAATTATAAAAAAACCTCTCATAGGTATCTATGAACTCGGCTCCTTTCAAAGCAATCAAAATGTCACAAGCTAGTGCAATCATAGATCCAACCATCATACCAAATCCTCTAACGTCACCCTTAAAGACATCTTCCATCATGGTTACCCAAGCCAGACAATATGATTACTTGCACCAAATCATCCCCGTCCATCCTCTTGAATGCTTGGGATAGGTTAGCCATCATTAACCTAGGCAATGAGTTTAGAGAACCAGGTTAATTGATCATGATCAAAGCAATAATGTTTGGCTTCCATTAGATGAGTATTAGCTTCTTCTTTGTTGATGAAGACACTAGCAAGCCTTGAATTCATACATTCAAAAGTGTTCAAAAGAGTGTGAATCAAGATTATTGTTGGAGGATTTTTCCATGAGGTTGTTGTGAGGGAGGAATTTCCACATAAGGGTCTCATAGAGAAAGGGAGAGGAGGAAGACGCCACTTGGGAATGTAAAGAGGCATAGATGCGCGTGCGTGCGCGCACACACACAAAGAGAGAGAGAGAGAGAGAGAGAGAGAGATCAAATGCCACTTATCTAGGCCCACAATTAAATTAATGAGTGTTTGTACCATTTTAATAGTTGAGACCAAATTGTCCCAAGTTTAATTGTTTAGGGTTTAAAATATACCAAAATGAGTTTAAAGTTCGAATTGCCTTTGGACCTAAAATTTAGGGTTCAAATTGCCATTAGGCAAAGATCTTGTTAACAAATGTTAGAACCAAATTAATGATGGGGGTGAGGATGCCCCCCAAATTTGATTGTTCATGGCCCAAATATATTCATTACAAATATAAAGTTCAAATCACTTCTGGACCTATAATTCAAGGTGCAAATTGCATGCTAACCCTTTATTATAAATCCCTTTACTTTCTCTATAACTAATGACAGAGCTATGTACAATTAAGGGGGCAAATGCACCTCCTCACATGGAGAAAAATTACATGATGATATGTAAAAACTATAATCTTGCACCCCTAGTTTTAGAATTTTGAACCCTCTAAACTTATTTAAAAAATATTTTGGTTCAAAAACTTTTTAAATAAATAACATTTTACCTCAAATTCCATAAATTTAAACAAAAAAATTTTATACTCATTATACATATTTAAAATAATGGATCTAAAAGTTGTTTATTTTATAGTAAAAATCCAAGCACAACAAATTAAGTTGTTCTTTTGGGTAATAGTTTTTTTATTTTATTTTTCAAACTTTTTTTTATTTTATTTTTCAAACTAAGCTCTATATCAGCATTCTCAACACATTTTTTCCCAAATAAAAATATGCATAATTTTACTCATGTTTTTTTGGCCTAATGTAAATATTTTTTAAAATTATTATATTATTTTTAAATTGAGTTGCCTCGCACGCTTGTCCTGGCTCCACCACTATTTGTAACCAAGGTTGGTCCCTATAGTTTTAAAGGGACATTGATGTAACACAAATGGTGTTAATATTGTTAATGTGTCCACTAGTACCTCAAGAAATTCTTAAGTATACTGGGTGCGCCATATTATTTATAATCTATCCAATAAAAATAATTAATTTTAATATTAATGATAGTAGAAAGAGAAAAAAAATTGAATATACATTCTGGTATAAGAATAAAAATTAATTAAAATAATATCACATAAGGTTTTATTTGAATGATTTAAGAAATTTTAATTGGATAGACATGGCATCGATGTTACTAAGGGCATTATGATATATTAAATGGGTCTTAAGTTGAACTTTTGAATAAGCAAAATAAAAATTAAAAAAGTCACATTAGATTAAAAAAAATGCTTAGCTTAAACACTCAACAAAAGTATTGTATTATAGATTATACATTAAATTTTTTAAACAGATTATTTATATTCGAAAAAGGGACACATAGTACAATTTGAAGTATTCAAAAAGGATGTGATTGAAATTTTTTGAAATCATCAAAAGATCTAAATATTTAAACACAGATTCTATTTTATAAATTTTTAAATAAATAAATATTAATTTAAATTCAAATATATATATATATATATTAATACTTTATTATATCAAGCTTAATTTTTAGAAATCATTAGGATAGATCAAAATTTTCAGAAATCAATGGGAGAAATTGAAAATTTTAAACACAATTTTTTTAAAATTTTTAAGTAGATAGATATTAATTTAAATTTAAATAAATAGATATTTTTAGAAAATATCTTCCACAACACATCATATTATATTAATAAAATATAATTTTAGAACTGTAGGAAAATATAAAATTATTTAATTAGTCCCTTTTAAATGATTTGATTTGAATTTCAAGAAGATTTTATATATATATATATATATATTTAAATGTATGCATATATTCCGATAACTATGCCTTTATATTATATATATATATATAAAATTTTATTTTTCAAATCAAACTTATCAAGAAATAATTAAAATTAATTTTTTATGTGAAAAATAATAAACCATTTCGAACCTAACTCCAAATTTAAATACTCTATTACGCACGCGCATATATAATAAATCATCTTGAATCTAATTCCAAACCTAAATTTAAAACATAAAATCACTAGAAAATTATTCTGAAACACATAATTGTAACATTTTTAAAAATTCACGTGGCATTTATAAGTAACATTTTACCCTACTTTTATATGTATATATATAATGATAATTAATTTTTATATTTAATGCGATAAAAAAGTTATCATTAAAGTTAATCAATTTTCTTGACATATTCCATCAATATTAATAAATTGTATAATCTGATAAAAAATATTTTTCATCTAAAATGAAAACGTTAAAAAATACGGTATGTTTGTTTTGTCTTCACATGCTTGTATAGACTTTAAAAAGTTACTGGATGGTTGAAATTATGTCCAGAGAAGCCTTTCAGTTCAAAAAAGTTAAATTAGATAGGTTAACAGTTTTTTTTTTTAATTGCATGATTCGGATGCTAAATATTATATATTTAATATATTTTTATTCAATTAAATCAGGACAAGTAAAAATGAATAGAATTAATAATATTAATAATAGAGCTTGTTATATAAGAAATAATTTATAAAAAATTCACATGTCCTGATTTAATTAGAAATAAGTATATTAAATATTTATATTAAGCATATAAATTTTTTTTTCTATTTTTTAATGTAACATCTAATTTTGAAGAAGGCTTATATGATTTTTAAATAGTGAAAAGATAACTAGAATTGAAACAAACGTATTCTAATTTTATCAAAAAAGAATCTTAATGACTAAATTTTTTAACCAAATCGTCTGGACTAAATTACAAAAATTATAACTATAATAACTCAATACTTTAAATGTTAAAATTCATTTCAATCAGTATAAGAATAAAGTGTTTTAGTCAGTCAAAGGAAGGATAAATTAGTTTTATTATTATTTTTTTCGAAGTTATATCATTCACTGACTTTAATTTTTGTTTAGCATTTATAAAATATTTTTACCAAAATTTTTCAAATCCTTGCAATTTCACCAAACCAATTCTTAAAAAAAAAACTGCATTATTCTCAAGAAAAGAAATCATTTTATATTAAAAAAAGAACTAGGGTACCAAGAAAAACGCATAAATAACAATAATAATAACATTAGCTTTATTTATTAAGACCAAAAAGCGTCACCCCCCTCCTCGCTCCCGCATATCACGTGCGGTGCACGTGGGAGTGCATTATTCTGGCTGGACTTGCTGTTTCATCATCACCATCTCCTTCTGCCTCCGGAGCTCCAGCACCTTTCGGTGAGAGTTCGAGTGCTGACTCAGCACGAACGTCGGGCTAGCTGCGGGTCGGTATTCGGGTACCAACCGACCCGACTTATACCTCACTCCGCACGCGTTGCACAGCGTCTTGGGTCCTAGTGGTCCGCTTCGCCATTGCGGGGTTTTCTCTGATGCACAGTGGGTGCACCTGCGCACACCTGATCCCTCTCCCGACGACGACGACCCGCCGTTTGCCTCGGCTGCTTTGAGTCTTGATTTCCCACGGGCTGCTCTCGAACGCTTGCTTTGATTAGCTTTTCCGCTAAACGACGTGTCGGAATGCAGAACACAGGAACCCACCACCGTCTCATCCGTCGTAACCGGTAAGTCATGAAAGTAATTGTCCGAGAATTGCGAGAGCCATTCCAGCTCCGCTACGTCATTGTTCTGAGAACAAGGAAAGAGAGTTAAGACACAATGCAAAAGAAATCCAGAAACTCATCCATTCCAGACTCAATAGATCAGACAAAGGAGTTTCAGTTTCCATCAAATGAGTTTATCATTGAATTCTAATTACTAAATTGATCATCCACAGAGCGATAAAAACTAGAACTGAGAATTGTGTTGTACATACGGGGATACATAGATCGACGGCGGGGTCGACGGAAGGGAGGGGAGGGAAATCGTTGAAGTAGGTGGAGGAGGAGGGGGAGAAGGACGAGGGTTGGTGGTGGTGGTGGTGGTGAAATGGGTTTTGTGGTGAAGAGAGCAGTGGCTGGTGGCGGAGAAAACTAGCGGCGGCGGAGAAGGAGGAGGAGGACGTGAGGTCTACGTCGGAGAGGTAGAGAAGGTCGTCGATGGAAAGGGAGTTCGAAACATACATATCCATAGACGGCCGTCCGACGAAGAAATCTGAGAGGGCGTGTGGTGTGAGTCTTGCTCCTCTGTGTGGCTTTCTCAGATCTCAAAGCACCGAGAAGAAGAGAGAGGAAGAGAGGCGGAGGCGTGGAGGGTTTTAAATTAATAACGCAAACGAGCATGGGATGGGGACGAGAGCACGTGCGAGGAGAGAGAGTGAAGTGGACTTTTGGAAAGGATAGAGAAGGGAGGATGAATGAATGACAAAGCAAATTTTGAAGGGAGAATCACACCTAATACTCCCATAATTGATAAAATGACACCTAAAATTCAATATAATCTAAATTTATACAGGTTCAAAAGCCTCAAATACAAATATATTTTTTTCTGAAAAGGCGCATTTACTCTCAAGTATGGATCATGTAAAACATTGTATTGTTCATGTAGATATATTGTCATGTTCTTTAATGATATTGTGTTAACCCATACATTATTGTTGCTCTTCACCACACGGATTATATATATAGTAAATAGATATTGTATTGTTTATATATGAATTTTTTCATGTTCTTTATGAATATTCTATTAGACATATACTTAAAAAATCTATACATTATTGTTCAGCTTAACCATATAAATTATACTCCCTCCATTAAAAAATGTAAAACATTTTTTGAGGAGTTGAATGTTCAAAAATGTAAGGTATTTTTAATCTTTTGAGGTATAATCATTGCCTTTTTTTCAAAAATATCCCCATTAATGGTGACTTTATATTTATTATAGGGTAGTTAATAGGGATAAATATAAAAAGATATGATTAGTTTAAAAATAAATAAAAACTTTATTGAAAAATGAGATTCGATTAAAAATAATTTATATTTTTAAACAGAGAGAATATATAATAAATGAACATTGTGTGATTTGCACATAGACATTGACATGTTTTTTTACAGACATTATGTTACATATACAACTGCAAAACTTATATATTTGGGAAAAATGCGTCTTTTCTCGAAAAGACGTATTTGCATTTGGGATTAGGTCTCCTAAAATTTTGAGTCTTAAGTGCAATTTTTTCCATTTTGTAGCCCTTAGGTGCGATTGTCTCTATTTTGAATCTAAAATAAAAAGATTAAATTAATATATATATATATATATATATTTTCTAAAATACCATTTAAGGGTGAGAGGATTTTTAAATCTTAACTGATTATTATTTGTTAAATATTCTTAGTAATTTTTTTAATTTTCATTGAAAAGATTTATTGCCTCTGATAAGATATAATGACATCATATAATAATTCATATAGCCAATCTCATTATATTATTCACAAATACTCTTTCAGCAATGATTGTAAATTTGAAAAAAATTATTGAGTGTCAAATTTCTGTAAATAAATAAATTCACAAGTTTGTTTTGCAAGATAAAATTGATAAGTTTGTTTTTTAATATTTCATGTTCAATTCTAAAAATTTTGTCACAAATCATTGTAAAGTTAATGGCAGATTTTAGAAAATGAATGTTAAATCCCTACAACTAGATGGCTCTAGATTTTTCTTTTCGATCTTTCAAATTTATAATGATTCATTGTATAGAATGATTTCAATTTGTATTTACCAAATTTAACATGAAATATTAAAACAACCAATTGTTATTTTGTTAATTCATTCATCAATAATTGCAAAGATTTAAAACACAACACACACACACACACATTCATAAATCTATAAGTAACAATAAAACAGCTTGTAATTAATCTTCGAAAAATATTCTAAAACACCAATCATTGGTGGAAAAAACTTTATTAGCAAGTATTTCAGTAATTAGAATTCCATTAATTTGGTTGTTTTTAGTCCCCAGGTAACTCTCCCAAGAGATAGTTGCAAAGTGGAGGGGGTGGAGAGTCTTCCATTTTCAATATAAAGATGTTAGCTTTCAACTCAACATATTTCTTTGGAAAAATTACATTTAATTAAGGACTATTGGAGCTCGTTAATTAAGAAGAAAGACTAAATAATTCTGAATTTATTTTGCAAAGCCAAAGAACCTAAATTAAATTTTGCCAGTGACGATGGGAAAAAATGAATATTTTTAGTAGATAAAATATAATGGATATTTTGATCTTTTTAAAATAAATTAAGTTTAATTACATTCACATTCGATGATCCTGCAGAGCAAATTTAGAATTGTAAAGTCCTTTTTCAAAATTAATGAGCTCAAATAATCCTTAGATGCAATCTGCCCTATTTCTTTTATGCTTTGAGAATAAATATAAATACAACTAATTCTCCTGGATATTTTATAATTCATTTACATTAATTTAAAATCAATATGCGTCTATGATGTACAATAACAAATCAAATAGGAAAAACTTATATATTTGGTCTGCTTATTTTTAATCAAATTTAAGGTGTGAATTTTTTATATATTATTTATTATATAAAAATTTGTTATTAATATTATTGACCACTTTAAAATACACTTATTTTAATTTAATTAGATACAAGTGTATTATACAAATATATAAGATTAAGTACCTAGATCTTTTCATATGATATAATGTGTTGGAAATGACATAATTTTAAAATTTTAGGATTAGTAAAGGAAATATATTATTTAAAAAAATAATATAAATATATTCATAAATAACATTAAAAAGTCTATAATTATAAGTTGATGAATTGTCTCGGAACATCCTAGAAAACAAATTAAGGATACAAATATGTTAGGATCACTTTATCAAAACAAATGTTAGGGTATGAATTCAATACATATAATACACATATCTCACACACACGCATGCATGCATTTATGTATAATGTTTTGAATGAAAGATATTTTCAATAAATATAATACGCGTATCTCATATATGTGCATATACAAATGTTAAAACACAAATATCCTTTTTTCAGGTTTAGGAGGTTTGATTACGAAAGATATTTTCAGAAATTATTAAAACATTTTTTTGGAATGAAAAATTATAAAAACATTTGAAAACTACGACTTTCTATGATTTTACTTTGGAACTTATACATCCTAAGTTTTCTTGAGAGGTCATACTATTTTTTGAACCATGTAAAAATAACTCAGTTTCCAGAAAGTTCTTTTTTTCTTCTTATCTCTACTTTCTCAATACAAATCGATATCTTAATTAAAAGCTAGAAAGACAGTTGTAAGTTAGTAATATTTTGCTTAATTGTAATATATTGCTTAATTGAGATAAGTGTTAAATCTCTACAGTTGTTTGAAATATTAAATAAATCTTTTTAATTTTTCACGTTAAAAATTAAAAACATCGGTTACGTGCTTTTTGTAAAAATTAGATGAGTCAACCTAAATAGAATAGAAAATTACAATAAATAAAAATCATAAATAAATTATAAACGATTAGATCATATTGAACACCTTCCTTCAAACTCAAGATGTCCTTGAATTTATAACAGCTTGTAGCAAATATGAATAAGTGATTGTTAAATATAATCTAATTATAATCAGATAACACTTAACACTTTTTATATATCAATGTCAAATAATTTTATAAGTTCTGCGTAAAATTTCTAAACGTACATATATTAGTTAAATATTTTTTTATCATTCTTTTATGTTAAAATTGAAATATCGTTTCTACTAATTTTTATATATGTGACAAAATTTAGGTCAGCATGAAATTTGTGTGTGTCTATACACGTGCATGTACATGCAGTAGTCTAGTAGTTAAACAAATGTTTTCAATATTCCTTGTTTCAAGTTGAAAAGTTGTCAACAATGTAGTGGTTATGCTATGGTTTCTTATCTCATAAAAAAAAAAAAATTATACTTCAGTTTTAAATTTCAAAAATAATGAAAAAAACAACTTGTTCAATAATGTCTATTCTTATTGGGAGTTCACGCTTATTTTTCGCAGTTTACTATTGATTATATAGTAACTTGCAACGAGTCTTCTTGATTTAACATTAGACATTTTGTGGAGAAGGGTAATTAAGTAATTTGATTTATACGTTTAATTATTAAGGACATTTTTACATAGGAAAATTGAATAACATCTATTATTTATACATAAGCAGAGTTAGCTGTGATCAATGTTGTTCCTGCGATTCTACAATTTAGGATGTCCTCCTTATGATTATATAAAGAAATAGTAAAAAAAGATAAGAAAAATTATAAATCATTTATAATTTATTTGCAAGAATAAAAATATATAAAGTAGGTTTCATCCTTCCATTTTTTTGCGGGCATGAATAACATAAATATTTTCATAAATATCAAATAACACTCGATAATATTAATTTAAAATTGATTTCAAAACCATTATCTTAAACCAACGATCTTGATCCGTTAGACGTAGAGGGGAAGTACCATTAGTGGACGTAGGCATTCAGGTTCGCTTCAAAAGGTTTGGTAATCGCTAATTGATTAGAAGATTATGGGATTAATTTAAAAAATTTATTCTATGTATTTTGTTTTGAAAAGGTTGTAGTTACTTAAGATACTAATATCGAAATATATTAATATAACTATTTTGTTTTACATGATTATAACTTAATTATTAAGATTAAATAAATATTAAGATTAATATTTCATGTAACTAATTAAGAATTTTGTTAGTATTTTGTACTTTCAATTTGTATAATTCCATTACATGTTTTTAGAGTCAATAATCTTCTATTTTAAATTAGAATTTTTTATGATAAACCTTTGGTTAAAGCATATTTTTGAAATAATAGCTTACTCAACCACAATGACCAAACTTTACCATGATAATTAGAAAGTAACCAATCTCAGTTATCTAACCATAATAGGGAAAACTTAACTGCACTTGAAAATAACTAACCATAGTAGAAAAGAAAAGAACTTAGTTTAAAAGTCTATTATAGTTAACGAGATTTAATTTACAATATTAAAACCAAAATTTATAAACGCTGGTATGACATAAAAAGTTAAACCGATCTTTCAAAAGATACTATGGTTGAAAAGTATACAAGTAACACCTTTTTAAAAGAGAAAGTGAAAATCTAGGATCCCAAATTTAGAAATTCATTTTCTAAATCCAAACATTTATTAAATAACATCTTATTAGAGTTTACAAGCAATTGGAATATGAGGTACTATCACAATTCAAAAATATTGAAAAATAGAGTTTAAAAGATCATTTTTCAAGAAAATGGCACATCCAAGATGGCTTACTAGATATATGCCATGGCTGACAGTATAGAGGTTGTCTACTATGGCCAAGACTTAGTGTGTCGTGGCTAGTGAGGATTTGTGCTATGTAACATCCAACAAAACTTAACCCTTAATTAGCTAAGTAAATGAGGTTAATTAAATAAATTAATATGGTGTGTGATTATATAGAGCTAATGAATGTTATGTGTTGTAATATCAGCCCTGAGATTGAGTTCGGAGTGAAGTCGAACTACCCGAACATCAAAAAGTGAGAAAAACAAAGGGAAATGACTGTGTTTCACATGCTGAGGTGCATGAGCCATCAAAGCACGAAGATCCCTCTCTGTACTACATGCCATGGCTCATGGTACATACGCCACAGTACGTGGTTGCATTTCTGTAGAGATAAGTACGCAAAACAAATATAAAATAGAGGAGAAACAAAAGAGGAAATAAGGAGCAAGTGAAAACCTTTACTAGGGCTTGAGATTTGGAAGCATTTGGAGTATTTTGAGACTTTCAAACATTAAAGGTAAGATTACTAAGCTCTTTCCCCCTCTTCCTCTTTGCAATTTCTTAATGTTGGGAGTTAGGGTTTGTTTGAGAAAGATAATTTTTGATCCATAAAGGGTATGAATTCGAACCCATTGACTTTTGTTTAGATTATTTAAACTTAGCATTTATGGTATTGTGAATTTTGATAGTTAAGGACTAATAAATACTCAAAATTCCACCATAAATGAGGTGGTTGGAGTAATGTGAAGCCATTAATGGCTAGTTGGAAGTTTAATAAAGTTAATGTGAGTTAAAGGAAGCTAATAAACCCTATAAATACTCTTGTATATGAGGACATTAAGTTGTGAGAGTTGAAAATGTTGATTTAGATAATAAAAATTATCCTAGAAAGTAAGGCTGCACAAAGACCGAATAGGACCAGGTTTATAGCAAACTCGATGCCTGATCTTGACCAAAACTGTAATGTCTGCCTTGACATTACTAAGATAACACTAACACGCTATTGTGATAACCCGGATTAATTAAAATCTCAAGTAAAAGTCATCACAATCCAAGGGTTTAAAAGTAATTAATTTAAAATATTGGGATCCCAAAAAAACCCTCTTTGAAAAATCATTTGAGCTCAAACTATGATTAAAAATAAATCAAATAAGATAACGGAAGCATGGGAATCAAACCACATTTGAAAATAAGAAGAAGAAAATTGAAATTTCTTCATAAACTAGCTCATGTGCCATGGCACAGGCCATACCCGCTGTAGTGGAAGGCACAGAGGGACGAGTCCCTCAGAAAGCATTGTTGCACCGCGGCGTGCGCCTACTATCATGACAGTAAATTGCTATCATGATAACACTCTAAACTTTTAGAGTTCACCGTTTCATCATCCGACATCTAATTTGAGTGATTCAAGTATCCACACGAAGCTTTATGAGCCCTCTAACTAATGACACCGGTCTCACACCCAAATGATCATCCATTAAAAATATGAACACCCAAACCCAAGATGATTTGTTTTCACCTTAAAACACAATCAAGGGTGTCCAATCGACACCACTAAGTGCCACTAGCCCTGGAGTCACTTTGACAACCTCAAATGAACCACACACAACATATATGGCTAGTCATATCACACAAATAACCATTAACACTCAAAATGACCACCAAACCCCTATTTTCAACAATATAAAAGGGTGGATAAAATTCAACATAAATCTCATTTGGTCATTCAACATATAGTTAATGCAATAAATCACTTGTATAAGTATCTTGGCCATTTACACTTAATCACAAGCATCACAATTTTAGGCCGGGATATGCACACATCACATAGAGTTTCATACAAGTGATAGTGAAACAATGTAATGATCCTGAGTTGGAATAACATCATAACATATTCATTACAAAACCTAAAAAGAGGAAAGAGAAGAGCTATACAATGATGCTCTTCACTCTTTAGTCACCCATTTCTTTCCCTTGCTCCTACTGGAGCCCTCACCTATAAAATATAACTATAGGGTGAAATAAACATCTCAGTAATAGAATAATTCTCTACTATTAATTAATGTGCACAACCAAAAGCGAGAAAAGCTTATATACTTTCAAAATACTCTTTTAGCATATTCAATATATCCTTTCTATAAACACAAGTCATCTACCACTAACATGATTATTCGACCATCTAAATTTTATACTATACACTAATATTTTTTAAATTATATTAAATTAATTCATTATCTCAATCCCCTGAAAGACAAGTAAAACAAGTAATTGAGTCATCTACTCAAACTCCTGATTCATTATTCCAGCCTTATAGTCCAAAAAAAATCGGTCTAATAATTCCTTTTACTGAAATAGTAAAAGAAGCCCGAAAGTCTAAAGCCCAAATAGTAACAAGAACACCTCAAAATGGTACTTTCACTTCTACCTTTTCTAGGAGAAGAAGTCCAAACCTAGTAACTTCACCATCCTTTAAGATGTTAGACTAGTATAATTATTTTAAACTTCTCATCAATAAGACCAACCATTTGCTCTTCCTAATACCAATAACATTAAATATGTTTCTCATTATTCTTTCAACAAAGTCATTGTTTATCCAAACACTAACCCTGATCTTGTAAAAACCTTGTACAATTATAGCCTTATTCACTCTATATATCCTTCTAATGATATGTCAGAAATATCAAAACTCCCAGAGTCAATTAAGGAAGCTGCCAAAGATTATTTTGAAATAGTAACTCAATACTGAGTCTTCATTCGGTGTTATTCAACTATAGCAGAAATAACTCCTGACAAATTCTATCATCCAATTAATTTGATTAAGTTCGGAATAACAAGAAAACCATTTGAGTATGAGCAAGAAGAAAAAGAAGATATTATTAATGATGAAGATATCAGATACAAGATCTCCATTATCAGAGCCCAAGAAGTACATATAATTTTCTAGGAGCTCAATAGGACAGCAATGGCAGAAGAAGAACAATGGACATATTTCACTGGCCCAACATGTATTTTCTCAGTAGGAAAAAATAGCAAAAATTCAAGAAGCTTCAACAATTGGTACCAAAGACTGAAAAATAATTTGATGGATAATGATGAAGGGACAGAAGAAAATATGTCAAGTATTGTCAGAATATGCTATCCATAAATGTAAATATTGTGATGAAAAAAGAGAAGCTGACAGAGACTATGAAGATCCTTCTATCAACATGAATATTCTAAATTAGCTTGCTGACAAGCAAAAGAAGACTGAAGAGGATGGAAGAAGAAAAAGTCAAAAAGACTAAGAGCTAAAAAGAAGCCTAAACCTATATTGTATCTTATAATAATTACTTTGACTTTCCATTTTGTCAAAAAGTCTAAGAAGTCTAAGTCTACCTTTCTCATTTTGTCAAAAGTAGTTTTGTTTTCTTGTAATTATTAGAGTTAAAATTAACCAAGGTTATGTAACCATGGTTGAAATGCCAACTCTATATAAAACCATGTAATCTCTGAAGCAACACACAGCTGAGAACCTTAGAGCTTTCTTGAGCACTTGAGTTCTCTGCCTTCTTGTAACCTTGCCCTCTTACCATTAATAAAAGAATTATGTTCATTTATTTCCTCCTTTGCAAGTATTGAAGATTAAAAGGTATGGCTGAGTAATTTCTTTTTAGGGGTTAAGGGGGATTATTATCTAATACTTAACAAAAGTTTTGGATTTCCGTAATGATCCTGTAAGGGGAATTACTGGTTATATGGTGCTATGGTTACACCTCCAGTAGGAAACGAAGGAAGGCTATGCTATGCTAGTTTGAAGGAAGTAAATCTGTAAAAGGTCTATAGCTAGGCTTTAGAAATTGTCCACTTGTTAATCTCAGTATGAAAGAGGACTGAGAACCTTTCATGTTCTACTATGACCCGGATCAATATCGGTCAAACCCTGTAGCAATACATAGTCAGCTGTTTCAGTTATGGTAGGGGATTGGGATAATGGACCCTTAGATTTCTCTAAGTCCTCCACTTTACTTGTCAAAATATTCACCTCATTTTTAAGATGAGAAACTGATTTAGATAATAATTGCATATTTGCATTTAGTTGTCCGGCAAGAAGAGTCATATTCATCTCCAGAATATTTACCTTCATAATTACTTGGTCTAGTGGGGTCATCATTGGTCCTGTAAGTGAACCACCACCACTACTATTTGTCATCATATTGGTCTCTCTTCTATTTGGCTCCATCTAGACAAATAATCAGCAATAATATTATTTTTTCCTTTAATATATTCAATTTCATAATCATAATAAGACATATCTGATTGTCATTTTATTAACATCTTATTACATAATTGAGTTGTCTTTATTCCTTTATTTAACCAATGTTTTACTTAAGTATTATCAGTTCTTATAATGAATCTAGTATTAATAATAAATAATTCAAACTTTTGTACAGCTTTTACTATTGCTAAAAATTCTTTCCAGTTTGAATAATATCTAGTTTGAGAATCGTTAAATTTTCCACTTGCTATCTAGTTATTACTTCTTCTTCCTTTTCATTAATGTGATATAAAGCTACCCCACAATAATTTTCACTAGCATCTGTATATCTCATCCATATTACATTATTATTTATTGGAATAGTTAATTTAGGTAGATTTTGACATAAAGTTTTATCTGGTTCACTATTTTTTCTTTTTCTTTATCCCATATCCATATTGTCTTTTCTCCAGCTAATTTACTTATTTTTGCTGTTAATTTTGATAAGTTTAGAATATAGTTTCTAGCCTGATTTACTAGTCCTAAAAATGATTGAAGTTCTTTTTTATTTTTAATTTCCTCAAATTTCAATATTTTCTTACTAATATGTTCTTGTAATTCTATTCTATTATTAGTTATGTACTGTCCTAAAAATCATATTCTTTCTTTTCTTAATTCAGCTTTTTTAGGTGATATGTTTAATCCTTTTTCTTCCATAAGATTTATAAATTGTTCTAAATGTTTTTCATGTTCTTCTTTATCCTTTGAGAATATCAAAATATCGTCTATATATATGACAGCAAAATTTTTTATTAGTAATAATAATTTTGTCACATATTCTTGAAATATACTAGGGCTATTATGAAATCTCATAGGTAATACATTCCATTCATACAGTCCTTCAGATGTACTAAAAGCAATATATTTTTTATTCTCTTCTAATTTTATTTGAAAAAATCCAGATTTGCAATCAAACTTACTAAATATATTTTTCCTCTTATTAGATTAAATAACAAATCTATTTTTGGTATTGGATATCTATTTCTTATTGCTAATTTATTTAATTTTTTATAGTTTATGACTAATCTTGATTTTTCTCTTTTTTCTTCATTATGTTTTACTACAATCACAACAGGTGATGAATATTCAAATCTACTTTCTCTTGTTAAATCATATTGTTTCATTTCATTAATGTGCATTATGAATTCTTTTTTATCATTTTCTGTCCATGGGTATAGTTTACAATTTATTTCTTTACTGTAATCTCTTAATTCTATTTTTGCCAAAGGTTTAGATTTTTTCCCAATGAACTAAAGGATTATCACTATAATTTTCCATTAATCTTTGTTCAATTGTTTTAATTTCTTTTGCAGTATTTAACAGTTTTATTGAATTTATAACTTTATTATTATACAAAGGTTTTTTATTTGGTAGAAATTGCACTTCATATCATTCTGCTTTCTTTTGAAATTTTTCATCTCTTCTACTATAAGATTTAGTTACTCTTACTCCCCATGCTTAGTGTTTACAAAGTATTATTAATATTATTGCTTTTTCAAACATATGTAAAAGATAATATTGTTCAATAAAATCTATTCCTAATATTACATCACATGAATTACCATTATATTGATTTAATTTTCTTATTTTTAATTCATATTCTCCTATTTGTACCATAATTTCTCTTGCTTCTAATTCAATACAATTAATTTCTTGTCCTACCCCTTGCATTCTTAATACTTTATTTTTCTTTTTCCATAATTCATTTGTTAATACATTTGCTTTTGCTATTGAAATATTTGCTCCTGTGTCGACTAAAGCATGATATTTTTTAAATCTATATTTGTGATAATTAAATTTTACCAATATGTAATATAATTGTCATATCAATTTTATTTTTTGGATTACTATTATTTGATGATTAATATTTATCATAATTTTTTCTTCTTGTATTCTCCATGATTTTACTTGTTCAAAAAAATCTTTTCCTAGGATTATTTTACATTGATTATTATTATCATCTATTACCTAGAATTTTACAGTTAAAACATCTCTTTCATTTATTCTTATTGAAGATATTATTTTATTTCCTTCATTTGTTACTTCAAGATTATTATTTGTTAATCCTAATTGTATTGTACTTTTTTGCTCTCTTGGGTCTACTAAGGACATTACATCTATCCAATTAGCATTTTGTTTACTTGTATAACTATATAGTTATTGTTTTCTATTGGTGTCTTTGGTCTTATTGATTCTAAGTCTGAACTTATAGGTCTTTCAGTTCTAAATCTTAACAATAATCTTTCTTGTCTAGACATTCCCCTACTTGTATTGGGTCTTGGCTCAAAACTAAAACTTCTTCTAATAGTAGGTTGATTTATATTTATATTTAATGTTAATGTACTTATTCTTAATGTTCTTTGTCCTATATTGTCATTGGTTATCAGGCTCCTTGAATTATTTTCATTTTCATAATATCCTATTGTATTATCTAATTTTAATCTTAATTATTCAGGTATTGTTATTCTGGTTGGGTCTAATTCTATTTCTTATAATACAGGCATAAAATGTTTGTCAACTTACCTTCATTTCTTTTATAAATCTTATGTTCATTTGTAAATACTAATCCTATCATAGCAGTTATACTTATTGTTCTTGATCCTGATAATAATTTTATTCTTCCTAATTTATGATATATTAATAAAGTCTTATTTATATTTTCATCAGCTCTTGAAATACAAAAGTTAATGTTTACTGTAAATTTTAGTTTTTGATATATTAAATTTTCAATTAATATCTTTAAAATACTATCTTCAACACTACTTATTATTCTTCCATCAATTATTAATAATTATATTGGTGAATTTCTTCATTCTTGAAAATAAGCTTTTACTAATAATTGTACTCCAACAATATATATTTCTGTTACTTCATCTTTAAATAATAATTTATTAATTTCAGCATCTATTAAAGCTTTACTTATTAAAGATATTCTCCATATTCCTTCAATTTACTTATTAAAGGTATTCTCAATACTTCTTCAATTAATGTTAATTCTATAGGGTGTTTTTTTTCTAATACTACACATGCATATTTTTCTTGTTTCTTAGACTTCACAAGTTTTCCTACTTTATTCATAAAACTTTCATTTTTTAATTCTTCATGTTTTAAATTTAATTTTGAATCTGTTATTTTTTTATATTGTTTTTGATTAAAAGTCATTCTTTTTTGAACTATTCCTTCCTTTGCACGTACAACTTCTTCATATTCATTTTGATTACTACTTTCAAGTTCATCTTTTAATCTATTCATCATATACATATAACTTATTTCTTCTTCTTCAAATTCACTTTCACTGACTATTTTTAATTTATAAATTTTTATTTTTAAATTATCTAATTCATTTTCTATTTCAGATAATTCTTCATCATATCCTATAAGTTCTAAATTTTCTTTATATGCTTCTTCCATTATTTTCATAATTTTCTTATCTTTTTTATTTGGACAGTTAGGTGATATGTGTCCTAATTCTCCACAATTATAACATTTACATTTTTAAGGTCTTTTATTATAATTTATTCTTATTTTTCCTTTTCTCTTAAAGAATTTTCTTGATTTATATTTATTATGTTTTTTATAATATTTTTCTTTAGGATATCTTTTGAATTTTATTTTGAATTTTATTTTCTTCTTTTTCTTTCCATATTTTTCTGGTTTATATCCCCATTTATGTCCTTTCATTATTTCTCCACATCTTAATATTGTTTTGCTAGTTTTATGATATTTCATATTTCTCCATACAGTTCTACATTTATCGGCTATATATTTTCTTAAAAATAATTCTCTTCTTCCTGTAGTATTTATCTTATTTAAAACATTTATTGGACCTTGTCTTGTATCATCTATTATTTCATCTCCTTCTGAGGTTACTTTATAAGTGTCATAATAATCTTCTAATATTGTATCTGATATTAATTTTGGTAGTTTTCTATAAAATAAATCTAAATAGAATTTTTCTTCTTTTAAATCTTCTAATCATGCTTCATAATAATATTTTTATATTCACATATAAAAGCATTTAAATATTCTGGTTCTAATGAACATAATTCTATTTCATGTAATATTTTTATTGCTTGTTTTTGTTGACTCATTTCATTTATATCCATACTTATTCCTCCAAATTTATTTAATAATGTTTTTATATATTTATCTATTAACATAGCATAATATTCTCTTTTACTATGATAACTTTTATCTAATCTTCTAAATTTTTCTCTATATTCTTGAGTTTTTTTTCCACCAATTTTTTACATTTTCTAAAAATGTTGCTTCTATCAACATATTTACAGTATTTATATCTACATTTTTTCCTATTAATGCTATTAATGTATCTTTTCCCCATTCTTCTATTACTTCAATATTGTTTAAATTATAATCTAAATTTAACCATATTCTTGAATTTGATATTTATTTACTTTCATATTGTGCTAAAGGTGTGGGTGTAAATTCATTATTTTTGAGTATCTTGAATGTAGCCTGAAAAGGTATATTATTACATTATTTTTTTATTTAAATTTATAAAATCTATTTCATAATATTGTTCTCTTTCATCTAATTCCATCATCCTTTCATCTCTATGTTCTTCAGATATTTTACTTGATTCTACATTTCTATTATTATAAGATGGATCATCTAAATTTGGTGCTACAAAATTTTGATGTATTCCATATGGTTATTGGTCATGAATTACTATTTGTGAATTTTGCATATTTATAAATCCTTCTTCAAAATTATTATTTATCATATGTTTATATTCTTATTTTATTTTTTCTAATTCTTCTCTTTCTTCTATTTCTTCAATTTGTAATAATTTTTAAAATTCTATTTTCAATTCTTCAGATTGACTTTCTAATTCACTTTCTGTGTCATTTATTGTTTGTGCCATATTTATTTTTGCATTATTTTTAAGTTTTGGTTTATTTTTCTTTCTGGATTTATAATTATAATTTCCTAACATTATTTCTGTAGCTTTATTTGTACTCTCTCATTCTTCTTCATCTATTTCATTTTCTCCTCTTAATTCTCTTTCTATTTCTTCTTCTAGTTTTTGTTTTATTTCTTTATCTTTTTTCTTTGCATAATTTGTTCCATTTTCTCTATCAAATATCTGTAATTCTAATTTTTTTTATTTGCGCATGTATAAACTATAGATTATTATTCATTATCTCTTGTCCTTTCTTTATTTTTTTTTTGTTTCTATTCTCGTTTGTCTTATATTTTTATGCATATCTTGTTTTCTTATTTTTTTTCTTCATTTATAATTTGTTCATCTTCAACTATTCTCATCATATTTATTTGTGACCATTCATCTTCTAATTTATTATGAGGGTTTATTCCTAAATATTTCATTATTCTATAAATATTATGACTTATCATACTTTGCTCAGTTCTTAGTCTTTCTGTATCATGTTTTATTTCATCTAATTTTCATTACATTCTTTCTTTATTTCATATATTTTTTGTTCTAAAGGTTTTGTATATTCTTTAAATCTTTTCATTTTTTCTCTAAGACTTTCTTTTTCTAACATTATTTGTACTTCTTTTGGTAACATATTTATTATCTCTTTTTCATTAAAAAAAAGTTCTAAATCTTTTATATTTTCATTTATATAACAATCTAATTGTTTCATTAAAAACATATTTGTCTAGTGTGCCTAATTACTTATACTATCTCCTTCTCCTCCTAATAAAAAATGTACTAAAATACATGCTAAATTTTCTACTGGTATATAAAAACTTTCTGAAATTTTATTTTACTCTATTTCATACATTTTTGGTTCAATTGTTTTTATGATATTCATTATGGAACATTTTCTAATACTTCTATTATTGAAAAGCATATACTTAGAAAAATTAAAAATCTTCTTTGATTTCTTTTTGTTATTGGGGTCATATAATATATCCTAGTTTCTCTTCCTATATATTCATTTATTGTTACTATTATTCCTATTCTTGTTTCTATGCCTTCTAGATCTTGTTGCATTAACCAAGTTAAAAAATATTGTAAACATTATTTGAATGAAAGAGAACAATATTATAAAACGATTTTATAAATTCAAATAAAAAATGTAATAATATACCTTTTCAGGCTACATTCAATATACCCAAAAATAATGAATTTACCCCCACACCTTTAGCACAATATGAAAGTAAACAAATATAAAATTCAGGAATATGATTAAATTTAGATTATAATTTAAACAATATTGAAGTAATAGAAGAATGGGGAAAAGATACATTAATAGTATTAATACAAAAAAATATAGATATAAATACTGCAAATATGTTAATAGAAGCAACATTTTTAGGAAATGTAAAAAGTTGATGGAATAAAAAAACTCAAGAATATAGAGAAAAATTTAAAAGATTAAATAAAAGTTATCATAGTAAAAGAGAATATTATGCTATGTTAATAGATAAATATATAAAAACATTAAATGAATTTGGAGGAATAAATATGAATATAAATGAAATGAGTAAACAAAAACAAGCAATAAAAATATTACATGAAATAGAATTATGTTCATTAAAACCAGAATATTTAAATGCTTTTATATGTGAATATAAAAAAATATTATTATGAAGCAGGATTAGAGGATTTAAAAGAAGAAAGATTATATTTAGACTTATTTTATAAAAAACTACCAAAATTAATATCAGATACAATATTAGAAGATTATTATGACACTTATAAAGTAACCTCAGAAGGAGATGAAATAATAGATGATACAAGACAAGGTCCAATAAATGTTTTAAATAAGATAGATACTATAAGAAGAAGAGAATTATTTTTAAGAAAAATATATAACCGATAAATGTAGAACTGTATGGAGAAATATGAAATATTATAAAACTAACAAAACAATATTAAGATGTGGAGAAATAATGAAATGACATAAACGAGGATATAAACCAGAAAAATATGGAAAGAAAAAGAAGAAAATAAAATTCAAAATAAAATTCAAAAGATATCCTAAAGAAAAATATTATAAAAACCATAGTAAGTATAAACCAAGAAAGTTCTTCAAGAGAAAAGGAAAAAGAAGAATAAATTATAATAAAAGACTTAAAAAATGTAAATGTTATAATTGTGGAGAATTAGGACACATATCACCTAATTGCCTAAATAAAAAGGATAAGAAAATTATAAAAATAATGGAAGAAGCATATAAAGAAAATTTAAAACCTATAGGATATGATGAAGAATTATTTGAAATAGAAAATGAATTAAATAATTCAAAAACAAAAATTTATAATTTAAAAATAGTCAATAAAAGTGAATTTGAAAATAGTGAATCTGAAGAAGAAGAAATAGGTTATATGTATATGATGAATAGATTAAAAGATGAACTTAAAAATAGTAATCAAAATGAATATGATGAATATGAAGAAGTTGTAAGTGCAGAGGAAGGAATAGTTCAAAAAATAATTACTTTTAATCAAAAACAATATGAAAAGATAAGAAATTCAAAATTAAATTTAAAACCTGAAGGATTAAAAAAATGAAAGTTTTATGAATAAAGTAGGAAAACTTGTGAAGTCTTAGAAATAAGAAAAATATGCATGTGTAGTATTAGAAAAGAAACACCCTATAAAATCAACATTAACTAAAGGAGTATTGAAAATACCTTTAATAAGTAAATTGAAGGAATATGGAGAATACCTTTAATAAGTAAAGCTTTAATAGATGCTGAGATTAATAAATTATCATTTAAAGATGAAGTAACAGAAATATATATTGCTGGAGTACAATTATTAGTAAAAGCTTATTTGCAAGAAAGAAGAAATTCACCAATAGAATTATTAATAATTGATAGAAGAATAATAAATAGTGTTGAAAATAGTATTTTAAGAATATTAACTGAAAATCTAATATATCAAAAACTAAAATTTACAATAAACACTAACTTTTGCATTTCAAAAGCTGATAAAAATATGAATAAAACTTTATTAATATATCATAAATTAGGAGGAATAAAATTATTACCAGGATCAAGAACAATAAATATAACTACTATGATAGAATTAGTATTTACAAATGAACATAAAATTTATAAAAGAAATAAAGGTAAATTAACAATTGACAAAAATGATATTAAGAGAAAGATAATATGAACTTCTTAATCCCTAAAGTTTATTGTTGTTTAACTCAGTTACTTGTTTTCCTGCTTTCCCTATCTGTCTACTTGCTTTTCTTATCTGTTGCTTTAAATAGTCTAAATATTTTGAACATAATTTTTTAGAAATTAAACAACACACATTTAAAAGTCTAATAATAAAATTTAATTCTTGGTTAAAAAAGAGTTCATTTTTTATAAATACACAAACATAACAATTAAAGAAAAATAAAAAATATCATAAATTTTATACTATACACTAATATTTATTAAATTATATTAAATTAATTTTAAAATAAATTAAAATTAATAATAATATATTGCATGTAGAATCAGGTGAGCAGGTCATTGACTTCAAACACATGTTCCACCAAATTAATAATAATAATAATAATATAGGGCTTAAAAGGCAGCTCGGGCCCGAGCCTTTTTTTACAGGGCTTATCAAGGCCAAACCCTCAAACTCGAGTACTTTAAAAAAGAAATTCATTTTCAAAGCCCAAACCCTTATTTAAACAGAACCTCCAAACCTGACCCTTATTCCCAGCTTTAGATAATGGCAAAAAGTTCTGCAATCACAGGTGGTGCATTAACAAGTTTGTAACTAAATCCTTGAACCTAAATTCCCTATTTATCCTAAATGGAACCCTCACACCTGCTGCTCCTATTACTAAGCACAAATCCATTGACTTCCAGCTTAAAGGCATCGGTTCTTCTCAAATGATTGTTGTTTGGTAGTTTTCTATCATATGAAAGGAAAGTTGCCATCTTATGGAGGTCTAAATCCAAAGCTCTAAGGAAACTAGAGTGGGCTATGAGATGAAAATGAGTAGTATCAAAATCAAAGGCTTTCTTGCATCTACCCACCTAAATATCCCAATAAATATACCCAAATAAAATAGCCTGGTTCACCTTTTTAGTGAAGTTCTTGCATGCTTCCCTCTACATATTCCATTTTAGCTAATCCACACTAGTAACGTTAGCCAAAGAATTCCAACATTCCTCTCTAACAACATCTTTTCACTTGTCTAGAGAGTTCAAATAGTCATGGATAAGGTACATTGAATCTTCAATGGCTTCGCAACCAAAAGAACAATTCTCCTCGATCATAAAGCCTCTCTATAAAAACCACCTAAAAGGGAGATACTTTGGACTAATTAAAAAATTAAAACAATTTAAGTAGATATAATTATAAAGGAAGAATGATATTACCAAATAAAGCTAGGAGAAGAGAGGAGAGGCTTTGCATAGAGTGCTTATCCTGGTTCAATTTTAACCACTTGAATTTACCTCCAGTCTCTAAGATACACTTGAAATTTTTTACTAACTCCACCGAGATTAAGCCAAAATCTTGGTTCCCACAGTACAATTCAAACTCTTCCTTAAGTCTATAACTCTTTCCCTTACAAAGATGATTACTAAACCTCTTAAGCTCCTCGAACTTAAGCTACTCTATTTCAAAAGTGAAATATAAAGATAACAAGTAAATTCAATAATGAATCACTACTGTAATAAAACTCTCTCTTAGAGTGAATATACAATCAATGAAGCTTTCAAAATAATGAATGTATCAGCATAAGGTTGATAGAAAATTAATGCATGTTGTTGGTTCAGTAACTTCTCTTCTTCTCCGCCTCATAAATGAGTTGTATTTATAGTTGATCTTAGAAATAAATATATTAAACTCATAAATTAGCTATTAGCGTCTTCATCTTCACTACTCTATAATTTATACCCTTTAAGGCAATAAAACAGTACTTTTCCTGCGAGTTTATGTGTTACTAGCCTCATAAAAGAAATAACGACTATATGTATTAAATATTCTAACAAAAAGTTAAAAGGATTGAGACATAGGATAATTTTGATATAGGTATGAGAAAATATCAAATGAGAAAAGTGTTAATTCAAACCTTTGATTGTGTCTAAAAGAATTAAAGGCAGGTAGAATAATGAACACAACTGAAAGGAACAAAAAGGATTAAGGATTGAATGAGATAAAATTGAACAAAAGATACTCTGTTTTGGTATGCGAAAAATAGAGCAAAAAACTTCAACTTCATATCACAATAAAGAGCTTGATACCGGTATGAGAATAAACATGAAACAAAGGAAAGATTAAATCTCATACGAGCAGGAATGAACATACACCCAAGTGAAAATCATAAAGCACGTTGAGGGAAAGTAATTCATACAAGTATGAATAAGTTCACATAGGTATGAAGACATTTGATATAGCTATGAAGTAGTTCATATTAGTACAAAAAATTTAAATGGGAGTAACAAACAGTGATGATGATATTGATATGAAGAAACTTAAAAGAACAAAAGACAGTTTCATAGCAGTATGGCCAACAAAGAGGGAGTATGAGATCCTTGATACCAGTGTGAAGTAGTTCATACCGATATGAACAAAAAAAACTTAGTATGAAGAAATTTTAATACACATTAGCCACAAACTGATCTTGTTCAAGGATATTTGAGATAAATTGAATACTTATCTCGAGACATAAAATGACAAGGGATATAGATTAAGATGAAAATTAGAGATTTAAGCTTACACTCCAAATTTTCTTTAGTCTTCAAATGCAAAATCATCTGCAAAATAAATACTTCTCCATTTTATAATCATCAAAACTAGAGTTCAACACTCTTTTCATCCACAACTCATATGTGAGTCCTTCCATGTGCAAAGAGCCACATGAAGGATTTTATCTTTTCCAAGATAGGCCTCCTCCACGACATCTTCCAAATACTATTAGCTCTCCCATTTGTACTCGCAGATAAAAAAGAGTAGGCTTATTTAACAATAAAATTACCATCTGTTGATGGTTTCCAATAGTATTTGTCCTCTTCTCTCTCCTCACTAGGCGGGGGGCATGGGTTAGATACAAAACTGTGTTCAACGAGAACCAAGAGCTTAGTTGTTCAACATTCCACTACCCCCACTGATTCACATAATCCGAGACTTTCTCATTTTTATCTATATATTACTCCGGACTAGCAACTAATTCAATTAAAAGGACATTTAGCAATGACCAATTTTGAAACTAGAAATTAGTAGACTTACCATTCCGAATTTTCTTTCCCACTCTTCTTTGAACTTTTCCCAAACTTCATAGATACCCCTCCATGTGAAAGATGAGTTTTGTTTCTTCATAACATAAGACATACTTTCCTTACCGCATTTGTACTTTCTTCTTAAAACTTTAACCCATAATGCTTTTCATTGCACATTAAATTCCAGCAAAGTTTCATCAAAAAAAGCTTTATTTTGTCTTCGAAAGGCCTTGATCCCCAACCCACCCTCCTTTTTTTCTCGAGTAATCTCATCCAACGCAATCAGATGAATTTTCCTAGTAACCTCATCTTCTCCCCAAAGGAGTTTCGACTACTTTCTATCTCTTGAAAAGGCATTTTAGGAGGGTCATTGTTTGCATGTGATAGGATGGGAGGCTAGAAAGGATTGCTCCAATCAAAGTTATTCTAACAGCTATATTCAAGAATCTACCCTTCCCACTAGACAACCTCCTTTGAGTTTTTTTGAGGATTGGGATGATTAAAACATAAGATGCCTTTTTATAGATGAGGGGTATTCCCAAGAATTTACCAGGATCACTTGTCAAGCCAACACCCAATTTGCAACTAAGCTTATAAGCTCTTGAAAAGAGAATAGATTTTGAGAAGCAAACCTTTGTTTTAGTTTTGTTTATTTTTTCTCTAGAGGCTTCATAGAAAAGATTAAAGGCATGGAAGTATAGTATCAACTTGCACAGATGAAGCTTCACCAAACAACACCAAGTCATCAGCAAAAATAGGTGGGAGATCCTTGGACCCCTAGTAACAAGTTGGACAAGTTTCCAATCTGTTTCATCCACTGCATCATTAATGACAAGATTCAATCTTTCCATGCATAGAGTAAAGATATATGGGGAAATAGGATCTCTTTGTCTCACTCCCCTTAAAGGTTTGAGCACCTTTGCTAGGCTTCCATTCCAAAGCACTTGCATTGATAAGCTTTTAACATAGGCCATAATAATTTTGCAAAGAGACTCAGATAAACCAATTCATTGCAAGGTATCATTGATAAAATCCCATTCTAAGTACTCATACGCTTTTTTAAGGTCAACTTTAATCGCCATCATTCCTTTTTTTTTTTGTCAACTTCATAGAATGTATGACTTCTTGAGCAATGATAATGTTGTCACTACTTTGTCTACCAGCAATAAAGTTGCATTGGCACATACCTACTAGCTTACCCATAATGTTCCTTAGTCTCCAACTCAAGACTTTAGACAAAATCTTATAACTTTCATTATAGGGTGAAATAGGCCTAAAGTCCTTTATGGTCTCCAAAACATCAACTTTAAGAATTAGCATAAGATGAGTACCATTAATTTCATCTACAAACAAAAGGTGGCCAAGAGCTTCTTAATTAAGGAATAAAATCCCTACCAATGATGTGCCAATAATCCTAATAAAAGAAAGCATGTATCTCATCTTGTCTAGGAGCTTTGAAAGATCCCAGATCAAAAGTAACCTCCTTAATTTCCTCATTGCTCACCTCATGATGAAGTTCTTCCAATTCTAATATGTTAAGTTAGGGTAATTGGTGTCTAGTATTCAACAAATTACTCAACTCTGTATGACATGTAAAGAAAGTTCTATAGTAATTGGCTACCATTTTCTCAAGCTCCTCTTGGTCGAATATCCACCCATCATTTTCATTTCTCAACCCTTCAATCCTTTTTTGTCTTCTAGCAATAGTGGATGCATGAAAAACTTTACTATTTTTATCCCCCCAATATGAGCCAGCTATATCTCGATTTTTGGTACCAAATGAGCTCCTCTTAGGTAAGGACCTTATTATACTCCTTCCACAAGTTCTTTTCCAATTAAGCCAATAAAGGATTATCCTGACGCCAACCCTATCCACTCCTTGGATTTTTTTCAATAAACCATTTTTCTTAACTATTAACTTTCCCACCTTATGTTGATTCCAATCTGTGACAGACAATCTTCCCATTCCAATCCCCAAACGATCACATGTTTCTAACCACTTCATCAAAACCCTCTTCTAAGATCCATGCAACTTCGCATCAAAAAGTTAGAGTGCCCCTCCTCTATGGTTCTAGCCAATCTGTACTCACAAGGATTGTTCTATGATCAAAGCAAACCTAGGTAGATGGTGAACCAAAGTTCTAAGAAAAGGGTTTGCCTAAAAGTTATTCATAAGGGCCTAGTCAATTCTCTCCTTAGGTAGATTCCTTTCCCATGTATATCATTCCCCAACACAATCCACAACTTGCAAACAAGATCTCTAAACACAGTTATTAAATTGAAGTATGTATGAGACATTTGGCTCAACACCTCCACATTTATCTCTTATTGAGAGATAAGCATTAAAGTCACTAATAGCTAACAAGGCTCCAATCATACCTTTGCTAAGATTGATTAAATCTTCCCAAAGAATTTGTCTAGCATGAGGATTTGGTTTAACATAAATTCTTGTAACCCAGACAATCTTATTAGAACAAATTTCTTTAACCTGTACGTGAATATAATGGGTAGTCGATGCCACATATATGATAAAATAGCCCTCATCATTCCAAAGAATCCAGATACCCCTCAGAAAAGTAGTGGACTCAACCCGAATCTAGTAACTAAAGCCTAACTTATCACAAATTCAATTTGCTTGACTACCACAAACGCAGGTTTCAACAAGAATCAAGAAACTCACATTCCTCCCTCTCAATAAGTCTTTTATGCTTCTACTAAAATTTTTGAGGATGTGCCTCTACAATTCCACGCAACAATATTGATAGAAACTAATAGAAAAAGGGGACAACTATCAGAATCTAACGATTCACCCACCTCTACACCATAATTTTCCATCACAAGATATTTACCTACTCTTGCTTGTGTTTCATGATATACTTCGTTCTGATGATTACAAAACGAGAAAGTTTTGTTGCTTGTGTGGATTATAAAATCAAGAGAATGGCAAAACCATCAAGAGAGCAAAGGATTAAGAGAGCATGAGAATACCTAATGTTAATAAGTTTATTATTTATGCTTTCTCTTAGTTCAATTGCTAAAAATCATTTTTGAGAGCTTGTATTTGCATATAGAAAGTAGAATACAATTAAAGACAAGTCATAGCCTCAAACATCAAGATCTTAACTTAGAAAATATTTTAGAAAGCATTTCATACTCTTTTCATATACTTGTTGGGAAATTTGGAATTTGAGGGGGGCGGAGTCTTCAATGCTGAAGAGGCTGATGTGTGTATTGATGCTAAGAGAGTTTTGCAAAAAGCAATGGTGGATGCGCATTGTATGGCTCAGGTTAACAATAGAAGAGAGATGAGATGATTTGCTTGTTGAGCTCAAGATGTTGCCGGGGATAGTCTTAGTGCTTGTGGTGGGATTGTGAAGGGAACAAATTAGACCTATGTTTGGTTTCTGCAATAGTTTTTACCTTCTTGCCCACCAACCATTGCAAAATTGTATGGTCTTATGAAGAGTCTTAAGATATGTTGGGGGAGAGAGGATTTTGAAAGATCAAAGCTTATTGTAACTACACAGGCAGTTAATCTTATTTTGTGATAATTTTCCCACCACCATCTATTCAAAGGTGTCACCAAATCCACTTTTGATTTGTTACATAAAGGCTGGCTAGTTTATGTAAACCTAATTAATAGAGATTCAAATAGTATTATTGATCTTCTTTCTAAGAGAGGTCATAGTATTTCCAATGATCTTGCAATCTTTGATCAATACTCACCACCTTTTATTACTATGTAAGGTGGAAAATGATGAAGGATTTCTGTTCGTTTGTTTCTTGTATTTGTTTGTTTCTTGTATTTCTTTGTTTGAGTATTAATAGATTTTATTTGTACTACAACAACAACAACAACAACAACAACAAACCTTTATCCCATTAGGTGGGGTCGGCTACATGGATTGCAAGACGCCATTGTGCTATATCATTTATCAAGCTTTTAGAAATATTATTAATTAAAAGATCGCGTTCAATAACTTCCAAAAGTGTTCTCTTAGGCCTTCCTCTACCTCTCTTAATCGGACTCAAAGTTATATGTTCCACTCTTCTCACTGGTGCCTCCCTTGGTCTTCTTTGTACATGCCCAAATCATCTCAGCTGATTTTCTACCATTTTTTCCTTAATAGGTGTCACCCTCACTTTTTCGCGTATGTGCTCATTTCGAATTTTATCTTTACGTGTATGTCCGCACATCCATTGTAACATTCTCATCTCTGCTACTCCAACTTTATGCTCTTGCTGTCCCGTTAAAACCAAGCATTCACTACTATATAACATTGCCGGTCTGATAGCAGTGCGATAAAACTTTCCTTTAAGTTTATTAAGCACCTTACGATCGCAAATAACTCCTTTAACTTTTCTCCAATTAAACCACCCAGCTTGAATTCTATGTGAAATATCTCCACTGATTTTGCCATCATTTTGAATAATGGCTCCCAAATATCTAAACTTTTCCACTTGAGGTATAATTTGATCTCCCAATTTCACTTCCAAATTATTGTCAAATAGTCCTTTACCAAATTTACAATATAAATATTTCGTCTTATTTTTACTCAGACGAAAACCTTTCCACTCCAATGTCCTCCTCCATAACTCAAGTTTACAATTAACCTCTCCTCTTGTCTCTGCTATAAGAACTATATCATCCGCGAAGAGCATACATTTTGAAATTTCCCCTTGAATATGTTCCGTCAAAACATTTAAGATCAAGTTGAACAAATAAGGACTCAGAGATGATCCCTGATGTAATCCAATCTTTATAGGAAAATCCTTTGTTTGACCACTAGGCATTCTTATACTAGTTTTTACCCCCTCATACATATCTCGTATGGCTTTAATATAAGCAATCCGTACTCCCTTTTTTCTAACGCTTTCCAAAGCACTTCTCTTGGTATACGGTCATAAGCTTTTTTCAAATCAATAAAAACCATGTGTAGATCTTTATCTTTACAACGATACTTTTCCATTAATCTCCTTAGTAGATAAATCACCTCTGTAGTTGATCTACCTGGCATAAAACCAAACTGATTCTCAGAAATACTTGTCTCCAATCTCAACCTGTGCTCAATTACTTTCTCCCACAATTTCATTGTGTGGCTCATGAGCTTAATCCCTCTATAGTTAGTACAATTCTGAATATCTCCTTTATTTTTATTTGTACTAAAAAAATATAAAAAAGAAAGAAAGAGAGAAAGCATTTCATGGTGTTTCATGTCTATTGTTGCGAGAAATAGCTAGTGACATGTGATTTAGTTGAAATGCCTTACAATACCTTTGTACCCGTTGAACCCATTCTCGCAAGAACTAGATGGTGTTATGGCAAGAACTAGACTTCTAAAATGGCATCCTATTCTATTTGCTCATTCATGGGTGAATCAATTTGATTCATGCAAGAATTGAGCTCCAAAATGATGCTTGGTTGTGCCCAACTACATCACGCGAGAAGTGGAGTGACAATGGTAACCTTGAATATAGACTTCTAATTCTCGCAAGAAGTAGGAGTATTGCTCATGAGAATAAGAGTTCCAATAACAACTTGAGTTCTACCCAATCAAGTTCTCACAAGAACTAATTGTTTCACACGAGAAGTAGTTTATCCTTTTGAAATTCTCAAGTTTACATTAGAGAGCTTATAAAAACCCTTGAACACTTCATGAAAAATCCTAAGTCTTGTGTTCCAAAATTTGTCCAACAATTCTCGCAAGAATTGAATCCTACCCATGCAAGAACAAGCAACTAGAGAGGTCATTACCTCTATTATCCAATTCTCGCAAGAACTAGAGTAAGCCATTGTGTGAACTAGTTGTCTAGCGAGAAGCCTGTGTTTCTATCTACCTCATTCACACAAGAACCAGGTTGCATTTTCACAAGTAGATTGAGCTTTATATAAGAAATATAATAAGAAATGGATTTGGATTTGAATTAAATCCAACTCCATAATTTTTAACGTATCCAAATAAGGGATTTGATTCAAATCAAAATCTCCATAAATCCAAACACACCTTTAGAGTTATTGGAATGAACGAGGACTCGTAAAAAAAATCCACATGGCAATATATGATTGGGAAACCTGAAATTAAGTAGCTAAGAGTAAATAATTTTATTTTTCCTCTTTTTTGGTATCTTAAAGGAGTTAGATTATGTTCAGCATGTGGTGATGAAAATTATTGTTTCCTATGTTTGTGAAGACTGAAGAGGTTCATAGGTTATAGCATATTCATGACAAAGATGGAAAATATATAATTCTGGCTTGGCTATCTAGTCTGACATGTAAATACAAAGATATGCTTGGTTGAACCAATCCTTTTTTCTTGCACAAAAATCAAGACATATGATACATCCTAATTTGCATTACCATAGTTTTTCATTACATGTTTTTAATCAAAAGCACGAGTGAGATTTTTCATTCATGAATTCGTTTTCATTTCATTTCTTTTTTTTTTTCATTTCATTCTATTTTGCAAACTAAACAGGCTCTAGGCTAGTTATAAGCTATTATTATATTGTTGACTAAGAAGTATGCTATTTTTTCCTCTTTTATAATCCATTTTAAAAATCACTTCACCTGAACCATTTTATTTCTTGAAGAATGTGAATGCAGGAGGAGCAAATGAACTGAAAACACATTTGACAAAATCTGATCCTCATTTTTTAAGTCAATAATGTAGTTACCACACCCAAAAAAAAAACATGATTAATAATTTGAGATTGCGTAGGTATGGTTGAATAACCTACCAAGCATAAGGATATTTGCCAATCAATATCAATGGCATCTCATGCATATAACCTTTTGAATCAAGATTGATCATTCTCACTTCCATAAAAACCAGTTTTCAGAGTCACTACTTCTAAGTAATTACTATAATCATAACAATCAATAAAGTAGTGGTTTCATAACTTACTGTTCCATTCCATCATTTATAATTTTGATCAGTACCAGCAATCCACCACTTCCTCTTGATCTGGTTTCTGCCACTCCTTTGGGGGGCCTGAGGTCTTTGGGTGGCCATGAAAAGCATCCTTCCCAGGTTTTGCTATTTCAACATAAATCTTCCGCCCATCTAATACCTATAGATATAAAAGCCAGAACATTTAAGAGCTTGTTTAATTTTTTTATTTTTTTAATATCTTCTGTTTCTCGTTTTCACTATCATTGAGAACTAAAAATGTGACTGAAAATGGGTTTGGTAGATTTTTTAGTGCTTCTGCAAAATGACCTAGCCATCTTATACAGTTTTACAAGAAAAGTGAAAATGTTTCAAAATCAAGTCAGAAGCCATTATAACTTGGCGGGAGGAAGTGATAAAAGACAATTTGAGGTTCATTTGGCTTAGGAGAGCCTCTACTCTCTTTAAAACTAGACAATCCCTTTTCATGGCAAAATGATGGAGAAAGAGGATCTTCCCCCACCCCCAACCTCACATTTGAGAGGCCAGAACTCTTCTCACCAGTCTCAATTTCCATACTACAGCGTCCCCTCTCTCAGGACAAAGGGGAAGATTTAAAGACCCACAAAGTTGCACAAGACTGAACATACTCCTAACTGCACCTAATCCCTATTTTTAAAGACCTAATTTTCATTATTTCGTAAACTAAAATGAGGAAGAATAGTAAGAAAATCAAACCTTTTGATCCATGTTTTCTATTGCAAGCATTGCATCATCTTGAGAGGTGTACTGAATAAAAGCATATCCCTTAGATCTTTTTGTGGTATCTTTAACAACTTTAACTGCCAAAAAATAAAAAGGAAATAACATGACTCCAGATGGACACTTTAAAAGTACTGAAAATTGATAGAGTAGTATTAAAACTCGAGACATACCATCAGCTATCTCGCCAAAGTTGGAAAATTCCTTCTCAAGAATAGTCTCACCAGAGGAATATGATAAATCTGGCCCAAAAATATGTTAGAAGTTGGTATAAACAAACTAAGTGGAAAAAAAAATTTGCCCATGACATCTGGATGTTAGGCTGGGAGAATAATCAGTAGGACTGTATGAACAGAATACTAATATTCATGGACTACAAACATTTTAGAAGAATGTCTGCCAAACAATCCATTAGAAAAAGAGACTGAAAATTAATAAAATTAATTTGAATATAATTGGATCAATTGATGCTGTAGGAGATGAAAACATGTTGGAATGCTGCAAGAGAAGTGGTAGATATTATCGTCAAACACAATTTATTACACTAGACATCATCTTTTATGAGGTGATGTGGTGTGCAAGAAGCAAAGGCTTCCAGAGGTTGATGTCAGCCAGTTTATCACAAAACCCTTCACAGACTGTAGGTCTAATGGAGGAATACACTAATCACAACTCACAAGCAGGAAACAGTCACAGTTCCTATGCATTTGAGAGGCACGGGCTCCCTCAATAAACTAAACAGAATCTTCTCTACCTCTCTCTGCAAACCTACGCCCTTTCTACATCCCACCCATTCTCTCACCTCTAACAGCCATGCACAAAATACCTCAATTGCCCTTCACTGGATTCTCGGGCTTCTCTCTAAAATAAGTGAACTGAGGCCCATGTCCAGCAGTTAGCACCTGAGAAGACTCAAACTGATATTACAAACCAATATTTTGGAAAAGATCAGGATATGTGCCTTAGAGCCAAGAGAAATAGACAACTATTAGACCCCCATCTCCCAATATGTTTGAAACCAATAATTCTAGTACAAATGCCAACGAGAACAAGAGCAAGAATGAAAATGAAGATGACTGCTCTATTTTTGTATAAGGTATTTCTTCTTAACGCTACTCCTCCCTTACCAGAAGATTTGTTCCAAAAGTTTGGACCCATCAAGAGTGATGGTATCCAAATCAAAACCAAAAAGTATTCAGCTTTGGCTTTGTGGAGTTTGAAGCGGCAAGTATTGTGTTGCTCTTGAGATGTGTTAGATCAGCTTCCCCCGGACAGTTTTTGAACACTTTGGGAATTTGGAAACTTTCAAACACATCCTAAAAAGGTGAAACCAAGAGACAATCACATGCTGTTCATGAGGAAAATCTACATCCTCAGTCTTCTGGTTTGTGTTTTAACAAAAGCCACCAAGATGGCACTTCTCAAGTGAGTTCTCATGGTTGTATTCCCATACAAATAATCCTAATTGAAACAATAATTCAAAAAGGGTCGAATCTCCAGAATGAAAATTAATAGGTCCTTAACTCTCCTCCCTCCAATTCTAAATATAACACCTAATCAACTAATTCATGGAAATTAAGAAAATCGGTTAAGTTGGTTTTTTTCCATTACTATGTAAAAAATATGCATCCCTTTACCTAAAATACCTCTTTTTCGTGAGGATATTGAATGTAGGAGACAAGGAGAATGAGAAAAACTATGAATTAATAAGAATAATGTGGGGGGGAAAATCCCTCCGATCCTAAATGTAGAAGCTTGATTTGGTCCTAAATATAAGATTTAAATCTATTGTCTCCCAACTTAATATTTTTCCCCAAACTACCCCCATTAATTGCACATATTAAAAGGGATTTTGTTAGAGGGAAGAAGATAGACGAGAAAAAATCGGCTAGAGGGACAAGACACGATATATATTCTACCCTAGACACGTGCCATAAGAAATGAGGGTCCTAGACTGTCAATACTATCCTAAGATTCAGCAATAATTAGAAAACACAGCAACATAATGCATAAAAACGATAAAGCCCTCTATAAAAGCAGTAACATATAACAATACTCTCCCCCTAAAAAGCATCCTTGTCCACAAGGATAGTGGTAGAAGTTGGAGCATCAATGTTGAAGTGTGGAAATTGGTTTTTGATAGCTGAGAGGTCTTCCCAAGTGGCATCTTCCGGTTGAGAGAATTTCCAGCGAACCAAAACTTGTATCACTGGTAGATTATGGTGCTTAATGAGCTTGCAGCCCAATATTTCCTCTAGTTCCAGCATAAACTGACCCTGCTCATCCACTGAAGGCAAGGTAGGACTGGTGGGTACAGTAGGGGTAACATATTTTTTTAGCAAAGAGACATAAAAAACCGGATGCACCCTAGTGGTAAGAGGGAGATCCAGCTCATATGCAACCGCACCTATTCGCTTTACTACCTTGAAGGGTCCAAAGTAGCATGCAACCAACTTATGCAAGGGAGAATTGTTCAAAAGGTTCTTCCTAAAGGGGTGCAACTTAAGAAAGACCGTGTTCTCCTCAGCAAACTTGCGTTCAGATCTGTGTTTGTTGGCTTGCTAGACGGTTCGGTGTTGAGCCTTCAATAAGTGCTGTTTCAGGAGTTGGACGGTAAGCTCCCTAGAAATACAAGTTCTGTCAACTACCTCATTAGGAGAATCTCCAGCAATGTAGGGCAGATGAGTTGAGAGTGGAACCCCATATACGGCTTCAAAGGGAGACATCCCAATTGAAGAATGGAAAGTGGTATTGTACCATAACTCAGCTAAGGGCAGCCATTTGACCTATTGTTTTGGAAAATCACCCATCATACAAGGAAGGTAACACTCCAAGCAACGATTGAGCATTTCGGTTTGACCATTGGTTTGGGGATGGTAAGCCAAGGAAAACTGTAGTTAGACCCCATATAAACAAAAGAGCTCTTTCCAAAACTTGCCACAGAAAATGGGATCCCTGTCGAACGCAACTGACTTAGGAAAGCCATGTAACTTAGCAACATTATCCATCAAGAGATTGGCCACATCCACGGCAATAAACGGGTGTTTAAGAGTAATGTGTCCCAAACCAGAATCACAGCAAAGAGTAATAAATAAGACAGCAACAGCAATTAATATGAGAGGAAAATACTTAGGTTTTGATATTAATGAGATGAATAACCGAATCAGATGTACATGGGAACTCTGATTCTGGCCCAAAACCCTATTTCCCCTAGAAGATGATAAAACACTCTAGCAACACAGATTACAAGCTTCCATACAAGAGTCTCACTCCCATTGGCATTCGAGAGGCCAATCTCTCCTTACTATTCCAGTCTCCTTCTTCTTCTTCTTAGCCCTCCCTTCCTAAACAAAAGACTACTAATACCTTCAGTGACTGACACATCGCCCATACTACCCAAAAGATCCCAATCATTACAAAAGATCACAAAATACTGTTCCTTACGGCTATGGACTGAAGGGTAAACTTCTAGACTGGTTCAAGTATTTCCACTAGAGTTATTCTTCCCCTTTGACTTCCTCTGATATGTCTTAAGAAAATAACGGGCCCTATCATCACCCTCCCCTAAGAGCTCCACCTTGTCCTCAAGGGGAAAAGTTGGAAACTGTGTGCAAATTGTTTCTGCACATTCCCAAGAGTTCTCAAATTCAGGTAAGCCTTGCCATTTAACCAACACTTCTCGCTGTCCATTCATAAGCCGGCGCACCTTCCTAATATCTTGAGGCTGCACTTGTAATTCAAACTCATTAGAAAGCATCGGAGGGATGGTAGGCTGTGCCATAGCAGCTGAAACCGTTTGCTTGAGCTGAGAAACATGAAATACAGGGTGAATGCGGGCGGTGGTTGGAAGTTCCAGCTTGTAGGCCACTGTTCCGATCTTCTCAAGAACCTTGAAAGGTCCATAAAAACGTGGGCTGAGCTTCTCATTGCTCCTCTTGGCTAAGGTCTTTAGTCGATAAGGGCGAAGCTTCACATAAACAAAGTCCCCAATCTCAAATTGCACGTCCCGGCGATGCTTATCAGCTTGGGCCTTCATTTTACTTTGAGCCTTAGCTAAATTGTCCCTTAATTGTTCAATGATCTGATTTCGAGCTTGAATCTGTTCATTCACATCTTCCACAACTGAAGGTTCGCCACTAAATTTCAGAAATATGGGTGGATCCCGGCCATATACCGCCTTGAAAGGTGTCATGCCAGCCGCACTGTGGAATGAAGTATTGTACCAATATTCCGCCCAAGACAACCATTTAGCCCATTGAGTTGGTTTTTCATTAGCAAAACAGCGCAAGTAAGTCTCCAAACTCCTATTTAATACTTCCGTCTGTCCATCCGTTTCCGGATGATACGATGAGCTAAGGCAAAGTTGGGTTCCAGCTTGCTTGAACAATTCTTGCCAAAATTGGCTAATAAAAATTCTGTCTTGATCTGAAACTATGGTTTTAGGGAAACCATGCAACTTCACAACCTCATTCACAAACTTTTCAGCAACATCTTTTGCAGAAAAAGGGTGGGCAAGAGTGAAAAAATGAGCATATTTGGTGAGTCTATCCACTACCACTAGAATGGTGTCTTCCCTTTTGGATTTAGGAAGCCCGGTAATGAAATCCATGCTAATGTCTTCCCAAATGTTTTGAGGAATGGTCAACGGCTGTAACAGACCAGCAGGAGTTAGCGCTTGATATTTATTCTTTTGACAAATCTCACAACTCGCCACATATTGCTGAACATCCCTTTTAATTCCTTCCCAATACACCACATTGGATAGCCTCTTGTAGGTGCGTAAGTAGCCCGAATGCCCCCCTATTGGAGAATCATGATATTCCTTCAATAACAAGGGAATTCTGGTGGAATTTTTTGGTAAGACTAACCTCTCTTTATAGTGTAGGCAGCCATGAACTAAGCTGTACCCTTCCACCCCAGTTTTATCAGTTAGGAGTTGCTGTAGAATTTTGCTCAGTTTCGGGTCTGCTTGCACCTCCTTCTCCCATTCTTCCACATCATTATATTGCCATAATGAGAACCCCATTAGTTCTAGTGATTCTTCTCGTCTGGATAGGGCATCAGCAGCCCTATTCTCTTTTCCGGGCTTGTAAATAATCTCAAACTTGAAGCCCATTAATTTTGACACGCATTTCTGCTGGTTCTCATCAACCACTCTCTGCTCCAGCAAGTACTTTAGTGCTTTTTGATCTGTACGGATGATAAATTTATGCCCCCAAAGGTAATGGCGCCATTTTTTAACTGCCATAACAATAGCCATGAGCTCTCTTTCATAAATAGAGCATTGTTGGGCTCTATGTGAGAGCTTTTGGCTAAAATATGCCACTGGTCTGCCTTGTTGCATCAAAACTGCCCCTATTCCGGTACCAGACGCATCAGTCTCAAGCTCAAAAGGAATGGTAAAATCGGGCATTGCGAGCACGGGTAGTGAAGTCATGGCAGTTTTGAGCTGTTCAAATGCCTTTTCCGCTTCCACTGACCACTTGAAAGAATCCTTTTTAAGTAAATCAGTAAGGGGGCTAGCAATCTTCCCATAGTTCTTGACAAATCGACGATAATACCCGGTCAGCCCAAGGAAACCCCTCAAAGACTTCACATTCTTAGGCTTTGGCCATTTCATCATGCTCTCTATCTTAGCGGGATCAGCTTGAACTCCTTCTCTTGATATCAGATGCCCCAAGTATTCAATCTTGGGTTGTATGAAACTACATTTCTTCAAATTAATCACAAGCTGGTTTTCCTTTAAGATAGCAAATACATTCTCCAAATGCTTTAAATGAGTGGTTAAGTCATCACTATATATGAGAATGTCATCAAAAAATACCAATACAAACTTGCGTAAATACTCCCTGAATACCTCATTCATCAAGGATTGGAATGTTGAGGGAGCGTTGGTTAATCCAAAGGGCATCACCTTGAACTCATAATGTCCTTCATGTGTTCTGAATGCTGTTTTGTGTTCATCCCCAGCCTTAATCCGAATTTGGTGGTATCCAGACTTCAAATCCAGCTTGGAGAAAATTTTGGCTCCCTTCAATTCATCCAATAGTTCATCTATGGCTGGAATAGGAAATTTATCCGAGATTGTAATTTTGTTTAAGGCCCTATAATCAACACAAAACCTCCAACTTCCATCTTTCTTCCTGACCAACAACACTGGACTTGAGTAGGGGCTGTTGCTTGGCTGAATAATTCCAGCCTGTAACATGTCCTTCACCAAACCTTCTATTTCGTTTTTTTGCATATGGGGGTATCGATAGGGCCTTATGTTCGGTGGCTGCTCTCCAGGTTTAATAAGAATAGCATGATCTTGTGGACGGGCTGGAGGCAGGCCTTCAATAACTTAGTAGACAGTAGGATATTTCTCCAATAACTCCTGAATTTCAGGAGAGAAAATGAAAGTACTTTCATTGCTGCCCGTGAGCCCACTATATTCAATTAGAAACCCCTCTCCTTTCTTTCCTACAGAGCGAATTAGTGACCTGAAAGTAGCTTGAGCCCGAGTGAGAGATGGATCACCCTGTAAGCAAATTCTCTTTTCTTTCTTGCCAATCTTCATTGTTAACTCGCTCCAATTGACCTTCACATCCCCCAGGGATTTCAACCACTCCATTCCCAAGACTGCATCAACCCCTTTCAACGTGAAAGGATAGAAGGTTTGAATGATTTGGTACCCCTGGACACTCAAACAAAGGTCCTTACACCTTTTCCTCCCTTTTACAACAAACCCATCACCCACTGTAACTGTATATTCAGAAATCTCATCAAAAGGTAATTTCAATTTACTCTGTAGATTTTCAGCTATGAAGTTATGGGTAGCGCCACTGTCAACCAGAATTATCACTTCAGTGCCTCCGATCCTCCCTTTAACCTTCATAGTGTGATTATCGCCGAATCCTCCCATGGAATTGAGAGATAATTCCATCTGTGCCCCTTCATCAGCATTTTCGAATTCCCCTCCTTCAAGTTCAGCCTCTGCGTCATCTTCCTCTCTCTCCTTTTCTGCCCCCATCTCCATTATCAGTACCTGAAGGTTCTTGTTTTTGCACTGGTGGGTCGGGCTGTATTTATCTCCATACTTGAAACACAGTCCTAACTCACGTCGCCTTGCAATCTCAGCGTCAGAGAGTCGTCGTGAGTTTCCTGTCCTCTTCGTCGACAATCCCCAATTCGAAATGCTCGCAGCCTTGGAATGCTCTGTTTTCGTATCCGTTTTCTTCGAATTTTCGGCAGCTGAAGACGTTGCAGTGTGCGTGTTGCGATTCCCTTCAGTCACGTGCGCAACTCGTGTGGAATAAATGGGTTGAAGCGTTTCGGGTTTGGGCCCAAACTGAGGACGTTGGGTTCGGGTGATCCGGGTTTCTCTACAATCTCCAAGTATCCAATTCCTCTCCTCTATACACACCGCCATCTCCATCAGCTCTCGCAGTGTCGGAGTTTTCGTTAACTTCAACTCAGCTCTGATCTCTGGTTTTAACCCAGAACGGAACGCACCGATCAAGCATTCTTCAGAGGCCTCCTTCAGCGGCGCAGATAAGAGCTCGAATTCTTCAACAAATTCCAGTACCGTCCTGTCCTGTTTGGATGTGAACAATCGCTCATATTCCCCCCCTGGCTGAGAAGAGTGAAACCTGCGTAGCAGCTCACTCTTGAACTCCGTCCAGTGACTCAGAGGTATCCTGGTCTCCAGCCATTGGTACCAGTTTAATGCCTTTCCCTCAAGACATACCACCACAGCCTCAAGCTTATCTCGTTCTGCAATGGAGTTAACATGGAAATATCTCTCCACCCGAAAAAGCCATCCTAGCGGGTCCTCGCCGGAAAAAACAGGTAATTCTAACTTTCTATATTTGCTCCCGTCTGTATCACCGCCTGGGTTGCTCACTGAAACCTCCTCATGACCTTCCTGTTCGTTTGCACGTGGCCCGGTTATCTTCTTCTCTATTTGCACCAAGGCATCATTAATAGTCTTCAATGTTTCTTTAATACCGTTTACATCTCGGGTCAATACCCCAACCGTTTCCTTCAGTTCCTGTACCTCCAGATCAGCATACTGGACCCTTTCCGCCATATCTCCTTACACACCACACCCAGAGATTGTACCTGCTCTGATGCCAAATAATGTGTCCCAAACCAGAATCACAGCAAAGAGTAATAAATAAGACAGCAACAGCAATTAATATGAGAGGAAAATACTTAGGTTTTGATATTAATGAGATGAATAACCGAATCAGATGTACATGGGAACTCTGATTCTGGCCCAAAACCCTATTTCCCCTAGAAGATGATAAAACACTCTAGCAACACAGATTACAAGCTTCCATACAAGAGTCTCACTCCCATTGGCATTCGAGAGGCCAATCTCTCCTTACTATTCCAGTCTCCTTCTTCTTCTTCTTAGCCCTCCCTTCCTAAACAAAAGACTACTAATACCTTCAGTGACTGACACATCGCCCATACTACCCAAAAGATCCCAATCATTACAAAAGATCACAAAATACTGTTCCTTACGGCTATGGACTGAAGGGTAAACTTCTAGACTGGTTCAAGTATTTCCACTAGAGTTATTCTTCCCCTTTGACTTCCTCTGATATGTCTTAAGAAAATAACGGGCCCTATCAAAGAGCCATAAAGTGAGCTGCCTTAGATAACCTGTCAACCACTACTAAAATAGTAGTTTTAGGGTAAGACTTGAGGAGGTCACTAATAAAATCCATGGAAAGCTCGGACCAAACAGGATTAGGTATGGGCAAGGGTTGGAGAAGCCCTCGTGAAGCTATTAGTTCAGGCTTAAAATGCTAGCACGTCGTGCATTGAAGCACATAATTACAAACATCCTTCTCCATGCCCTTCCAGTAAAAGAAGGAAGCAAGCCTTTTGTAAGTAGGATTCATACCTAAATGCCCACCTACGCCATCAGCAGGAAAAAATTTGAGCAAATCAGCCTGAAGGCCACAGTCAGCCCCCACGACCAGCTTACTTTGCCTTTTTAGTAAATGATGCTTCCAAGTGTACTTAGGTTTAGACAAAGGATCAGCCTCTAAGGACTTAATTAGATGCTGTAAATTGTCGTCTACAAGCCAAGACTCACGCGCTCTCTCATACAATGGAGAGATAGGCATAGAAATAGCCAAACAAAACCCATCGGAGCATCTGGATAAGGCATCAGCTGCTGTATTGTCGCTGCCCTTACGGTAAACGATCTCATAGTCCAATCCCCAAAGCTTATGGAGCCACTTACACTGTTCTTGACACAAATCACGTTGCTCTAAAGGGTGTTTCAATGGTAAATGATCTGTTTTAATAATAAATTTACGGCCTCAGAGATAAGAACGCCATTATTTAACAACAAACACAATGGCTAACAACTCACGTTCGTAAGCTGATAATTGCCTCTTAAGGGTGGATAGTACCTTACTAGCAAAGGTGATAAGGTGGCCATTCTAAGACAAGATAGCCCCCATTCCATGTCCCGAAGCATCAATTTCGATAACAAAGTCTCACTAAAGTTGGGAAGAGCAAGCACTGGAGGGGAAATCATAGCGCTTTTGAGAGACTCAAAAGCAGATTGAACCCAAGAAGTCCACACAAAGCGTTCATTCTTCTTCAACAACTTAGTCAAAGGACTACTAATAGAACCATAGTTTTTGACAAACCGTCTATAATAACCCGTAAGTCCAAGAAACCCCCACAACTCTTTAACGGAAGATGGAACTGGCCAAAAAGCAATAGCATCCAGCTTCCTCGGATCAGCTTGTACACCATCAACAGTAATAACATGGCCCAAATAATCAATCTCTCTGGCAACAAAAGTACACTTTGAGGCCTCAACAAAAAGGTGATGCTACCGTAAGATTGTCAAAGCTTCTTTCAAATGCTCTAAATGCAATGTCCAATGCTTACTATAAACCAAAATGTCATCAAATAAAACCAGGATAAATCGATGCAAAAATGGCTTGAAAGCTGAATTCATTAAACCCTGGAAGGTGGCAGGAGCATTAGTAAGACCAAATGGCATTACCATAAATTCATACAACCCTTCATGAGTGCAGAAGGCAGTTTTAGGAATGTCAGCTTCATGCATCCGTATTTGGTAATACCCTGCTCGCAGATCCAGCTTGGAGAAAAATTGTGCCTCGATCAATTCATCCAAAAGTTCCTCAATGATTGGAATCGAGAATCTATTTTTAATCGTGGCTTCATTCAATCGTCTATAGTCAACACAGAAATGCCATGCACCATCTTTCTTTTGGACTAAAACAACGAGAGCTGCAAAAGAACTATTGCTGGCCCAGATAATCCCATTGTTGAGCATTTACTGGACTTGCTTCTTAATCTCATTTTTCTGTACAGGGCCATATCGATAAGGTTTGCAAGTGATGGGTTGATTTATTTTGAGAGGAATAGCGTGATCAAATGAACGAGTGGGGGAAGGGTAGAGGGTTCAACAAATACATCTTGGAAAGAAGCTAAAAGATCTTGCAACTGTGGCTGTTAACTGCTCAAGAGAGATGAGTTCAATGGAAGTTGAACTTGTAGGTGATGAGGGGCATGAATCAAGTAGAGATGATCAGCAGTAAGCACCGTACCCCATGAGATGGTGACTGGAGAATTAGAGTCCTGTGGGTTGTACCCCAAACCCTTCAATTCGATCAAATTGCCATCCTTATAAAATTCAAATAATTTTGCAACCATATCCATAGTGAATCTGCCCAAGGTTTTAAGCCACTGGGCTCCCAAAATCAACTCATAACCTCCGATTTTCACAACCAAAAAATTAGAAGAGAAAAAAGAATCACCCATTTCTCATTCTAAATCCGAGCAGTGTTTTGTAATGAGTAGTTGTTAAGTGTCAGCCACAGTAATTCGAACACCTTGTTTCTCTTGAACATGCAACCTAAGGCGTTTAGCTAGACCAGAATCGATTACATTATGTGTGCTGCCTATATCAATTAGAATAATAATCCCCTGATGTTTAACACGGCCAACAAGTCGCAAAGTGGAAGTGCCAGCTTTAAAGTGCCAGCTTTACCTTCAACAGCATTAATAGTGCCCAGAGGCTCGTCAGACTCAACAGATTCCTAGGCATCTTCGAAAGCATCTAAATCATCCTCCACAAGGCAAAGACTTAGGAATCCTTACACTTATGTGAACTACTGTACTTATCACCACACCAATTGAAGAGGCCTTTGTGTCTGCGATCGTCCATTTCCTGTTTGGATAAAGCCATGGAGGGCTTTAAGGAGGCCGATTGCCCGAGATTGGACGAAAGTTGTGTTCTGGGCTTATCCACAGTTCGGCCCATAAAAGAAGCAGTCATAGGAGTTGGGTCTAATTTAAAACCTAAAGAAAAAGAGGAAACTCGAAGTCCTGTAGCTGATTGAGATAGTGAAGATTGAGAAGGTAAAAACCTTCGAGAAACATGAGGAGTGTTTTCATGAATCGCTCGAATTGTGGCGAGTTGGTGTCTAGCTAACTTCATCGCAGTGGTCAGGGATTTCGGTTGAAAGCTGAGGACTCCTTGCTGTACGTCATCCTGAAGACCCCCGATAAAGCAATTCATCACTGCCTCTTCAGATAAATGCACTTCTATCAGTAATTCATCAAATTTTTCTTCATATTCTTCTATAGAAGCCTTCATTTGAAGCTTTTTAAAAGCTATCATGGGAATGTCATCATTTACATCACCAAATTTTAGCCTCCATTTCTTTAAAATAGTCATCCCAAGAAAGTTCAGAAAGTGGGCGTTGTTTCACAAAAGCTAAATGCCATGTTAATGCTCATTTTTCTAGATGAATGCTCAAAAGCCGGATTCAGTGTTCAATAGGTGTTTCATCCACAGCAAAGAATTGACAACAGCAATAAGACCACCCTCGAAAGTCTGTACCGTCAAACTTGGGAAACTCTACTCTGGTATGTTTAGTTGGAACCAAATAAGGTTGGGTGGGTGTCAGAAGAATGCCCTGAAAAGAGCCAAACAAAGGTGGTGGTATGGAAATGCAAGGAAGGGAAACGACGGCAAAAGGAGTGGCTAGCCGAGAGAATCATGGGGGTGGAGGAATAGCAAGAGTTAGTAGAGGTGTTGGTGTGTTCACAGAAGGAGTGTGGGATGGTTCACCGGTTTCAAGGGTAACAGGATGAGGTGGTAGAGTAGTAATCATGGAAAGCTTAGCTAATATATCAGTCATTTGGCTCGATAACTGATTCATGGTCTGCTTTATCTCGGAAATCTCCTGGGAATGTTTGTCCAAAGTTTGTTACGTGCTTTGAACCAATGCTAATTTCATTTCCAGGCAGTGTTCAAGATCACCCACGCGCTCGGTAGAGGATCGCATCTCTGGCGAACCCATGGCTAGAGAGACGGCTATGATACCTTAATGTTAGAGGGAAGAAGAAGATAGAGGAGAAAAGACTAATTCATTTCATAAAATCGGCTAGAGGGACAAGACACGATATATATTCTACCCTAGACACGTGCCATAAGAAATGAAGGTCCTATACTGTCAATACCATCCTAAGATTCACCAATAATTAGAAAACACAGCAACATAATGCATAAAGACAATAAAGCCCTCTATAAAAGCAGTAACATATAACAGATTTCAATCTTTAGTAGTAATGTCCAATGTAAATGACTAAAAGGGGTATTTTAGGGAAACCAACACATTTTTCACAAATATTTTTCACAAATAACTTCAATAATTTTCTTAATCTCTATAAATTAATTATCTAACTCCCACATTTAGAACTAGATGGAGTATTAAATAAGAGATACAAAGAAGATTGAGATCCTATATTTAGGACCAAAACGAATCCCTCAACTAGGTCTTATATTTAGGACCCAAGGGAGTATAAAGAAAATGGCTGCGAAGGAAAATCAGAAAAGTATCAGCAACCTTATAAGCAGGCTATGTATCATTGCACATTGATATCAGGAGTATTTACGTTTCTTCATCCAAGCAGAAAATCATGTTAAATTAGTAATTGTGATTAAGGAAGCATGTGGTATTGCTGCATGCAATTTTCTCTTCTAGCAATCCCCTCCTCACTCACTCCTTGAAACATGTGAGATAACGGACACCTCTTCAGTAAGCAAAGAACTCAACTCCCTTACAAATGACAAATTCTTCAATACATCACAGTAGAGCTCAAAATTGACAGTTTTATATAACAAAAAATGCATTCACATATTGGAATCATCCAAAAAATAAAAAAAAGTAACCAACACGAACATATGATCAAACACAACAGAGATTCATGTATTTTCCTGTGAAAGCTGAGTATTCTTTCTTTGGTTTAAAAGATACATGCGTATGAAGACACCTCCATATATCTATCTATGCTAATAATTCCAATCAATTGAGAACGGCTTCAGAAACACCTTCACCAGCTTGCGTCCCTGGTCGCTTGCTGGCGAGGAGAATTCTCAGCGGCAATGTCACCTGTTCAAGACGCAGTATCTGAGAGACACCGTCAGCTATAAAATTCTGTTTGATTGTTTGCTGCAATTCCAACATAATTGAAAGTACACGCCCCTAACAAAATTCCCCTACAATTGGGTCGGCTCACATCTACTTTTATCTTTTTACTTTTTTGCATCAATTTGGCTATTTCCATGTTTAGTTCCCAAACAACCCCCCTATCGCTGAGATATACCCTTAACACTCGACTACGAGCTCCAAAGATTCAGAAGCCTATATATTCTGCCAAAAAAGGAAAAACATGGTATACCAATAAATTTGCTATCATCCATGAACGAATGAATAACATAAAAATTCTCAGTTCTCAATCGTACAAACTGGCAAGTACTCAGTCAACACTCAACATAGTTCCATGAAAGCTAAACCAGAGATGGGCATAAATAAATCAGACAAAGGTAAGCATCAAATAAAGAAACATGGCATTACTTTTAACCACAATTTTGCTTGCGAGCGGGTAGTCATGGAGAGATGCTCTGAGCTTGAGAGGAAAAGAATAAGTTGACCTGGATTCGGATGCTCTTACGGTGGCTAAACGGAAGGCGAAGACGGAGGAAAACGCAGTCGTGGTAAGCATCGCGAACGGGGACTCAGAAAGCGAAGAGCATGGCCTAGGCTGAGTATCCACAGACCCTCGAGCCGGCGGCAGGAAACAGCATCAACCCCTGGCTAAGTGGTAATTGAATTATCATCGAGTTTTGTCTAGAACGGGAACTCTCGATCCCTCAATTTTCTATAATAATAATAACAATAACAATAATAATAATAATAATAATAATAATAATATTTTTAAAAAAATAATAATAAAATTTTTTTAAATTATATAAATAATAATGTGATTCCTCAAAATATTATAATATCAATAAAGTTTTTAAATATCTTTTTTCTTAATAATTTTTTTAGAGAAAAGATCATTTTATCCTTACTAAAAATAACAAACCTCAACCACAATTTTTGTTTAACGAATCACAACTTTTATTTTGTAAATCATAAGAATTAAATAAAAAATCATAACTTGTTCTTTATCATTATATTATTAAAAAATAAGCCACAATCATAAATTTTGTTTAAAGAATAATAATTTTTGTTCTATAAATTACAAGAGTTGAACAAAAAATCACAATTTATCAAGTGTAATTTCTATTATTAAAAATAAATTCTCAAAATAACAAACCCCATTTACAACTTTTGTTTAAAAAATCACAATTTTTCTTCAAAGAATCATAGCAATTGAACAAAAAATTATAATTTGTCAATAAGGATAAAACAATCTTTTCGTTAAAAAAGTTATCAACATAGATGTCCCTAGGGGCTTCATTGATATTATGATATTTTGAAAAATCAAATTATCATTTACATAATTTGGAAGAATTTTATTATCATTTTCCCTAATATTTTTGATAAAATAATAATAATAATAATAATTTTAACTATAATAACTGCTTGTCTTTTTAAAAAAATTGAGAAAATAATAGTACAATCCCCCTTATTATATAAAGGATAAAGGGGCAAAAATATCTACAAATTAGTCAATCAGAGGTGCTCAATATTCTAAAGTGAGGAAAAGAGTAAAAATACCCATAACATTACATGAGTAGATGCAAAAGTGATCGAACTATTAACTTTGACCTAATGCCATTAACTTTGACTAATAAATGTTGCCTGTATATGCCATGTGTCAGCCTTTGCTGTTAGTGGACTACTAAAGGGATAAAAATATTCATGAAGTCATTGACTAGGAGCAAAAATATCCATAATGTTATTAGATGTAAAAATGATCAATCCATCAAATCCCTTAAATATTAACTGTTTAGCTGATACATAAGCAGAAGTTGACCATTTTTTTGCTGACACAAATAAAAAATATTCTCAGATGAAATTCTCTGGAGGTTAATCAATTATTATATGAATATTATGTGAGAAAATATTGTTTTCATCGATTATCAAATTAAGTCGTTTGTTTCTTTGCAGCAGTGGCGAAAACCATTTGAAAATTTTAAACCTATCATGAATGAAATTGCTTACAATTGTAACAATGTTCTTAAGGTAACGCGACGTAGGAGGTGTGCTCAATCTCAATCTTCAAATGTGTACAACAAATCTCACTATGTTGAATATCAAGTTTTGCAAAGAAAAAAAATGAGTGGAAAGGGAGAAAGGAAGGGAGCGAGATATGTGACGATGGGAAAAAACCATGTGATATAAATTTTGACAGATTGGTTACTAATTATGGGTACTCATATAATGATTGATTAATATTTGTAAAAATTCACTTGGGGATATTTTTGGTCTATATCAGCAAAAAATAGTCAACTTATGCTTAGATATCAGCTAAACAGTCAATATTTAAGGGATTTGATAAATTTGTTACTTTTACATTAACTCTAGTAACGTTATGGTATTTTTGCTTCTGGCTAACAACTTCGTGGGTATTTTTGTCCTTTCATTAGTCCACGTCAGCAAAGGTGGACACATAGCATGCACGGTCAATATTTAACGATTAAAATTAATGGTATTAGGTAAAGTTAACGGTTTGTCACTTTTGCACCTCCTCATATAGCATTATGGGTATTTTTATCATTTTCCTTACTTTAGGATATTGAGTGTCCCTGACTGATCACTTTGTGGGTATATTTGCTCCTTTACCTATATATAAACGACAATTAGACCCTCAAAATAATATAATTTTACTAAAGTCTCCATGAACTTAGATGTCAATAAATTTAAATTGAAAAGACTATTTTACTCTCATTGAAATTTGTGATTTCTTGTTCAATTCTTGTAATTTTTTAAATAAAAATTTTTATTCCTTAAACAAAAGCTATGATGAGAGTTTGTTATTTTGATAACTTATTTTTCAATAACAGAAATTACTTTTGACAAGTTGTGATTTTTTGTTTAACTTTTGTAATTCATATAACAAAAGTTGTTATTCCTTAAATAAAAATTGTGATCAAGGCTTATTTTTTAATAATAGAAATTACATTTACTAAGTTGTGATTTCTTATTTAATTCTTATGATTTATAAAATAAAAGTTATTATTCTTTAAGAAAAAGTTATAATTAGAGTTTGTTATTTTCAATAAAGGCAAAATGGTTATTCTACTCTAAAATTTATTGACATAGAATTTCCTAGGAACTTTTGTGGACTTATGACATTTTAAAAGATCATATTATTATTTATATAATTTGAGAGATTTTATTATTATTTTTCAAAAAATAAAATTCTATTGATCCTTTTTTAAAATTATTCTTCCAATGATAATAATAGTGTGAGTCTATAACTATATATATGAAATAAATGACAATCTAATCCGTCAAAATGTCATAATTCTACTAGAAATTTTTAGAATTTATTTTTTAATAAATTTTAAAGTAAAAAGACTATTTTATCCGTATTGAAAATAACAAGCCCCAATAACAACTTTTGCTTAAAGAATAAAAAATTTTATTCTGTGAATAACAATAATTGAACAAGAAATTATAACTTGTCAAATGTTATTTTTGTTATTAAAAAACAAACCCTGCTTATAATTATTGCTTAAAAAATAACAATTTTTATTATGTGAATTGCACAAATTAAACAAGAAATTTCAACTTATCAAGTATAATTTTTATTATTGAAAAATAAGTTTTCAAAATAGCAAATCTCAATCCCAACTTTTGTTTAAGGAATAACAACATTTATTTAAAGAATAGCAAGAATTGAATAAAAAATATAACTTATCAATAATGGTAAAATAATTTTTTTTAATTTAAAATTTATTAATATAGAAGTCCCTAAGAATTTCAGTGAAATTATAACTGGACTAAATTGTCATTTATATAATTTAGAAGATTTTATTATTATTTTTTCTTATTTTTTTTTACTCTATCCATCCAATTATGATATTTATATCTTAAGGATGTAATTGAGTTTCTAAATAGAACAAATAATTGTTCACCTCCATCGTAATATTTTTGTTACTATGCCCGATTATTAGGTTGAAAATATTGTTTTCTTTCATTTTCACTGGACTTTAATGTAATTATTTGTGGGTTATAATATTGTCAACAAAAAAATATTTATATTTAGGATGATGACAATTTGGATATGGTTTATATTTTAGCTTTGTATTTATATTATTCTATTTAGACTTTGAATCTTAGTGTTAATATTATTTTAGACATTTACTTTTGGTCCTTTAAAATTTATACATGCATTGAAAAATTTAAATTAAAAAAAAATACATGCGAACTCTTGGATCCAACTTTGAGCCCTAGCAATTAATGCTTGATTTTAAAAAAATGAGAAAGTTAAAATATAATGGCCTATGGCTTGATCACAAGTTCACAGCTGACCTATTTTAGCAACTTTAATTTGAGGCAATGTTTAAATCTAATGTAGTACCAATGGATATCCTATAAGGATGAAGAAATTCAACAATAACAAATAAATAATAATAATACTTTTATAATATAAATTAATAAAATGTTTTTTATAAAATAAATTTTATTATAAAAAAATTATATACTTAGTCATATATATTTAAGATGTTTGTTAAAAATTAAATAAAGATATGCATATCTTTTATACGTAAAGTATTTAGTATATCACAATTAACAAACTCTTATTATTCATATTATCAACACATTAAAATATATTTATTTTAATTTGATAGAATAAAAGTACACTAAATTTAGTTTTAAAATTAATTTTATGTGATAGATTAGATTTAATAACTAATATGATATGAGAGAATATCATATCAGTTATATAATTTAAATTTATAAGATAAATTTAAATTAGATATGGTATCATGAATTAAATTTATGTGATAAATTTAATTAAATTTTCATTGGCTCATTAAAGGAAGACTAAAACTCTAATCTATATAAATGATAGATAAGGGAGCGTGCTTCCCTAGTGAGAGTCAGAAAGAGTCCTAACAGTCAGACATTTTAAGAGCCACAAAACATCCTAGAGAAAATGAAAAATGACGTTCAAAGACAAACGAACGTTGGGAGCACTAGCATGCTGTTCGAGTTAGAGAGCTATTCTTGTGGATACCTATAAAGGGAGAAGATCTATATTGTTGGCTCCTAAGATCTAAATTCTTGTGCGGAACATGCGTGGAATTTAAAACTTAATAAATAACTATTCTATCTACCTTAACTTAAACGAGTTTATTCGGTGTATGTCGGGATATGGATTTTAAATTTTAATCTTTTGTTACGCCTCCCTATCCAACACATCATAGGTCTCTTAGAGAAGGATCACAGTTAGATCTTAAGGATCACATTAGACCCAAAAAGAGCTCAGTGAAATAGTTTAATTTCTAACTAGGCTAAAAAGGAAAGATAAGAAAAGTGAGTAAAAGTAATAGCTGATCTATGACCAAATGGTAATTATTAATGTTCAAGGGTAATTATATGTAATTAAATATAATAAGATTATAAGAAAGTACCCAGAGTTAAAAATGCATAAGATTAACATTAACCTAGAAATGTTAAGCTCAACCAGGTATAAAATATAATTTATGAAAGTTCGGGTATTAAAGTGTAATTATAAAAAATTACTCAAAATTTAGGAAAAATTAAAGAAAATTAGTATATGAAAGGAACAAATATTTAGAGGAATTATACCTACTTTTTTGGTTAGGAATTGCTTAAAAAAGTTACTTTACAATTTAAATTGCATTGGGTCTCATCTTTTCCAATAACCATTTAGCTTTACACTTCATATCACTACTGTGCTGGAGGTATGTAGAGTAAGTTAACAGGTCATTAAACCTTCTAATGAACTCCTCCTCATCGAGATCTCCCTGCTTGAAAGTGTGGAATTCTTCTTTTTCGGTTCTGAACGAGATTGGGAAGTACTGATTGAAGAAAACTTTCTTGAATTCATCCCAACTTAACCGAATATCACCCGAAGGCCTTATAGATTCCCACCACCTCTTAGCAGCATTAACCAGTTGCACCATGGCTAGAATGACTTTTTACTTAGTGATGTAGATCACCACCTTAAAGATGGTTTCCAATCACTCGATCCATAATTTTGCTTCCCCCTTTCTCATGTTGCTATCAAACGTCGGCAGGTTGAACTGAATGAAAGTTTTCCAAGTACGATCAATTGATAGATCAGTGCCAGGAACTTCTTACCTGCTACCCAAATCATGAGATGGTCCACGTCTACTCTGTGCTTCCTCATGCACTGGAATATCTTGAGCCTCAACTCTTTCTTCTTGTTCTCCACCTCTCAGGATCGTATCATGATCCCTAACTATCTGCCTTATATCGACCACCATATCTTTGAGCTCCTTTAGTAGCTCATCCCTTCTATCTCTCTGTGGTTAAACAGGTTGAATTTCTGACTCCCATTCCTCCTCAACCACTCGTCTAAACACAACACTTCTAGCACGAGTGCTTCTCTTTATACTATACTATTTTCGCCCCTCCTAAGGACGAAAATAAAAAACATATAGGACATTAGGGAAAGAGTAGTGTGATGAACAATTGTAAGTTGCCATATCTCTAAATAAATACATCAGACAATCTCAACAATCAGTCCCAAAACTTGAGAAACTGATACCAAAATGTAACCCTTCCCTATATTCACCAAATACAGGAAAAGATTAACTAAATTACTACACACATAAATTACCACAAAAATCAAATATGTTATTTGAAAAGTTTGGGCTTAAGACTCGTTCTACAAACCTATTGAAATCACAACACATTTGAGTAATACACAGCGGAAGCAATTCACATGCATTTATAACACCAATTGCATGCATTATAAATAAAGAAGTCAAGTTAAAATAGGGTAAGCGTTGTAGCATGTGTAATGCCCTCACTGACATTACCATACACTCCACTACAAAATTGCTAATTACTTTGAATATTTGAGTTGAAAACATTGGGATCCCAATAAAAGATTTTCAAAAAACATTTTATAATCACTTGGGTTATTCCACCCCATACACAATTACATATACAATGGAAACATTTAAACTTGGTGCATCAAAGGTTAAGAAAACATGTGCATTACTTTAAAAACAAAGTGAAAATTTGCACAATGCACTCTGGCTCGTGTCACATACACTACGGCATATAAACATAAAGGCCACAGTCGCACGTTCTGTGCCATGTGCCACGGTATGCGAGTACATGCGCCGCGTCACATACACCTGAATTTGTTATAAAATGGCAGTTTCTGATACAAAATTCAGATGTGCGCCATTTTCACATACGAAGTCCGATTGGGATGATTCAAGTGCCCACACGAAGCTTGTTTCGAAATCTAACTAATGACACTAGTTTCATCCTAATTCGATATTTGTATCAAAAATTAGACACTAAAGTGCACTTTGACCATTTTCTGTCAAATTTTTGTTACTTAAGTGTCTCAATTCGAAACCACTTGTCATTAGCCATTTTTTAGGCCTTGACCATATCTAAATGGACAAAATACACCTAATTGACCATACCTACACATAATATAACACACATACACAAATTTGGCCGGTAAATTGCCTATTTCTCCTTTTGGGCTAAATTCATATTTCTTTTCTTTAATCTCATATATGGCTAAAACACTGCAAATGATCTCCACCCATCTCAAATACACATATCACTACATCCATCCACTAGCCTTTTCAGTCATTTCATCATTCACACATATACAAGGGCTAAGGAGTTTAAGATCACAAAAAATATACCATAATCATACTTGATGCATATGTACAAATCCTATGGCAACATATACAGCTACAAAACTAATATCAACTAAATTCATTACACCATTTCTTACAAAAATTTAGGCAAGAGATGTCAACTCAGCCTATATCCTTTCCCTTTAACCTACTAGTTCTAGAACCTGAAAAATGTAAATAACTACGAGTGAGGTAAAAATATTAGTAATGATATATAGCTCATTAAATGTCTATTACCACAAATAACCATGTTAAAGTAACTGAAAACATCATATAGCACATATATATAACATATCAATACTAAATTATCTTTTTTGCATATAAATCACATTTCAAACACTTTTACACCACAACATGATCAACTATCCACCAATTCTCCAAAGCTCCCCAACACGAAATCATAGGCTCTCCTAAATCAGTCACTTGTTGACCCAAGCTCACTTTCGATGGTAGAAACACCCAGCCAAAGGTAATCTAACCCACTTACAGATTATGGTTTTCCTCTTCACATACTTGTGATAAGGGTGTCGTTGACTCCTAACTGCACCCTAATGGGCACTAGGGAGTTCCCAGACTGTCTGGATGTCCTATGGTAATAGTCACATAATATGCTGTACCGGATTACCCATGATAACAGCATGTAAAATGCTGCATCGGATGTCCCATGGTGCCAGCCTGACAATATGGATTTTTCACTCATATGTTTCCACACACACACAACCCCACATATCCTGGGTGAACTCCCACCCCTATGATCATGCTCTTTCATAACTTTCACTACTTATACACCTTTCCACTACATACATACATATATATATACTTTCATATTATATATATATAGATATATCCATTAAAATCAATAACTTTTCAAATTCATTTCACAATGCATAGTTCATGCTAAAACTCATAAATTCACAATTTAACATTTAACATTCACTTCTACACAGTTATAATAGTTAATAAACATAATAAACTATATGGTTATCTCAACCCTTCTGTTCGTTAAAAAGAGTTACCCGTGTAACTTCAACCCTATTCAAGCTCCTCTCTTGTAATTCGTGTGTCACACACTAGAATCTACACAGAATTGGCATTCAGAGTCAATTCCTCTATTAACTAAAAGTGCCGATTATCACAACTAAACACTTAATTGCTATCAAATCCACATTTCACACCTGATTATGCATATTACCACTGATCACTACTCATTTTAAGGTTTAACAATTTTTAGCAATTTTCTCTCACTACTCTCTCTAGATTAAGGCAATTCTTGTCTAAAGCTTCAAAACTTTATCGTGTCGACTTAAACAAGTTACAAAATACTAGTTTAACTCTAAAGAACTTTTTTATTACTATTGGGTAAGAAATCAACTCCTTAAAACTCTTGAATTCATTTTCTCATTGGTTAAAACTAAGAGAAAATAGGATAGATTCAGAGGTTAAGACAGTACGTCATTTACCTGATAAGTAACGAATCGGAAACACCGTCCTTGCTCCTGATTTTGGTTGCCCTAACACACCCTTGGTTCTTCTCCACGCCTGATCTCTTTTCTCTGGTTCTCCCTTTTGTTTGCCATGAGCTGGACACGTCCGATTAATCTGATTTTTGCTCTATGCGCCGCAGCGCATCTATCACCCGCTGCGGTGTGTGGCACTGTAAGGAAAATCCTCACTATGCTCACACGCTCTGCTTCGGGACCCCGCTCTTCTACTCATATCTGTTCATATAACATCCCAATGAGTCAATATATCACTTCACTACTCAGAATTCTAATCCCTACTATTAAATCACTAACTCATCCTTAAGTAGTCATTAACACAGGGTTAGAAATTCAAAATATTACAGCGTGCAGTACATATGCCACGGCATGTGGCACATAGCTACAAGCCTAACCTTCTGTGTCATGCGCCACGATGTGAGATGCCATGCACCATGATGTGCCAATCTAAATTTTTGGCTCTCATTTAATAGCAAAAATGATGAACTTCTTGTGTGTGCCGTTTTCACATACGACGTCTGATCGAAGTGATTCAAGTGTCCACATAAAGCTTATCTCATAAACTAGCTAATGAGATAGGTTAGGACATAATTTAATAGTCCGATCAAAATTTGAACACTCAGGATGTAAAAAGTCACTTTTTCAAATATTTTCACGTACCTAAGCACTCAAATCGATCCATTTGTCTTATTAGACCACAAAAGGCCTTAAACTAAATCTAAACAGACCTAACACATCTGATTTACTACATTTCATCACATATATACATGTATATCAAAATTCGACTATTCAACAGCCCATTTTCTATAAATCACAATTTAACATAACTCAGCCTACTTAACCCATTTCACCACCAACATCACATCTATCCATATTCATATTATAGTCACAACTCAATCTTCGTCCTAAATTAATCATTTCCTCATAATTTCATACATGGGCTAAGATTTAGTAAAACTCATGACATCCATAATACATATACAACCAAATCTTAGCTCTTGATTCTCATTTCATCACATATATATACAATTAGGCTAAGATTTCACAAAATCAATACATTTCTCTACTTCACTACTTAAAGCATGCATGTAATTCCTATAACAACTCATTTACATATATATATATATATACATATATATATATATATATACACACAAGTTAGTTCATTACACAAAACTCTAAGCTAACTCGGTTTCAATAACTCTAAGTCGGTCCTAACTCTTTTTCCTTACCCTGATCATAGCTTTGTCCTATAAAAATGTAACCATGGGGGTGAGATAAAAATCTCAGTAATAAAATAACTCACTACTGCTTACTATCCCGTGTAACTATATGGAAACATAGCATAATATATCATCAAACATAACACATATCATAAATTTCATTTCAAATCATCCATACAAATCATCCCATTTTTTTACCAGTTATTTCATCACTTTTACCACTATAATCATCACTTTTCACCACTTTTTCACTCATAGCATGATATGGATGATTTGAAATCACAGGCTTGCTTTAGACTAATATACAATCTCATTAGCCTTGAGCTCACTTTTAATAGTAAAATCACCCGCCAAAGGTGTTTTATCTCACTTTTAGACTATGGTTTCCCTTAATACACACAATGGGGTGTCATTGACTCTAACATTGTATCATACAAACATTAAGGAGTTTAAATTTCTAACATCGCACCTCAATAGGCACTGAGGAGATCATCTCCAACACTATACCTTAAAAGGCACTAAGGAGGTATAATTCTCTAATATCACACCTCGTCGAGTAATAAGAAGAATATGCCATGTGATCTTATCATCACACTCCATACGAGTGAACTCCTAGCCCCATGATCATGCTTTTCAAACCAATTATAAGTTCCCATTTACTACTTTATATGCTTTCTCATACATAACATATATATATAAATATACATACCATATGAAATCATATATTTCAATAATTTTATTCGGTCAAAAGCCATTTCATGCAACATTCATAAAATTTCATAAATCATGTTTTGTTTAAAACCATTTCATGCACTAAATAGCATACTAACACACAGTTACAACAAATAATCAAACAAAAAAAGTTATTTGGTTACCTTAACCCTTCTGTTACTAGAAAGGTTACTTGTGGATTTTAACTATCACTATAGCTCATCACAAGCTTCTTTTCTCAACTTACACACGCAATTTTTCAATCTAAACACAATTGGCACAATTTAATCAATTAGTCAAATTTGACCAAAAGTAAATAATTACTACTTATGGCTATATTTTGCTATCTATCCTTTTTTTATTTATTCATTCTTGGTTTATTACTACTCAATTACTACTTTACATCACCTCAATTAGTCTCATTTTACCCAAACACAATTTTCACCTAAAAATCTCAATGAATTAAGGCCAAATTAAGCCTTAAAGCTCTATTGTTCAATTCTAAACTAGTTGCAAAGCTCTAATTTAACTTTCGAGAACATTTTTTATTATTGGGCAAACACCAAACCTATTAAATTTCACCGATTCAATTTCTTTATAACTCATATTCAGAGAAATTTGGACAGAATGGAAGGTATGGGTTATACATAGTTTACCCAATAAGTTACTGATTAGAAGTACCTTCTATAGCTCGAAAATAGCTTGCCCTAGCATACTCTTCACTCTTCTCTTCCCCCTTTTGTGTGTTTTAATTTTCTCCCTTTTGAAATTCATGAAATTTCACGACTTAAGGGGTCATTTTCTAGTCTATGCACCACGATGCAAGCAGCATATGTTGCGGCACGTGGTACAGTGAGAAGAATTCTCGCTACATGTACATACTTCGACCTAAAACGCAATCTTGTCACCCGTACCTACTCATTTAACATCCCAAAAACACAATTTATTAACTAATTATCCAACTCTATGATCCTTTACTACTTATCAATTTATCCCTGATTAACAGCTAATTATAAGATTAAGAAATTAGGATGTTACAATATTTATGCTTGTATGATGATATATAAAATTTATGTGCTTAATTATATGAATCATAATTGAGTATTTGAAGTTCTTTTTTTAAATGTTCTCTAGTCTATGTATGATGTAAGAATCATGGAGCATAAACATATTATATATTTAGTTTTAAAGTTATGAAATGCAAGCATATGTTGTGTATAAAGGTTTTACCTTGTATGTTTGTTTGAAAGGTATTGTTTAGTATTAAAATTCTATCAAATCTCACTCTCACTGACTAACCATGCTAGGTTATAAGCATCCAAATTAAGAGTTTGATCATAAAAGCAAAGGTAAGTGAATGAAGAGATGATTTCCTAAGGCTTCATTTGGCTAAAAGGTGAAAATTGTATAAGTAATTCCATGAGCTATGTTAATTCATGATTTATCCTTGGCACGTATAAGTGATATGTGGTGATGTATGATGACTAATTTATAGTTGTAATTAATCTAGCCTTGAAATTCTATTTTTAATATGCATGATTGGTATTGTCCAGATTAGGCTCTTTTCAAAGAAAGGTTACTATTTCATTATTAATCATATGGTAAGTAAAGTTAATGCTCATGAGAGTTTTAATGAAAAACTAGACATGTAAAGATTTCGAACAAGTCCTAAACTAGGTCATTTGGATAAGTAAAGCTTGAATTATGAATTTTTCAAATTATAGAACACAATCAAGTCTAAAAATAGAGCAGTATTGGAAAATGAATTAACTATACCATTAGGACTGTACAAAGTTTAAAAATGTATTTTTAATCATGTAAAGGACTTTAAGAGCTTTCAAGATAATTTTAAAGTATTCTCATACAATTTTTCCAAATTTAGTTATAATTTTTCAAAATTCAGCAAAAATTCTAGCTTTCCAAATGAATAGTAACTCGACACTCATTTGCAAATTTTAATTCATAGGCTTCAATTTTTCGTTTTGCTTAAACCATATCACTTCTAATTGTGTAGGAAAAGTGCTGAAAGTGAGGATTTAACATCTTGAAAGATTTCTTCTAAGTTGTACTAACACCTATGCTATTTGATAGCACCATTTCTGTTCTTTTGCTTTGTCTTTCATGAAGTTCATTAATACTTGTGTTATTTTGTTAGCACCTGCACTATCAACCTTCCTTAAGAAAATCTCTTTATTTCTATAAAATGAAAAAGATCATTGTCATTTACAAAGAGCTTTACTCTGGTATTAACAGCAACACCTGTGCTATTTTCATCATAGCATTGGTACTGATTTCAATAGTACTAGTACTAATCGAAGTTTCATGATTTATTTTATATTCTCAATCTTAAACTCTTGGAAACACTTTTCTTTTATATTCTTTTCATCTACAAACAATTGTTTTCATTCAATAATCTTCTTAAAATCTTTCTAAACACAGTTGTTACTTGGATCAAACTCTTTATGATTCATTCTTGTCTTGTAACATTTATGCTAAAATGCCACATTGGTATAAACCTTCACCTACTTCTATTAGAGCATTTAATGTTATAGTCATTATCTTGTCTAAAGAAAGAACATCTGCCACAAAATATTGTTTCATTGCTTTATTCACCTGAACAACTTAAAGAAGCTTAGATATCTAGAAAAACTCAGAGAAAAGAAGAAGTCATGTGCAATTGACTTCCAACAAGAAGAATTATCGTCGAACGGATCATTTATAATTCTCAACTATAAATAGACTCATTTATCAGGAATAAAGATAGAGAACAGTAAAACTAACAAGAACAAAGTTCTATCATTAATTCGCATTCAATTTTTATCAACTTCCAGTGAAACAATGTGAGTTTCATAGATTACATATCCACTCGTAGAGAGAGTTTATAACAATAATAGTTTATTCTTGAACATACTCTATTTGTCCCCATTTTTTTATTATCTAAATAGAGGAACTTAAACTTAGAGAACTTAAGGGGTTTTGCTTTTACCTTTGTAAGGGGGTAGATTCAGACTTACTGAGAAGTCTGTTAATGTACTAAGGCAATTAAGAGTCCAATTCAATCTTAGTGATATAGTTGAAAATCTCAAGAGGTTTTTAGGGACTAGATATAGACTCAAGTGGTAAGAGCCAAACTAAGATAAATCATCTGTGCAAACTCTTCTCTTTCATCTCTTGTGTTTGGTGATATCATTCCTATACTTCTCTTATTATTTATGCAAATTTCATTTCAAATTTTAATTAGCTCAATTCACCCTTTCTTGGGGTCATTTACATTTATAACCAAAATTAATATGCAATGATGTATGTGATGCAATCAATCATACAATTGCTAAGTGTAATGTTTACTAAAACATTACCAGAACATAGCACACAAAACCATTATGATAACCAAGATTATATATTAGGTTACCATAACAAACAAGGGATTAAAATTAAGTTCTAAAGTTGGATCCTAAGAAATCCTTTTTGAAAATATGTTTGAGCTTAAATAGTAATTCAAAACATGTAAAAAGAAATAATGAAAGCATGGGAACATGAATCAATACATACAATAAGGGAAAGAGGGTGAATTGGACATCATCCAAAATGCACTATCTGTTTCAGCAGATAGCATAGAGAGGGAAGTCCCCTTATTATGTAATATGCCGCAACACACCCCTACTGTCATGATAGTAATTTGCTGTCATGATAGAACATTGGAACTAACTTTCAAAATGTATTGTTTCGCCATTCGACGATTGATTTAAGGGATTCAAGTGTCCACAAGTAGCTTTTGAGCCACCTATCCATTAGCACCAATGTAAGAACCAAAAGACTAAAAGCTAAAGTCTCCCTTACTAAACCATATTTAACTCCAAGTCATGGCAATCTAGGATTTAATCCTTAAAGGATTACCAAATTGTAAAATTTTATAAAAAGAGCATTTCTCGAATCCTTTTGAAAAGAATCCCAAATTCAACATGTCGAATATCAAACATTGTTTAATAATCTCCAATTGGAGTTTTGAAAGTAAAGCAGAAGCATGGAAATCAATTGGGACCCAAAATAATAAGTTTTAAAACTCAAAAACAAATTTTGTGTAGAAAATGACATGCGTACTGCGGCTTGTCTTCTTTGTGCCATGCACCGCAGCGCATCGCATGAATTTGACAATATTAGTGTTGTCATTTAACAACACAAGGAGCAAACTTCCGACGCATCCTAAATCTCCATCCAACATCCGTTTGAGGTGATTTTGGTATTTGCACAGAGCTTTCTCATAGCTCTAGCCAATGACACTGGTTTCTTACTTAAACTCATTTTCCATAAAAAGTTGGACATCAAAACCCATTTTGATCACTTTTTCACAAAATTTCACAAAGGGCCGTCCCAACTCAACTACTCGTGCCAATAGCTCACACCAACCATCCGGCCATACTCACTAGATTCTAATTGACCCATGCAAAGCACTACACACAATCAAAAACATTTATATCATAAAATCACCACTTAACCCCGATTTTCACAAAATATAAAGAGGGAAGAAATATTGCGCAAAATCATCAATTTCATCCCAAATCTTTCAAAATATGTATATTCTACTTGTACAAGTATTTTGGCCCTATTTATGGGTTTACAACCAAAACTCACTAACCCAAGGCACACAATACACTAGTTATATACAAAATCATGCAAGTAGTGCATAAATCATGTCAAATGATCCTAGTTGGAAATTACATCAACAAATAACATGAAAGTAACAAAAAGGGGTATAAAGAAGATTACTTCACAATCTTAGGCCTCTGTGTGTTTTCTCTTATTTGAATTCGATGAGCTAAGTCCTGAAAATATTGAGAATTGAACGGTGATCAATAACCAAGTTTCACTGAATCTATACAGTTGCATATCAATTGTTAATAGATGCAAATAAGCAAATATCACAAATAAACACTCAACCACGGTTCACAAAACTAACAACCATATGACTGAGCTTACCACAACACACTTTATTATATTATTTCACAAAACATAACATGGGGTTGCAAAAATAACAACCATGCACCCTCAACACATATCGAACCACAAAACTAACAACTATGTGACCAGACTTATATGCTTGATCATATGCCAACCTTATATCCGTCTATTACTCTGACACGAAATCGATGGTTATCATATGGCTATGTCCTTTATGAATTAACCCAGCCTTTCACTTGTGAGGAGCTACTAGGCTAGGGTGAACTCACTCACTTATATAATCCAGTTTCCCCCAATACTAACAATCATGGGCTGTCATGCCCCTAATCTAGCCTCCTCATGAATTGATAGAGACTGTTAGGTCCAAGTCCCTCGTAAAACAAGTGGGATAGTCTTGAATCAATCATGGGACAAGGGTTAGTTCTCAATTCCAACGGTCGGTGCCAAAGTTAGTTCTCAATTCCAACAGTTGATGCTAAGACTAGTTCTCGATTCCAACGATCATTGTTAATACCGCATGGATTTCAACTAATCTACTCCTCTCCTTAGGCAAACTCCTACCAATAATCATGCTATACATATTTCTCGCTTAATATGCATTTCAAATAATAATTTTATGGCAAACAATCTCACATACTCATATTAGATCACTCCACACATTCAACATATTACATAACATAAATCTCCACTTTTGTAACAACATGCAACAAGTAAATTTTAAATCACAAGTAAGTGGCATAATCAACATTTGCTTTCTCAAAATCATTTCACATGTCAAACATTGCCAATATGCATCATACATTTAAATCATTAATCACATTTCACAAACAAAATTAACATTCAATCATAAAAGTTAAGTTTTCCCTAGTTACCTCAAACTTTTGAGAGGTCAATGGTTTACCCCTCACTATACCAACTTCTCAAAGCTTTAACAAGATTGAATGGTACTAAATGATTCACACTACAATCATAAGCAAGAATATCATTACAATCTCACTCTAATGGAAATATCAACATTGATTCCACCTTTCTTCTATTCTACCAATCCCATAAATCTCTACCCATTCATATCCAATAAGCTCTTTAGGTTCTATTAATGCATATTATCACTAATAATACCTCAAACCATCATCAATGTACATAAACCTCTCCCAACTACCATATTTATGTTAATTTTTGGATATTAAATGCTCTCATAGACTAACCACTTCTAAAATCATCAATATGGTGTTCCAATATCTTAAATAACTCCCATTATACTCATTTTAACCAATGGAATCGAATCCATACTCTTATAGACCAAAAATCCATCTTCTAACTCAAATCTTACAATAAATCATCATAAATGAGGGAGAGAAAGGAAGAATAAGGCATCATAAACTTACCTTAGGTGTTTAGGAGCTTCAAAACGTCAAAAATGGAAGCCAATACCGTGCCCTAGCAAAGCCTAAGTCCAGCTCTTCGTTTTCCTCTCCTCCTCTTCTATTTTCGCACGCAAAATGTATCTAATTTATTAGATTTTTGCCTATGCGCCGTGGCACATGTTGCCCTTTACTACGGCGTATGGCACAGAAGAGCCCGTTGCATTCAAATTCATCTTTGTGCACCATAACAGACTGATTACACACTACGGCATGTGGCACAGAAGATAATTCTTTACTTTTTCTTCTTCTTTCCTTACCCGGGTGGCCCGCCATCAATTCGAACCCACTTTTAGGGCTAAAATCACAACAATTTCACCAAGTTAAACTCCTCTAGTGACACACCTCATTAACTCACTAATTACCCTCATTAAGTTAATAAATCAAGATTAAATTTTCCCAGATGTTATAACTAATCTCACCACAAAATTCTTTACCATTAAAAAGTTAGACACTTAAGCATAAAATGACCCTTTTTTTTAAAAAAAAACTCACTCTAAGGTCTCCAAAAACCACTAGCCAAGTGCCAATAGCCTTAGGACCATTTAAACTAACTTAAATGGACCACAATATACCTAATTGATCAATCATACATCAACACATACATTACGAAGACAATTTGGCCATTAAACCCCAATTTCATAATAATTAAAGAGTATAGGCATAATTGCACATAATAATACTGTAACACTTGCCCTGAGTGTTATCCAAAAATCACATAATTCAAAAAAATAAGTGTGGTTAAGGAGTTGATCCTCTAACCAACTTAAGAAATAAATCATTTAAAACCTTAAAAAAATTTATAGGTTCTATCTATAGCGCACAAAAACAAGCTAGATGAAAGTAGAATAAAAAGATGCTGTCATGACAGCAATTGACAGCCCTCTTGGGCCAACTTCCAGGAGCTGCCGTTCCATCATTTGATCTCCAATCGAAGTGATTTTAAAGCTCACACATCACATTCAAAGGGTATTATAAGTGTACCAAATTTTAAAAAGATCTAACGGTTGGATTAAAAATTAGACATGTTAAAAGATGGGCTATTTTTGTTCACCTTCGGACTAACTTCCAGAGTACATCATTTCATCATCTGACCTCCGATTGGAGTGATTCTAAAGCTCACATGTCACTTTTAAATAGTAATATTAGCATACCAAATTTTGGAAAGATCTAACGGATGGATTAAATTTCGTGCATGTTGTAACATTATCAATTATTGCTGTCATGATAGCACTTTTGCTGTCATGACAACTCCTCCAGACCAAATTTCAGAGTGTTCCGTTTCTCTGTCCAATATTTGATCAATGTGATTCCAAGCTCACACGAAACTTATAAAAGGTTTTACTTGTGACCTAAATTTTAAAGAAATCTAACGGTCGGATTAAAATTTGGACACCCGAATGTAAAAGTGCAGTTTTTTGATAAAAACCATTTTCAAAATTGTCCAAATACTAATGGTCACAAACTTGTGGGAACACTTTGGACACGTCAAATAGGATTAAAAACACCTGATAGAACATTTAAATGATAGAAAAACCCTTTATACCAAAATTTGACCACCCGGGTGCCATTTCTCAAAATGGACTCTAAACTTCCAAAATGCACAAATCACACAAGAGTGGCCAAAAACTATTCCAAATATCATATACATATATGAATACACACGCTAAACATTTTCACTTGGCTCAGAGATTTCTGTGGGGCCCACACACCTACTCTCTCTATCCAAGGTATATGTTTGCCCATAACACACCATTTGCAATGCAACCATTTTGTATTTGCTTGTAGAATCACATATATACCAAAATAAATATTTACTTGTAGTGAAAACTTGGTCTACTAAATAAATCCATCAAAACCACACACCATAGCCAATTTAATTAGCCACAAGTCTACAAGCAGATAAAAATTCATACACAAGCCATACAATCCACACATACTCATGCACATACACATAATCATATCCTACTGGCACCCTAATCCTAAATACATTACAATAGATTTGCACAAAAGAAAGGGGTTGCAGTTCTTACAGTTCATAAAGAACCCCTAGCTCTGCTCCTTTCCCCGTCCTCCACTGGTTCTTTCGCTTGGACCTAAAATATTGAAAAGAAAGGGGTGAAACAACCACAGTCTCAGTAACAAAGAAATCTACATTGATTATTACAAAGCAAGCCATAATCAAATAAACGAATAATAAATTCAACATAGTATATAATTTAGCCATTTAAAATGCATGAATGCATCACCTAGACCGGTATGGCCTTTCATGACCAACATAATGCCCCCTGGTACTCTCTAACTCGCAGGTAAACCTTATACCTACTTGTACCTCTACAGGCACAAAGCATAATCTAAGGCATGATCTAATCCATCAAACCGCCTATGCCTATTCGATGTGAATCCTGAGCAGTTAAAGCTAACTCCCTCTCAGAGCCAACCCGACTTACTCTCCATATGAGGGCTACCTTAGCCTAGGCACTCAACCTCACACTTCATAGGTCGAATTCCCTTTCCCACTGAGAGGTGTCGAACACTCAACACACTAACCACTTTAGTGCACTGAGCCCACAATACGTAAGGCAACACTAAGTACTGGTAGTGTGCCATAGAATATCAAAAGTCGACACCTTCTCATTGGTGAACTCCCACAGAGATCATGCTTTTTATTCGTGTCTATCTTTCCTGAGTATTGACCACTTCAACACTCTAAGGTAGTATAACATTTATAAACCTCCCTTAAACGGTTCCTTAGTCTATCTAATGTACCTTACTTAGTTACACTTCCTTAAGTGCAACTTCTATTCTTTATGATTACAATACATGCAACAAATCTCGTTTCCATAAAAACATTGTTGTTAAACAATTAGAAAATATATTTGCACTATAATCAAAGTAGTACCCTATAACCCCTTATAAAGCACATTTAATCTTTTAAAACATGTAATGTATGATAGCTAATAATATTTATTCAAAAATAGCTAAAACAAAGTAATAAGAAATATAAATTCCCCTGTTACCTCAACCCTTTGGTACCAAAAGGGTTCCTCTTGTACAAAATAGGGCTCAGCTTGTTCCTTAACTTCCGAACAAATTCCACCAACAATTCCTACAATATATAAGTGATCCACATCACTTATCATGTCAAATAGCATTAATGAAGACTATAATTCATACCACACAACTTGGGTCAATAAGTCATAATCCATCCTAATGGTTCATATATTAAACCAACCATTCATATAGTATCACTTAACCACCAAAACCATTTATTAGCCATCACTAGGCTAATTTTCAATTTATATAATTTTTAATCAATTAAAAGCCTTCACTTAGTGTCACCAACTTTCACCATTAGCCCTTATAATGAAAACCAAACCTTAATTTAAATCTTATTAGGCTCAAATAACAAAATTATAACTAAATCAATAGGCTTAAACTATTGAGGAGCAAAACCCAATCTCTCAGGGTTTAATTTGTGTCAAAAACACCTCTTTTCATCCAATTATCCACTCAAAATATTAGATCATTATATAGAAACTCAAAACATCCTCCCTAGGATCCAAAGAAACAAAAGCTCATAAGAATAAAGCCTTTAGGATCAAAATCTAGAAATTTTCTCTTCCAAAAATTGAAGAAAATCAAGAGGAAGGGAAGAGGATTGAAGTAGGGAGTTTACCTATCGCGTAGCCGAGCTCGCAACGACCGCAAAGCCTCCTAGATCCGAGCCTAACTCCCTCTCTTTCTCCTTTCTTCTTCCTCTCTCTCTCTCACGCGTTCGTTTCCTTCTTTCTTTTCAGTTTCTGTGTTCTTTTGCTCTTTAAATTGCTGATCTAATGCCTTGAGAAAAATTACAAGAAATGGCCCAACATTTTTTATTATAGCACAAAAGGCCGGGTCAACTTTGGTAATTTTTTCCATAGTTAAAAATCAAATAAAACCAAACTTTTGCTAAGAAAAATTCAAACTATAGACCTCTATCAAATTATTCTAAATTTTAATTTAATTATTAATATTTTATTTTATTTTATTTTTTTAAAATAAATTCGAGTCTTAAAATTTTTAGGATGTTACAAATACCATAACCATCCATATAAATACAATCATCACAATAACGATACTTGCACTAGTATTTCGATCAAAATAATATAATTCATCAGGCAAGTGCACTAAACAATATACATGTCCTAAGTTGGCATAATTCATAAATCATTCATTACACAAAATACCCTAAAGGAGAGAGAGCTATACAATTCCAATCTCCTCAGTTCTTGATAGTATCTTCCTTCTGTTTGCCCCTATTGGAGACTTTACATATAAAAATATAACCATAGGGGTGAAACAGTGTTTCAGTAACTAAGTAATCTAATCTATTCACAAGAATACAAGAATAGCATATGAGTGTGTGAAGTGACAATATGAAACAATTATCAGATACATAAAAGCACATGACTACAATATTCCATCTCATATAATGCATGATCAATACTCTTCACCTTATACCCTTTTTATTTTCTCTAACTAAATCTATGAGCTAACAACACAATAGAGCCTAGTCCATGTGACTGGACTAGCCCAAGCTCACCAATCATGAGATGTAGCCTTAACCAAAGATGCATTCCCCTATTTTGGACAAAATATTCCCCCTTTCTCGACTATTTATAGTGTCGTATGCCCAATCTATTTTCAAGATAGTATTAAGACTTTTAAACAAGAAAGACTGTGCAACAGGCACCCATGGTGCTAATATACCAGATTGATTTCATACAATATTCCGTAACAACTCTAGGGTGAACTCCTATCCTTTCACAATAATCATGCTTATAGAATACCAATGATACATATCATAATCGTAGGAAATGATCATAAAACACATACTAGCATTCCAAATTTATATCTAATTTTACAATGATTTACAAACAAATATAATTAGGTTTCAAAAATAGAAATAATACAATAGTTTAACACCACTTCAAATAAGTTTATAAAAAACGAAAACTCAAGTAAATCACTATTTTCACAATAGATTGTACACATACTTTCACAAAACTCATAATCAATCAAATACACAGTAAAATAACTAGATTATTTAGTTACCTTAATCCTTTTGTCACAAAAAGGGTTATCATAGCAATTTAATTACCCTTATAAATTTTGCTAACTCAAAAATGCTTGATCAATATCTAATCTATAAGATTAAACAATAATAATTAATTTACAACTCTAATTAGCCACATTTTAGGCTAAATTTGTGTACCACACTACCGAAATCCCATCTTTGCCAACATCAACACCTACAACACAATTCATCATTCTCATCTAGCATCCATAGGCCTAATAACACCAAAACACTAGCCACATTATCCCTAAAACTAAAATTCCCACTAAAGGGTTCGTCCAAATCCTAGCTCAAAATTCTAATTCATTATAAAATCCTTAAACCAAAATTTATAAACTTGATTTAACTCCTCAAGACTCCAACTAAGGCAAAACCCAACGGAGAACGACAACAACATCTAAACCTAGCCAACAACCTCAGAAATTCAAATGTAGAGGAAGGGGAGAGGAAAGAACACTTAACGCAAGGTGTTGCTGCATTTGAATGCCTCCCTAATGCTCAAAAGATAAAGTCCTGGCAGAGAAAACCTCCTCCTCCCTCACCCTTTATGTTTCTCTTCTATTTCTCCCTCTATTTAGCTCATGCATACGATCTGATTATGTCATGTTATCACACATCCGTCGCTACACATGGTACGTCCGCCATGGTGGATGGCACAATGAGGCTTGAACAAATTTTAGGCCTCACTCTGTGCTCGGTCCGCTTGAACTCCAATCTAGCCTACTTTTAGCTATTTAATGAGCTAATAACCTCATTAGTAGTCTAAAAACATCATTAATTTATTAATTTATTAAACATTAAGTGGACAAAGTTGAACTAGGATAAAATGTCTATGTAAAGCTTTTCTTCCCTTCATTCAGGTTTATTTTATAATATCGTTCCTTACTTATCTTTATTTTTACATTACTTGCTTTAAATTTTAATTAGCCCAATTCATCTCTCCTTTTAGGTGGGTTTTCCAAAGGCTAGTGTTCGTGTGCAAAGGACTTTGAACACAACTCATCCACCTGTGGATGAAAGCAAGATCTTTATAAATTTAGAAATTCCCCTATTTAGAGTAAATAAAGAAGAATTACTCTTTGATTCACAAATTTCTTGAGTTAAAAATATTTGGGTTGTTACATTGACCCTTAAGGTCCTCTAAAATTAAACTTATGGCAAGAAAATAATTGTGGGTAGTCCCTTCACATTGAATCTTTTATTTCTCATGTAGCATCCTCTAAAATTAAACCTTTCCAAATAACCTTCAACAACCTAACAGTTTTATTTTTGAGTTTTTTCTCTTTCACATTTTCAATTCTCACTGTTTCCACCATAAAAGATAGATCAGGTTGCAACTAAACCTTTGCATATTCAAGCATGTGGTAAGGGTCTGGTTGGTTCCTTTTCAATTGAGATACATAAAATACATCATGAATCCTTGAAAGATTTGGCAGTAAGGCAATTCGATAAGTAACTGAACCTACTCTCTATAATACCTCAAAAGGCCCCATGAATTTGGAGGTGAGTTTTTTAGACCAAATTGTCCTTCCAACACTTATTATTGGGGTTACCTTAAGAAAAACATGATCTCCCACTTTAAACTCTAGTTTTTGAGCTATAAGCCATCTCTATCAAATCAAATCAATTTGTTGAGTCGTTTGATTTACTAAATTTAGACCCAAAAGACTTCTCCCTCCTAAGTCCATCCAGCATAACAAGGACCTACACTTCCTCCCTTAGAGTGCCTTATAAAGGGCCATTTTAATATTGGTATGATAGCCCTTAGTAGAGTTACATGCTCCTTTTACCACATGGCTATAGGTTTAGTAGTTTAGAGATATGCATCTTACCACGTAGTAATAAAGGATAAAACATAATTAATATCAACAATACAGTCCAACCAGGATCGTATAATAAATGTATATCAATTTCAATTCCATAACATATATAACCTTCTATGATTATGATAATATTCATATATCCACTTGTCATATTTAATTATCAACATTAATTTTTATATATTTATAATGGTTGGTGATTAAGAATGAAAATAATTAAACCCAAAGTTACTTCTATCCTTTACATTAGAATAGAATACGCAACCAAAGACCAAACCAAATGCCCATAACAAATTCAGCACCCAACCACAAATATATGTAGCCTACAAGTTTAAACATCATCCTCAAAACTCCATCACAATCAACTATTATAATTTTTAGCATTTTAAATATTTTCCCAAGTACCAAATCTCAAGTTGAAAATGGAAAACCAAATCAATTCCAAACTTCATCAAATTTTAAACATACCTTCCTTGGAATCCAAAAATTCTAACCCAAATAGTAATTTAGTCAAAACATCACCTAATTGCTCAGTACAAAAATTCCTAAAAAATTTGAATTAATCAAACCATAAATCCAAATTTATCCCAAAAATTCAAATTTATCCTCAAACTTAATAATAAAAGCTTAGGGTTTAACCCAAAATCTCTAGATTCAAAATCCAACCAGTCCAAGTCCCAAATAACCAGCACATCTATATTTCTAGTTTTATATTAACCTTAATAAACCTCAAATTAACATAATCCTCTCATTAAAAACTCATACTAAAAATTAAAAATCCCTGTGAATTCCCACCCACGAGCTCCTAGGTCTCATTAGGGGTGCTTCACACAGTCTTTGAACAAGAAGGCAAGAATTGAGAGCATACCCAACGTCACCATTCCAATATACATGGCAATTGAGACCTTCTTTGTGGGCTTGTTCATTAGTGTTGTTACTATCATATTCAAAACTATTGCCCCATCAAAACTTGCCAATGGTGTTTGATTATGATCTGACGTTGGTCCCATAGGATCCTCATGAAAGATAGGATTGTCGAGAAGATTGGGGTGCACGATGGCGGTTGTGGTGGCGACTTGATGGTGGTTGGTGGTGGAGTAAAATCCTTCAGGAACAATTGTTAGTGCAAAATTTTTCTCGCCTTAAATTCATGGAAAGTTTTGAAGCTCATGGTCAGTCCGCTCTACACTTTTATCTTAACCAAACACTAATGGTTGGTCCCCTCTATCGTATGATTTTGTGTGATTAATGGAGAACAAGGAGCAAGAGATGGGTTTGTTTTCCTTTTGTGACAGGGAATTTGGTAATTAGATATAAAAAGTTATTTATATTGAAGGACTTTGTGTGATTATATAGCTATTTGACAATTTCACAGGCTTTACCCTAAAAAAAAAAGTGATTAAGGCTCTTTTATGTTACTGTGTCCCAAGTTACATGCATTTCTTTCTCAATATAATTAATTATTCTCAAATTCATAAACAATTGAGTTTAGGAGAATATGTTGTTATTTTTCTAAACTCAATCATCACTAAATCTGTAAGTAATTAATTAGAGAAAATGACAATAAAATCTCTTCAAATTATTTAAATGACAAGCTGATCTTTCGAAATGTCATAATTCTACTGAAGTTTTTAGAGACCTTTATGTTAATAAATTTTAAATTAAAAAAATTATTTTACCCTTATTGACAAGTTGTAATTTCTTATTTAATTCTTGTGATTCTTTAAATAAAGTTGTTATTTCTTAAACAAAAGTTGTAATTGAGGTTTGTTATTTTAATTTTTTTTTCAATAATATAAATTATACTTGATAAATTGTGATTTTTTGTTTAACTTTTGTGATTCATAAAAAACAAATTTGCTATTCCTTAAGTAAAACTTGTGATTGGGGCTTTTTTTTAATAACAAACGTTATATTTGATAAGTTATAATTTTTTATTTAACTCTCACAATTTACAAAATAAAATTTATTATTTTTTAAACAAAAATTGTGATTATGACTTATGATTAGTAATAAGTGTAAAATGATCATTTTATTTTAAAATTTATTAACATAGATATCTTTAAGTACTTTAGTGAAATTATAATATTTTGAGAGATTAGATTATTATTTATATAATTTAAAAATATTTTATTATCATTTTTTTAATTAATTATGTGAAGTGAAACCTTAAATTAATGGATAATTATATTGAAGTCTCAATAAAAGTTAATTTCAATCAGATTGTATGTGGCATTTGATTGTAATTTTCCCCTAAATTAATCCCCTCTCCCTCTTTCCCCTGGTGCGTTTTCGGGCTGGACTCATAACGTCTGCATTTTCATTTCGCGCGTGTTGCTCAGGGGACCCCTCTACCCTGGCAGCGGCTTGTCGTCGTCTTCTTCTCCGGCGTGTCCTTCGCTATTCTCTTCTTCGTCGACTCAAGGTTAGTTCTTCTTCTTCTTCCACATTTTTCTATTCGATTTCCTGCTTTCTGCCATGATTTCGAGTTGTTTAAGCCTTGAACTGATTAATAAGTAATCGATCGTGTTATGTCGTTTAACGGTGCCGTCTAACCCGCCTATCTAGCAATTCGTTGTTTCTTTAATCAATTAGTTTCTGTTCTTTTAATTGGTCATTGCTCATAAAGCTGCAAAATTTTCTTGTATTCGTTTAACGGAGATCACAATGTAGCCACTCCAGACCCCAAGAAAGTCCTGTTGCAGCATACCCCAACCCGTGACAATCTGTAGCTAAAATAAGGCACCTCACATGTTGGTAATGTATTAAAAATAGTTTGCTATCATATGGGGTCAAATACTCCCATTATGTGATTAGTTTACTTTTTTTCCCCGGAACTGAGATTAGTTTACAGAAAGCATAACATTTATAGTTGAAGGATAAGGTTAATATATATATATATATATATATATTTTTAATTGAAGGGAAAACGAGGGAAGATATTTACCTACCCTCTGTTTGAAACTTTAGTGAAAATACTAGGGAAATAAATTATTAGTTCTATATTTTGGAAGTAAAGAAAGGGAGTTTAAGGCTACGTCTAATACAGGGGCAGTTGGGAATTTTTCTCTCCGTCTGAAGTGTTGCTCATTTCCGGTGGAATTGTGTATAAAAACTTGCAACATAACAGTAGGGTATTCTAAACGCTCTATTCTTTTGAAGGAATAGTGATTAAGCCGATGTGATTGTTTACTGCGGAGAAGAAGCATCCAAATCTATAAAATTTACTTTGTGCAAATGTTTCTGTGAACTTTAGTATACTGTGTATTTCTTGGTCATGAACGTTCTGTAATACATTATTAATTATGGATTAAGTTAGCTCTCTTCATTTTAGTCTTTCATCTCTTTATGCTGCTTGGATATGCATGACTAATGCTTCTTGACAGTTTTTGATTGAGATAGAAATTATAGTTTGGTTTCGATTTATTAATGTTTTTGGATTCAAAATATCACTTTGGTAGTTGCATTTGTTGCGTAGTGACATTTCTTGCTTTGGTTTAGGAGTACAATTTCACTCAATTATTGTTGTTATGCTGATAGTTCATTCTCACTGAGTTATTACTTTTTGCATATCAATTACATCTTTGTTTTCTCTGTGGTTTTGGCTTGTTATATAGATAAGCAACCATAATAGGGAAGGAACAATGAAGGATATTGAGGGAGAAATTATGGATTTTGAGTATGAAGTTAGAAAGTTGATTAATTTTGAAGTAGCAAATGGAGGTCCTATGAACTTAAATCATGTGCTACAAGATTGAGAACGTCGTAGGTGTATATGTATTGTACAACTTGTTTGTATGATTGTACATGCAATTTATTTGTTGGGAGAGATGTCAAGACTAGTTAATAAGCCTATAAGTTGATGGTAATATTCAAAGAGAGAGCATGAAGAGAATATTCATGCAAAAATTACAAGATATGGAACAATGTCGTGATGTTCTTCACATGGGACCACAAGCATTTATGCAATTATTAAAATACATATTTTAACAACTAATTTGATTTTAAATTGATTTGGCTATGTTAATTTTAATATAATTTCTGCTTTCAATTTTTTTTTTTTTACAAAGATAATGAAACATGATATATTATGATATTAGGACATTATAGTTATTATAATATCTGTACATTTTCTTCTCTTTTTTTTCCTGTCCATCCAAATAGGAGGAGTAATAACTTTTTCTTTCCAGTTTTCTCTTCTCTCTATTTTCTCTCTTTCCATTTCTTTCCTCTCAACTTTTCTTCCTATCCAAACGAAGGGTAAAATTAAGCATAACCCCAACAAAAACACAATCTCCTAGTAAGAAGTAGAGGATAAGCATTTTGTCATTGGATGCCATTCACCTTTGTAAGCCTTGCGTGGTTGTTCTTGGGCAAGTAGTGAAGAAGGTTATAACCCTAGGGCTTTGTCTACTCTGAATATTAGGTGAGATTGATGTGCTCCCTCCGTTCCTATTTGTATGACACATTCTAGAAGTAATTTTTGATCCAAAAATATAGGACACTTTGTAATAACTAAACTGCTTTTTTCAATTTTTTTTCTTTCGTGATTAGCGTGAAGGTTATACAAAAGAGTTATAGAAGAAGATAGAGAGGGAATCGAGAGAAGAATAGGAAGAATAGAAGGGTTGAAGGAGAAGAGATTGAGAGATATTAGAGAGAAAAGAGATGCTAAGAACTCTGATTTCATTAATCTATCATCATGCCTTTTAATTCAGACGCTAAGGTTTTTATATAAGGACTTATAGGAACCAAATGGCTAACCTAACGGCTAAGTCACCCTTACTAACTAATGTCAATATTATAAAATCATAACAATACCCTCCCCTTCAAAAGATCCTTGACCTCAAGGATCATGTACAACAAAATGTGGAAATTTTTGTTGGAATTGATACAATGGCATCCATGATGCTTCTTCATTAGGTAGTTGTCTCCATTTGACCAATATTTCAGTAGTAATCCACCCCCACTTCCTCCCAACCCGTTTCTGCAGAATACTATTAGGTTCTGCAACTGATAGTAATTCTGGCCAATCCAAAGGTGGATGTCATTGCTTCACTTTAGGATTAGGGCAAAGCTTTAAAAGGGACACATGAAAAGTAGGATGGATCCTAGAGTCAGGTGGCAGTTCAAGCTCATACGCAATGGCTCCTATTCTTTCCAGCACCTTGTAAGGACCAAAAAACCAAGATGCTAATTTTTGGGAACCCCTCACAGCTGTAGACAACTGTCTATAGGGTTGTAGTTTGAGGAAAACCCACTGTCCCACCATAAACTCACGATCAGTCCTATGAGTATCAGCTTTTTGCTTCATTATGTTGGTAGCATGATGTAAATGATGCTTTAAAATCTTTAACATTTCTTCCCTTGCAATAAAAGACTTGTCTAGCACATCCAAATCAGCATTGAGTAAAATAAGGACAATGGATAGGAGGATTCTGACCATATAAAAGTTCATATGAAGTAGCCTTTGTTGCTATATGATAAGTAGGGTTTTACCAGCACTCAGCTTGTGACGACCACTTGCTCCATTCCTTGGGTTGTTCCCAACACATGCATTTTAAATAGGTTTCAAGGCACCTATTAGGTACTTCCGATTATCCATCCATTGGAGGATGATAGGCTGTAGAGAGATGTTGTTGAATACCTAAGATTTGTAGAAACTCCTTCCAAAAACCACTTACAAAAATTGGGTCACGATCACTTATAATCTTAGCTGGTGCACCATGCAATTTATAAATACAATCCATAAAAATATGTGCTAATAAAGATGCTGAATAAGGATGAGTAAGAGGAATAAAATGGGCATGCTTACTCAACCTATCTATTAAGACCCATATTGTATCCTTATCATGAGACCTAGGGAGTCCTTCAATGAAATTCATGGTAATACTCTCCTAAATTCTGCTTGATATGGGAAGAGGTCGTAACAGACCAGGTGATCCTATAGCTTCATATTTACATCTAGCACATGTCACAATGCTTAGCAAAATCTGTCACGTCATTAATTAGCCTTTTCCACCAAAATAGACCCTTAGTTCTGTGATAATTTGCTTGTACACTTGAATGTCCCTCTTGTGCACTAGCATGAAGCCATTCCACAATTTGTTGCTGTAAATTCAAATCATTTCCTACCACTAACTTCCCCTTCCTTCTGAGCAAACTACCATCCCATGAAAAATGACCCCAGATTCCATTATTTTCTTGCATCTTCTTCTGTATGTCTGAAATCACAGCATCATTTTGCCAGCTCCTTTTGGTTTTCTCAAGTAATTGTGGCAAAGAAGTATCTAAGACCATCTGCATCAGTTGCTGTTTTGGCACTCTAGAAAGAGCTTCAGCGGCAGAATTTTCATTTCCCTTGTTATATTGTATCTCAAAGTCAAATCCTGCTAACTTAGTAACCCAAAACATCTGAAAAGATGTATTTAATTTCTGTTCAAGCAAGTATTTCAAACTTCTTTGATCTGACCTGATTATAAACCTTTGCCGTTCCAAATATTGGTGCCAATACTGTACTGCTAATACCACAGCGATTAACTCCTTCTCATATATAGAAATTTTTTGATGCCTATCAGCTAACCCTTTGCTAAAATAAGCAATAGGTTGACCCTCTTGCATCAAGACAGCACCCACACCCACTCCACGCACATTAGTTTCTACTACAAATTGTTTAGTAAAATCTGGAAGTCTAAGCATTGGAGCAGTCATCAAAATTTGTTTAAGGTGGTTGAAGGACACAGCAGCTTCCTGGGACCATAGAAATCCAATATTTTTAAGAAGGGTTAGAGGTTTAGTCACAACTCCATTTCCCTTGACAAACTGCCTGTAGTACCCTGCCAACCTTAAAAATTTTCTCAATTGTTTGATATTTTGAGGCTCTGGCCAATCAGCCACTGCTTGAACCTTCTTTGGATCAGTCCTGACTATATCTCCTCCAATTAAATGCCCTAGGTCTTCCACTTCAGTTGCAGCAAAGGAACATTTACTTTTTTTAATAAAATACTGATGCTGCCTTGGTATTGAAAAAACCTGTTCTAAGTGATGCACATGTTCCACAGTGTTAGCACTATAAATCAAAATATCATTAAAAAAAAAAAACTAAAACAAACCTTAAAAATGGTGTGAAAATGCTATTCATTGCTCCTTGAAAAGTGGCTGGAGCGTTGGTCAAGCCAAATGGCATAACCAGCCACTCAAAGTGTTCACTGTGGGTCTTCAATGCAGTCTTGCGAACATCTTCTGGCACCATCCAGATGTGATGATATTCGGCCCTTAAATCCAATTTTCTAAACCACCTAGCTCCACTTAGCTCATCAAATAGGTCCTTAACTAATGGGATGGGATATTGGTTTTTAATAGTTTGTTTGTTCAACTCCCTATAATCTATACACATTCGCCATCTGCCATCTTTTTTCTTGACTAGCACTTTAGGAGTTGAGAAAGGCGAAACGCTTTCCTGTATGACCCCATTTTTAAGAAGATCTCCCATGAGTTGTTCAATGACATCCTTCTGTGCTGTTAGATATCAATATGGTTTCAAGTTAATAGGGTTGGTGCCTTCTTTCAAACAGTTGGATGATTGTGACCTTCTTTGAATGGTGGTAAACCTTGAGGTTCTTTAAACAAATCAGAAAAATCCTCTAAAATAGCAAAAATCTCATTTGGAGATCTTGTAGCTGTTTGAACCAAAAAGCATTGCCAATCTTCTTGTTGACTAGCTATGCATGCAGTAAATACATTTGATCTTTTAAACTACTACTGAACTCCAAATGCTTAGGTTGAACCATCTTCCACTGATTAGGAACATTAGCTTGCAATTTACATAATTTCCCTTCATACCAAAAGAACATGGTGAGAGTTTCGTAGTTCCAAAAAGCATTTTTGATGCTTTTCAACCAATGCAACCCCAATATCATGTCATAAGAATGCAGCTCTAAAATTTTAAAATCCAAAATAAAATCCAACTCTTGCATACGCCATTTGAAATTTTCCCAAACCCCATGCACCTTTAATTTTCTTCCATCAGCAACTTCTACCCAAGACTCATGGGTATCAATAGGTTGCCAACCCAGTTTGCTTGCTAACTCCAAGTTTAGAAAATCATGCGTGCTCCCACTATCAATGAGGATCAGAAGTTGCTTCTTGCCAGAATGGCCCACTAGTCTCATCGATGAAGCACTTTCAATTCCTTTCATGGCATATAGGGAGATTAAAGGAGTTTCTTCTTCATCAACTCTTCCCTTGTCTTGTTCACAGGTTGAGGCTTCTTTTGGAATTTCTAGCAACTCAATATACTGTAGTTGCATCTTCTAGTGTTGAGGACACTTATGATCACGGGAGAATTTTTTGTGACAATAGAAAGCATCTTCAGCTATTGAGAGAAATTTCAGGTAATTGGATGTACTTTTTAGAGCAGTGTTTAATGAAAAAGCTAAAGAAAGACTTTTGAGAAGTAGATGTAGCCTTTCCCTTTGACTAGGTCCCACTATTCAACAAATCATTTTTATACGGTGTCTAGGTTTGTTGTGAAGATAGTGACGAGGCACTCGAAGACACAGACACCTTGATAGAAGCCTTAACACTTGTCTTCTTCTCGGCTTGCCTTTACAAAGTTATTTCCTGCATGTGGGCCAATAATCTTGCTTCTTGAAGAGCTCTTGGTTTTAAGAGCCTAATAGGCCCTGCATATTCTTCCAATAGCCCTTCCATACATGCTTTAGCTAGCAATTCTTGTGAAAAATCTAGTTTACAGGCCACATTGTCAAACGCGTCATTAAAATTAGCTAGGGACCCCTTTTGTCGCAGTCTCATCAGATCTCTAAGAGGTGTCTTGTGAATGGGTTCGAAATGCTGTTTAAGAGCTTCCACATACTTGTCCCACGTGGGGTTTATACCGAACCAAGTTCTTTCCATAGAGTTATGCCATGCCCAGGCCTTTTCGTCCAAAGGAACTAACGCCATTTTCACTTTGTCTTCTTCTAGGGTATCATCTAATTCGAAGTAATGTTCGCATTTTCTGACTCATCCTGAAACATCAGAATGAGAGAACTTTAGAAAGTCCATATTTGTGAATTGGGTAGGCCTCCAATAGTCTTCACGATGACGATGGTCTTCTTCATGTGTGCAATGATGACCATTTCTACCTTGCCTATGACGTCGATCTCCGTTGATTGATTCTTCCTCTCGGTCACGCATCAATAGTTGAATTTGGTTTGACAGACCTATAACTTGATCACTAAGCATGTTGACGGCGTCTAACTTGGTGAGTCTTTGCTCAACTTTATGCAATCTTTCTTCCGTTTCTTGCTGAATTTGGTTTCTTGTTTTTACCATAAAATGTAGAATGAGTAGAAGGGAAAGAGGGTGGCTGAGGAGCGTTAGATTTGATGCCACTATTGTAGGATTATAAGATTTAGAAAGTTATAGAAGAAGGTAGAGAGGGAATTGAGAGAAGAACAGGAAGAAAAGAAGGGTTGAAGGAGAAGAGATTAAGAGATATTAGGGAGAAAAGAGATACTGAGAACTCTAATTTCATTAATCTGTCATCATGCCTTTTAATTTAGATGCTAAGGTTTTTATATAAGGACTTATAGGAACCCATCGGCTAACCTAACGGCTAAGTCAACCTAACTAACTAATGTCAACATTATAAAATCATAACAGTATTAAATGTAATTGCATAATGACTTGAAGTCAAGGGTAAAAATGAAAATTCATGTCTTTTTTTTATAATATTAGAAAAGGAAAATTGACTTTTCAAGATGTGTGAAACAGTACTACTACAAGGACTAGAGGGAGTATGTTCCTCTGGCTTTGAATCTAGATTTGAATTTGTTCCTTGCATCATCTATTTCTTGCGTGGTTGTTCTTGCTTTGTTTTAAATTTTTCACTTTAATTTGGCCTTGAATCTGGTCGTGTAATTGTTTAAATATTTATGCTTTTGAATTTGGGAATATTTACAGATTGACTTTAATATTGTTTACAAGTTTTGCTTGAATGGTGTGTAATTAGCTATTACACTTCTACCTATGCTTTTGATTGTGGTGTTTTGCAATGTTGGACTTGTTGCGTATTGGCATTTTGTTTATTAGTCTCTTCATATTATCACCAATTTATAAAATTCTCAAGGCAATTGCGATGCATGATCTTGTAAATGACTTGGCTTGAGTTGTGTCCAAGTAGCTAGGACAAAAATTAAAAGGGTATTATATTAACTATGCATATTTCAAAGATTTCAGTGGGGGCAGATGGCCCCACTGAATGCAATATAGGTTCACTTAAGGTGTTGATGTTAATGAACTCTTAGTTTTGCTAGTCTCCCAATTAAGTGTGTTGTTCTTATGACAGTGAAATTTGTCGTGGTAGAACTGGGAATGCTTGAAATTCAGGTCAATTTATTTGTGAAATTTTGATCATTTAGATTTTGATAAAAATATGTGAAGTGATTTTGTAGCACATAGGTCGAAAACTCTTGTCTAATTGATCCGAGGTATGTATACAGATTTATACGTGAGAGAAGACAATCAAATCTCCAAGAAATAAGGAGACTGAATTAGGAGAAGATATTCGAGAATAAATTACCTAAAAAATCTCTATTTTCCCTACCCACGGTATCCCTTTTAATAATAAACAATATTTACATTAAATATAATAAAACAAGGTCAACCACACTCCTCCTCAAGTTGGATCGTAGATACTAATCATGTCCAACTTGCTTATACAACTATCAAATGCTGGTTTGTGTAATCTTTTGGTGAGTACGTCAGTGGCTTGGAGTTTTGTTGGTATGTAGACGAGGTACACAACTCCTTCTTCAACCTTTCCCTTATAAAATGTCTATCAATTTCCACATGCTTGGATCTTTCATGTTGAACTGGATTTAGTGCCATACTTATGGCAGCTTTGTTATCACAATACAACTTTAGTGCAGGATCAGTCCTGACATATATTTCATCCAGTACTCGCCTTACCCATAGTACCTCTGATATACCTTGAGCCAACACCCTTAGTTTTGATTCTGCACTACTCTTTGAGACCACTCTTTGCTTTTGACTCTTCCAGGAAACTAGATTTCCCCATACAAATGAGCAGTAGCCTGATGTTGATCTCTTATCCTTGTATGCTCCTCCTCAATCTGCATACATCTGTGTAAATTTCTGTTGATCATAGGTTTTGCTTCTTGAACAATAACCCTTTGCCTGGTGTCCCCTTCAAGTACCTTAGGATTCTGTATGCAGCTTCCATATGCCTTTCTCTAGGGTCACACATATACTGGCTTGCAACACTTACTGCAAAAGCTATGTTTGGTCGAGTATGAGAGAGATAAATTAGTTTCCCAACTAGCTTTTGGTATCTCTCTTTCTCCACAGGTCCATTCTTCTCTTCTTATTCACAATCATCCTCCTTAGATTCAACTTCATCTTCTTCATTTTCTGTATCTTTCTTCAGTTTCTTCCTTTCCTCTTCACAACAATGGGTGTCTCTGTAGGTTTACACCCCAACATTCCTGTCTTGATAAGTAAATCGAGAATATATTTTCTTTGAGACACATAAATCTCTTTCTGTGATCTTGCAACCTCCATGCCTAGAAAGTATTTCAAGTTACTAAGATCTTTCACTTCAAATTCCTTTCCAAGAGCCTTCTTTACTCTATCTACCTCTTCCCTATAGTCACTTGTGACAATTATATCATCAACACATACAATGAGAATACACCTCTTACCACCTTCCATTTTTACAAACATCGTGTGATCAGACAGTCTACCCTTCAATCTTCAAGACTTTCGAGAATTTGTCAAACTAGGCCCGCGGTGATTGTTTTAGGCCATACAAAGGCTTGAGCTTACACACTTGATTATTCTTTCTTGCCTCAAAACCTAGAGGTAGTGTCATAAAGACTTCTTCCTTAAGGTCACCATTTAGGAAGGCATTTTTAATATCTAGCTGATGGGGAGGCCAATCTAGATTTACAGCCACAGAGATCAGGATTCTGATGGTATTAAGCTCGGCCACAGGGGCAAAAGTTTCTTTGTAGTCCAAGCCATATGTTTGAGTGAACCCTTTTGCCACTAATCGTGCCTTTAATTTGTCCAACTTACGTGTGGCATCATTCTTTAGGGTGAACACCCACTTACAGGCCACAACTCTTTTCCCTTTTGGTAGCTCTATGATTTGCCATGTGCCATTTTTTGTTAAAGCATTCATCTCCTCCACCACAGCATTCTTCCAATTTGGTATGCTAAGAGCTTCATATACATCATTGGGAATCTTTACTTTGTCAAGGTTAGTTACAAAATTGTGGAATTGTGAGGATAGAGTCTGATAACTCACAAACCTTTGGATGGGATGCTGTATGCAAGTTCTAAGTTATTTTTTGAGGGCTATAGGTAAATTTGCCTCCACTTTTTCATCTTTAGGAGCCTCTTGTGGTTTAGATTCTGGTTATGCTTCAGGTATAACAGTCTCCCTTTCTCGCCATTTCTTCCTTGAGTAGACTATTGGTGTCTTTTCCAGTTTTTAGTGCAATCTGAAAGACTTTTTACTTCAGCTTTTGAGTTTTGGCCTAGGAGATTCGATCCTGAATTCGGTGGGCTGTTGGTTTAAGAGTTCAGACTCTATTTGAGGGTTTGTTGGTGCAAGAATGAAGGGATCAGAATCATGAATGGTGGTGAATTCTTTACCCCTTTGCCTCTCACTTTCCAAAGACTGAAAGTCACTCCCTCTCTCCCCCTGACTTGAAGTATTTGGGTAAAAGGACTCATGCTCAACAAAGGTAACATCTCTGCTTATGTAAAGCCTTTTGTTATGAGGATCAAAGCATTTATACCCTTTTTGTGTAGAGGAATAACCAAGAAAGATACATTTGACGGCTTTAGGGTCCAGCTTTTGGGAATGATGGGAGTGAACATAAGTGGAACAACCAAAAATTTTAAGTGGTAGGTTGGTGTCAAGATGAGTAATGGAGTGAGATTCTTTTAATTTCTCAAGAGGTGTGGTAAATGAGAGGACATGACTTGGCATGTGGTTGATTAAATATGTAGTGGTAAGGATTGCATCGCCCCAAAAATATTTGGGGACATTATAAGTAAATAGCAAAGCATGTGCAACTTCTAAGAGATGTTTGTTTTTCTGTTCTACAATACCATTTCATTGGGGAGTGTTAGGACAGGTACTTTTATGGACAATTCCATATTCTGTTAGGAACAGATCCATGATTTTATTGAAGTATTCAGTACCATTGTCAGTATGGAGAACTTGGATTTGTGGTGTCAAACTAGTTTTTTATCATTGTGTAAAATTGAGAAAAGACAGAAGGCACGGTGGATTTATCTTGTAGTAAGTAGACCCAACACATTCTAGTATGGTCATCAATAAATGTAATGAACCATTTAGTATTTGTATGATTAGCAATACGAGCAGGACCCCACAAGTCACTATGAATAATGGAAAAAGGATGGGTAGATTTATATTCAACAGGTTTGAACACATATTTGTGATGTTTAGCAAGCTCACATTTAGCACAGTGAAATGAAGAAGTTTTATTAACTTGAAATTCAGGAAACAAATGACACAAGTACTGAAAATTTGGATGATCCATTCTTCTATGCCATAACATAAGATCATTAAAGTCTTTATTTACAGAAGTAGATGCAACATGGCATTGGATTCGAGACTAAGACTACTCACAGTTGATTCATTAAGATAGTAGAGACCGTTATGCTCCTTAGCACTGCCAATCGTCTTCCCTGATAAGGGGTCCTAAAAAATACTAAGTAGAATAGAAATGAGCCCAACAATTTGCCTCTTTAGTCAACTTACTTATAGAGAATGAGTTACAAGCCAAGTAAGGTACATGTAAAACATGATTTAGTTTCATAACTTCATAAATAACCACACTTCCTATTCCTGCTATTGACGAGGAAGACCCATTAGTTGTACTCACTGTTTCATTCCCAGCACTAAGAACATAGGTATTGAATAATTTAGCATCTGAGGTCATATGATCAGTTGCCCCAATATCAACAATCCATTTGGAGTTACTATTAAAAGTAAGCAAGGCACATTTACTTTTGTGAGCCACGGATGCAGTATGATTCAGTTTTTGGTTTTTCTCATTCTTCTGCAACACACTGAGCATCTCAAATAGCTTACCTAGTTGTTCCTTATCAATTTTAGATATTGAATTTGGTTTATTTGGTGGTACATCATGAGAAGTTTGGTAACTTCATTGCTTGCCTTTCTTCGGCTTCTAATCGGTTGGCTTTCCATGTATATCCCAACAAGTTTCACTGATATGCCCAATCTTCTTGCAATGTCCACAAGTAACCCTCCCTTTTTGGTTCTTCTGGCTCGAATCAGTGCCCTTGCTCACAAGTGCAGCAGTGTCTAGGGAAGAAGTTGGTGCTCCAGGAGTCATTACCTTGTATCTTGACGCCTCACGACATACCTCTGAGAATACTTCTCTAGTGGATGGGAGTGGTATATGGCTCAGAACTCATCCCCGAACATCATCCAGAGATTGATTTAGTCCCGTGAGGAACTAAAGTACACATTCATTCTCCACTTGTTCCTTTTAATGGGTTGCATCATTACTGCTAGACCATTCCACTTTTGTCATCAAGTCTAATTCTTGCCATATGGTATTTAGCTCCAGCTAGAAAGTCGTGACATCACGTTCTCCCTATTGTAGCGACCATGCCTTTGTTTTAAGCTTGTATATTTGTGCCAAATCCTTCCCATTAGAGTGTGAATCTCGCACAGCTTGCCAGATTTCATGAGCTGACGGAAGAAATATGAAGCTCTATTGAATTTTCGGAATCATGGCATTGATTGGCCATGATGACACCAATGAATTTTCGGTATGCCATTGTTGTAGCTCCTTCATACTGGACTCTTCTGGAGTTTTTGATGAGCCATCAAGGTAACCCATCTTTCCTTGGCCTCCAATCGCAAGTTGCATAGCCTGTTCCCACACACGATAATTCGTGCCATTGAGTTTTATAGTAACCATGAGCATCGATGATCCATTATGACCAGTGATTGACCTGAGAGGACCATCAGCCTTGTCTGGATCGATTTGCGAGGACCCGTCACTCTTCGACATTGGAGAAGTGTGAATTGGGTGCAACTCATGCGACTTGTCTTTGGTGCCTTTTGTCTCTGAGTTTTCGGCGTTGATGCTTACTAGTGGCTCTGATACCATGTAGCAAATAGGTTGAAAACTCTTGGCTAATTGATCCTGAGTATGTATAAAGATTTATACATGAGAGAAGACGATCAAATCTCCAAGAAATAAGGAGACTGAATCAGGAGAGGATATCTGGGAATAAATTACCTAAAAAATTCTCTATTTTCACTACCCACAGTATCCCCTTTAATAATAAACAATATTTACATTAAATATAATAAAACAAGTCAACCACAGATTTACTCAATTCTAGTCACTGGAAAACATGGACTTTAATATTTTTGACAATTTTTTTTTCAAACAATCATGTTGACATTCTTGCAGTAATGCAATTTTGTTGTTTACTTCAATTGACAAGATTTTCTTCAACTGTATGCATTAAGGTCATGAGGTCTGTATTAGCAATTGAAATTGCTACACTGTCGTTTGGCATTTTGTACCCCGTTCTCTAATATTTCCAATTTAGCTGGAAAGAAGTGCATTCACATTCTGTTGTTTGGGGAACTTTTTTGGAAATATAATGGGGGAATTTTCAAGTATATGCTGTTAAATATATGTGAATTGCATCAGTCAAGCATTTGGAAACAGGATTTATATTTTGTAAATAATTTTATTGTCTGGACCGAATTTGTATGATATATTAATATGAAAGTTGTATGCATTCCTCTTTGATTGCCACTTCCCATAAAAACTTGGCAGTAGGTTATATTTTAAATTGTTCTTTCTGCTTTTGGGACCAGAATCCAGATCAATTCAAGTTTGAATATTCCTGATTTGATATGCTTAATGGGTTGTGTGATCAAATGTGTATGATTGGGTTCGGTTGGAGCAGTGAGGCTCAGACCTAGGTCAAATCCATTGTCATCCCTAGTTTATGTTGCTACTCTCTTACCACTTTCAGTTACACTTTCCAGTTTATATATGTACTATGATTGTATGGTGTTTTTTCATTCACTTTTGGTTTTTCTGTTAACCAGTAATACCACAAAGAACATGGTTTTGCCAAATGCATCTGAGGACTTGTCAACAGAAATGGAAGTTGATGCATATAGACGCCTCTTTCCATTGCAGTATTATGAGCGTCATCTTGTTGAATCTATTAGGCCTGATGGCAGACCACTCGGAAGGGCCAGAGATACAACTATAGCTCTTGGTTAGCTGCTTCCTTTGTTTACTTACAATCTCTGTGTCTTCTGCTTATTAATTACTTCATGTTTTTAACAAAGTGAAGGCTGTTAACTTCCTTCATCAGGGGCTGTTGCATCTGCTAATGGATCAGCCCTTGTTAAGATCGGATCAACTGTTAGTCACTCTGTCTCTACTGTTCTTGATGTCTTTGTTTATTGAGGTTATCATTTTTATTGTTTAATGCACTTCAATCACATAATTCATTAATTTCACAGACTATGTTGGCTGCTATTAAAATGGAAGTTATGACTCCCACCATGGAGTCCCCAGATGAGGGCTGTATAGGTGGGCCATCATTTGCTGGTCAACTTGGACAGTTTTTGCCCCCTTCTTATTGATTCATGTGCGTTAATTTCTGTCATTTCAGCCATTGATTTCCACATGCCCCCAATTTGTTCTCCTATTGTGAGGCCAGGCAGGCCAGCTGAGGTAGCACCAGTTGTGTCAAAGCAGTTGTCTGACACTATTTCAAGGCAAGCTTCTCATTTTAAAAGAGCTCTATGCTTATTTGTAATTATGATCTGTCACTTTGTTAGGTTTGGTTAATTTGGATTCTGCATGAAGTTAACATTTACAAAGTCTCCCTCCCCCTCCTTTTTTGTGTTTAAAATAACAAGAAAATATGAAGAAAACGTTTTTAGTTAGTGAAAAGCTTGAATGACATGCTTTAACGAAGTTGTGAAGTTTTGAAGAACAAGAGTAGACATTTAATATATATAGGATTGCAGTAGGATTTCACAAATTTGGCCAAGTTGATTCAATTTCAATCTGTCAACTATATTGTACTACAAATATGTTGGTCTTTTGTGCTAGCCTTGTAATTCTTAAATGCATCAAGGTTCTTTTTCTCAATTTAATCTATAGAGATTTCTTGTCCCATCTAAGTCTATTCCACTCCCATCCACGGCATGACTGCATTTCTTTAAATCTTACTGTGTTGGTGTTTTGTTATTTTGTTGAGGATTGATGACAATCTACATATTAATAATTTGGGGCGTTCTTATCTGACAAATTGGATTCCTGTTAACATCACCTCTTTTGTTCTTGTTGACATTTTTATTTTTATAGCTCTGGCATGGTTGATGTGAAAGAATTGTCCTTAGTCAGTGGAAAAGCTGCATGGATGGCATACTTGGTAAGCTCTTAGTTTTTATTGTTTGGATGACCATGGTCAAGTGACAGGGGTACCCATCTTTATCATACAGGATGTTTACTGTTTGGATGCTGATGGTGCTATTTATGATGCTGCTTTACTTTCAGCAACTGCTGCCTTATCTCATTGTAAGTGTTTCATCTTCTGTGTTATTTGGTCATACTGTGAACCTTTCAGAAGTTAGATCAGATTGTGACTTTTCTACTTTGTTCGTAAAGAATTCATGTATTTCTATGGACCTTCTTGTAAACTGCTAATTAAATATACCTGAACTATTAACTTAGCTGTGATGCATCTTATACAAGTTTCCATGGCTGGCAGTGCAAATTCCTGCCGTTTCTATGAATGATGATGGCAAAATAGTGCTGATGTCTGAGGAAGATGGAGAGAAGTTGGCACGAGAGGCAGTGAATAAGGAAAAGAGGAAGCTTACATTAAGAAGCATTCCATTCTCATTAACATGCATACTTTACAAGAACTACATCTTGGCTGACCCTACTGCAGAAGAAGAATCCATCATGGAAACTCAGGTGACCATAGTTTTGGATTCATCCAGTCAACTGATATCTCTATACAAGCCTGGTGGATCAGTTCTTGCTTATACGCCAGCTATTCAGGTTTGTTTACACTTTGTTTCCAAAAACTGAAATTTCATATGGCATCGATGAACCAATGTTAGATGAACCACCCCATTATGTTTTGGATGTTACCAATTACAAGTATTATCCTATCTGAAATTAATCAGATCTAAGAGCATGGAGTATTTTGCATTGTGAAAACCGCCAATTGCATCTTGTTTTGTCCTTAAGATTGGAATAAGACAAAGTAGACCTGAATTTATCAAAAGTTATGTAGTACCACGATTGATTCCCAAGGTAAATAATTGCCTTACAAGTAACTGAGATAAAAGATTTCTGATCTAATGTATTTGTATTGTTTCCTTAACAAGTTATTGTGGATGTTCATTTCATTTGGGCCATTAAAATGATGGTACATACTACATAGATGATTTTAGAGACATTTGTTGAAATAGGAGTTAAATGGTGATTGATGTGGTTTCAGGATTGTGTGGCACTGACCAGGCAACGAGTAAAGGAGCTGCAGAGCATCTTAGATGAAGCAAATTCTGCTATGGAGGTTGAGTAGATTGGTTTGGGCATTTGTTTCTGTTTTTAGTTCTTTGTACATTGTAGATCGTTTTAACGGCAGCTTTCTTGATTCTCTGATTTCAACTTCTATAACAAACCAGTTTTTTTACCCCCTGAAGAACAGGTTTTTCAAAGTTTTGGCTGATGTAGTCTTGTTTTGTATGATTTTAATTATATGCTGCTTTATACTTGTAATAGTTTTATGAAATGTTACTTCTGCAATAGGGAAAATTACAATTAAGGATGTATGAACATCGGTAATTATTTATGACCACAAACTGCTGAAATTGAATTTCAAGATCATTGTCTATTTTTGCAGTTTAAAAGATAATGTTTCGACTAAAACACTTGTCTGAAATGCACATTTATTCATTTATTTTTAGAGCTATTTTAGTCACTCATAACAATAATTTGTAAACTGTGCAGAAAAGGATCTTGGTTCTTAAATTCAATTTCAAAATTTCTTGGTCCTTAATGATTATTTCAGATTTTCGCAGGTCTCTATTTGTGAGTTTTCCTTTGAAATATGTCCTGAAAAGAGGAGTCAATTGTTCCTTGACGCTTGGGGCAGTGTTGGGTACGTGTAGAAGAGATTTGGTGGAAAAAAATGAGGCATAGTATTTTTCTAGTTGAGTTTAGCGAATGGCAAAGTGAGAGAGTTTTCCCATTCTCATCACCATTCTTGAATCGGCAAGATTCAAGCACTTCAGTCTTATATTTAGGTTTTCATTTATGTAGGTAAATTTTTAAAATTTTATATTTAAAATCTCACATTTAAAATTTATAGATTCTAATTTAGTTATTTCAATGATATAAAAAATTTCAAATTATAATATTAAAATATGTTGTTTGGATTTTAAATAAAATTTTAAATTTTATGTTTGAATTTAAAGGTAATTTGGATGAAATCGATGGTTTGGTCCTAGTCAAAGTTGACGATCCAGTCTCGATTAGGGGTGGCAATATGATCTTGGTCGACTTTAGCTTTCCAAACTCAACCAATGTTAGTGGTTTACTCTTGATCGGCAATGATAGTTTGGTTTTGGTCAACATTGATGGTTTGATACTAGAAAATGTCTAAGGATTAGTACGAGACGATTACAGTAGTCTAAGAGCTGTGGATTGGGCTTGGATAACAACACCAGGACATTCCTTGTTAATAGCAATGTTTGACGTCGGATGATGAAGGCAGATGAATCAAAGATGGTGATCTCAAATTAGTCCCAGATGGTGATGGTAGCGGTGAATTGGCACAAGTTGGATGTAATGGACTGGCATCGGACGATGGTAGTAGACCAACACCAAATGATGGCACTAGATCAACATCAAATGATGACAACGACGACAAACCGGCATTGGGTGACAAAGGATGGTTGTCTTAGATGATGTTGCCAGTATTCCAGTCCTTTTTGTCACTAGTAGTCCAGTCCTTTTTGTTGCCAGTAGTCCAGTCATAGTCAAAAGTTGGTTAGTCGGTCTCGATTGTCCCCAGCAGTACAATCTTGTTGGCGCCAACTATTCGATCTTGATTTGCCTCAATTGTTTCATCCCAATCAAAGGTGGTAGTTTGGTCTCGATTAGTGCTAATAGTTCTGTCCTTGCCACAGTCGATCGTTAGGTCCAAGTCGATGTTGCAGTCTATTCTTGATCAATACCGGCGGTGTGTCTTAGTCCTTGTCAGTGATCTGATCCAAATTGATTTTATTCGTGTGATCCAAGTCAAAGTTAGCCGTTTGATCTCGGTCAGTGCTGATGGTTCGGTTCCAATCAACTTTGGCCATCAAGTCTTGGTTGACGCTGACAACCTAATCTTGGTCGTTGTTGACATTTTGGTCTTGATCATCGCTTGTGGCCCTGATGGATAGAGCTGATAATTTGCGTAGGTCAGGCTTATTGGTTAGGCTCAATTTGGGTTGAGCTTAAAGTATCATACTTGCTACAAAAAGCCAATATAGTCAAGCTTGGCTTTAACTTTTTTTGGCTAGGTTCGGCTGGCTTGTTGGACTTGGCCAAAATTATCGACTCTACATACATAGAGTGAAATTTTAGGGGTCGAGTTTATTCAGGTTAGGCTCAATTCAGGCCAAACTTATTCAAATCAAGCTTAAAGTGTCACACTCTCTTAAAAAAAGCTCAGTCCAATGCATTTTCGGGCGGGTTTGAGTTGGCTTATTGGGCTTGACTTGAATTACTAGCTCTATTGATGGATGTTAGTGATAGGCAATGATGTCGAAGTCGATAAGGTTGTGAAGTTGATGAACGAATGTGAAGGAAGAGATAGACTTCCATTGAAATTTGAAATAATAGAAATTTAAAAAGGATTTAAAATTACAAAAGGATTCAAGTAAGATTTGGATTTGACCCCAAATCTAAATCCACACATTTTTAATTACCCAAACAATGTATTTAACTCAAATTCAAATCCAAATTCACATACATCCAAACATAACATTATTTATCTTAGTGATAGTCTAATAGTTTTATAAAATATTAAATTTTAACCGTTGAGTTTTTAATTCAAGAATGAGGATGGGATGAGGAGAAGAAAAAGAGAGAAATAATGAGATCCAAATCCATAATCAACAGCATTTTAAAGTTTCAACATTAATTATTTCCTCAATCTCAACACACTTTAATCAGTCGCAATATCACATTGCAAGTCTAATAACAAACAACTCAACTCAAAATCTTAATAAGCTAAAGTTCCATTTAAATTTCAACACAAAATCAAATTGATAAATTCGAGGTCTTCAACTGCAAGACCCCATAACCCAAGTAATCCAGCTTCCAGCAATTAACATATGCAACATCCTGTGGGAACAATCATCTTTAATCTAGAGAGAGAGAGAGAGAGAGAGGAAATCATAATATTTATATATCATTATATAAACTAGAGCACTACCTATTTCAATAACTTCTAATTTGAAAAATGTAATATCGTGAACAGCCCACCTATTTCTCTTTATTTTGTTTATGTTCATGGACAATAACTTGAACATGTGCCAAAATGCTACTACATACTTCATACTCTTGCATGGTTCACCATTCACCTAATATTTGTTTTTTCGATTGGGCTTTCATTATTAGTTTTTCACGTATTTGTTCTTTCACAGTAACTCTTGGTTGTTCAATGTCTGGAAATTCTGACTTTCGGTTTAGGATGAGAAAATGTAGTAATATTATTCTTTGTTCTTCCCACGTTGCCTCCAGAGCGGTAATTCTTATATAATGTGCTCTTGTCTTTTTTCCTGGATGATTTAATTTCCGTATGAGATGCCGACCTCCATAACGTTCTGTCTCTGGATTTTTCAGTTTTGAATATACTGATTTCACGATAAATAAAACATCTCTCATACACACAAGATTCATTTTATTTAAAATAATATTTATTATCAAAAACTCAAATTTGTAAAACCTTTACCATGATAGAAAATAAAAATGAATGACATTTTTTCAAATACTACCATGGTAATAAAAAAACTTATCATGATAGAAAAAACAAAACTAATAATTTAAAATCTTATCATGATAGAAAAGAGTCTACCATAGTAATTAAGAGATAAACGATTATTTAAAAACATACTATGATAATTTTTTTCGTATAATAAAACCTTTTATAAACATTAACTACTATGATAATAAAAGAGCTACACAAATCCAAATAGATCCACCATGGTATTTAACCAAAACAAATTTATCTAATTAGAGGTACCATAATGGGATGCCATTTAAAAAAGTCCTTAAAACTTTATAATAAAGATATAAAACATTTTAAATAGCGGAGCACACAATTCCTAGGCTTACAATTCTCCAAAACAAGTTTTTCAATAAATTAGCTAATAGCTTTAGTTTTAGACTATGACACCTCAAAATTATCAAGTTTCCTTTAACACCTTTTTATATACTTTTTAAGTTTTTCAAACCTTAACCAAAGCTAAGAGCTAAGGTATAGCTGCGAATACGGGCAAGCCTAGCCCTTATAGGCTTGGCTCTTAAAGGCCTGACCCTTGAGCCTAGTTATATATTTTTATTTTCTTTTTTGAGGCCTGGCCCTTATATAAAGGGCTCAGGGTCGGGCCTGAAAGCCTTGTTAAAAAAAATAAAAAATTAAAATAAAATTAAATATTATAAATTAATTAAAATATTTTAAAATTTAAAAAATTAAAATTCACACAATATTTTAAAAATTAAACAACATATTTAGAAATCTAAAAAATACACATTCATAAATCCAAATCTAAATCCTCCTTGTCCTCATCATCTACGAATAAAACATTATATCCCTCGGATGTAAGTGTATTTGTTGAAGATGGAAGTGAAAATTTAATGTCAATTACCTTTACAATTTCTTCTTCATCACCTACAATAAATATTAACCAAATCATATCATTATCAATCAAATATATATATGTATGTGTATATATATATATATATATATATAAAATAATCAAGCTTATCAAGGCTTGGAGGGCTGCTCGGGCCCGAGCTCTTTTTCACAGGGCTGATCAGGGTTAGGCTCTCAAGCCCGGTTTCTTTAAAAAAAATAATTTTCAAAGCCTGAACTCTTATTTAAACAGGACCTATAAGCCCAACCCTTTAGACCCGGCTTTTATTCCCGGCTCTAACTAAGTTGTGGTAATATTTGACCATACAACACACATCATATAACACTGGCATAAATACAAAGCACAAAATAATCTCATAGTCAGGTTCTAGTTACCCAACACATTTATACTAAAAATTCCAAATATGTAATCATAACATAAATTTTCAAAAATCAATTTAAGACCATGAGGGGTAGACATAAGTCCCGTGATGTAATTTGATCCTTCTCCTCTTTACTTGGGGCCAGATCCAATAGGTGGCCGTGACAAGTGATCTTTGTGCCACAAGCTGTGGTGGATGTACAATAAGCTGTGAAAGATGTGATAAGTGTATATTTTATAATTAAATAGGTTTAGGTTTTAGTTTATATTTGATTAAATTTATTAAGGTTGCATGCCTATTTAATTAATATTCATAGATTTTTCTCATGTGACTTAATTATAAAATAAAAAGAGATTTTGATGGACAATCTATTCACATTTTCTTTTATTTATTTTTTTAGGGAATTTGTAAAAGAAGATGAGCCTGAAAGATACAATATATATTTATATATACACAAATTGAAGAGTTCGGATATGGGACGCAAATGACGAATTCAAAGGGGGAAAAACAAAGAAAGCAAGAGGAGATCGGTACGATGCGCAAGATTGGATTCAAATAACAAATCTGATTAAATCCAATTACAAAGATAAATAGATAAAATAATATTTTAAAATTTTACAAGAACGATGAAGTACAAATGCAGTTTAACTATAAATACTTCCCTTCATTAAGAAGGAAGTCATCCAATCACTTATTTGAGTATTTCAAAATTTTTTTTTGAGATATTTAGAACTCGTAGAAGTATTTTAAAGGCTGAAAGTGAGATCATTGAGGAATTCTATAAATTATAACAATTTTTTTTTACTCCTTAATTTTTTCTGTGATCATTTTTCATGATTAGGATTTTAGAATGATGTTATTTGATTTTATTATGTGTTTCTAAATTATTTAGTTGGGGTAGGGATATAACCCAACTGGAGAGCTAGTTTTTTATTTTCTTTATTTTGACTCTTTACATTATATTTATGAATATTTTTTCTTTTTTCAATTATATTTATTTTTCATACCCTTCATGTTAATTTTATGACTGATCATCATTTAATCAAATCTATAGATAATCTTGATGGATTGAGAGGTGAATAGAGAACCTAGATCTAGAAAAATAGACATAAATAATTAGGCTAGGGATAGTTTTAAAAATTTGTGTTAACTTAAACTATAGCTTCACAGTATAATTAATTATTTGGGTGTCGTGGGAAAGAAATCAACACTAAGGGACTCATAATTCGAGAGAATATTAAAACACTTTATGAATAGTAGTCATTATAATTGATTAGAATCAACTCAAGGGGTAGAAACTAATAACCTATAGGGTGAATCCTAAATCCCAACACCTCAAGTGATTGTGTTTTTCTCATCAATGTTTTCTTGACTTATTTTTATTCTCATTAAATTATGCATTTTATCTACTTATCTCAAACTATTAATTATTTAAATCAGTAAAAGCACAACTTTTTTGGAGGTTTGACACCTGAAATACTCAAGATAATTTATTATTGTGATTTAATACACTTGTGGGAGTGATCAAGACGTGCTTGTTTGCTAAAATGTTTGTTTTACCCTTGTTTTGTCCTGTTTTAAAAGCTCAACTCTTTTCTCATATTTTTACAAACTTTTATACTTTGATTTTAAGTATTTTCAAGTGTACATCATTAATCTTTTTCAAATGATTTTGGGATACCATTGTTTTTAATATTTCAAATTCAATTATGAAAATTAACCTTAGCCAAGGCTGATCTTTAGCTTTATTGATTGATTTAATTAATTGAGTTTATGATTGGTTAATGATGGAGGTCATTACAAATTTGGTATTAAATTCTCGAGTTTTAAGAGCTGATGCTTGTGAGTCGTCGCATTAAACATTAAGCATGCAGACGGCAATATGTATTCTTTATATTTCCCTTTTAGTCTGATTAGCCTTTGTATTAATCATTTTGACTTTCTTGTGATAACTTTCATCCTTAGCAGGGAGAACAGGAAAAAACAATAAGGTCCAAACCACAGAAATACCATCACCATCCCAAGGAAATAGCAATTTTCTTAGGTGATTGGGGGATGAGGTGATGGATCTAAAGAAAATAGTTTGTGAGCATGTGAAAGAGATTCCTAGGGTGAAGCATCCTAGGAGCATCAGTGGCGGAAATGTTAGAGCAGTTGGCAAGGAACAAAACCCCATTACTTCTACCGCTAGGAAGACTAGTTTTTCCTGCCAGAAGTGAGGGTGGAAGCACAAGGGAACTTGTGCTAAGTGCAAGATGTGTAGTGGAGGGCATCCGGGGAGATGTTGGAAATGCCTTAAGTGTGGGAAGTTTGTGCATAAAGTGAAATGTTGCCCGGAGAAGCTAGTCCCTCGAGTGGATAAGCTTACCATCTCGTGGAGAATGTTCTTACCTCTTAGTAATACTTCTGGTGTTATAATATTATCTTGTTAGAGATGTGGCACTTTGTTTTAATTCCTGAGTAAAAGAAGCAAAAATGATACGTGTACTTTACATTGTGTGCCTTGTGCGATTAAATATATGAGCAAGGAAGGGAAAGTCAATCTTAATGAAAATGTTCTTAATTGGAAGATGAAGGAATTATTTGAGAAATAAGAATGATATATGTGACTTATACCTAAATTAACTTGGTCTTCATGGGAAGTTGGTCGGAAAAGTTAATAAATACTTTCCTCTATAAAGGAAGAGGTCTAGACTCGTAGTGTGGTATGAAATAATGTAGTTAACAAGATGAAGAATTGGAAGACTTATAAACTGTAGTAAAAGTGGAGCATGTGAATCTGAGTTAGAAATATAAGTCTTGTATACATTAAGTTGTTGAGATAATTGAAGTGTATTAATTTGTTAATGGGTGATGTGACTATCTAGACACTAATGGTGGGACATACATAATGAATGTAGAGAGGAGATATAATAAAATATATTAACGAGATGATGAGAATGAATTTTAAATGGGAAGGTATTATGTAAATCAGACTCCTTGCTTTGAATAATATAAATCCCTCTCAGTAAGAAACTAGTGCAACACATAACATGATTAAAAGGAAAGTTAAATGTTAAAAAAAATTGTGGCAATGGCATAATCTTTTTATACTGTAAACCATAATTAAATTAATGCTTATCTATTGAAACTGCTTTGGAATGCTGTGCCATTTGAGGGTTTGAATTGTTTCCTATTCTGGATTGAGTTTAGGTTATTGAAAGCTGATTAGCATGTTGATTGTTGATGAACTACTATACATTGGTTGCTTTGCCTTTTCTAGCATGCTAATTGTTGTTGCTGATGAAATTGGTTACACTATTCTAATATGTGGTGATGGCACGAGCATGATTCATTGGATTCATTAGTTTAGCATGATAATTGGATCCTTTACAAGTATGCTTGGTTGCCTTGGAAATTGAAATGATTTGGTTTGACTTTTCAAGAATATCTGTGTTTTAAAACTTTCTGTACGTGTAATGCGCTTGTAGGAAACAAAAGAAAATAAACAAATTTGTATGATGTTGATGTTAAATAAATGGCTCGTTCATGCTTTATACTAAATGGATAGCACGCGCGGAAACTTTAAAATTGTATTCAATATTAATCCTAGATGTAATCACACTTGAAAGTGCATTTAAATTGTGTGATTGTCCGCTTAGAGGCATAGATGTAATAGCCACTATGAGGTCTATGGGTAGAAGACTGAGTCTTTAGTGTGGCAATAACAAATGGTGACTTGTACATAGTAGGAATTGGTTTAACTGTGTCACTCGAATTTCTTTTTCTTTTACTTAAATTATAGGAGTTGGATGAGAGATAATATTGCAAGGATTATTGTGAACCAAAATGAATGGTAATAACTTTGGATCATAATGTAAGGATAGCTGTGAGATACATGTATTAAACTGGAGTACATTGTACTTTTTGGACCATCGTAAATTATAAGAGTATATGATTCAGCAGAATTAGTTTGTACTGAGGAGACATGCTAGGAAAAATGATTGTGGTTATAAGTGGACAACCTCGTGACTAAGGGTTAATATTGGAGAGAGAATTTCGTTGGTGTAAAAGTCGTGACTATTGGGTAACAGTGCCTTGAGCAAAATAAGTTTTTAGTAAGAATGAGGATTGACAAGAGAGAATAGTATGACGTATTAGAATTGAGGCTGCAGAGAAATTGTACAAGGAATCAGCCTAGTGAGAGGATCAAGTGTGTTTTCTAGATAAGTGTAATGATTCTTATAGCCTTCGGATTTATGACATTAAGGAACCTCTGTAACGAATGATGGTTACAGTAGTAATAGAAGCTCACGAGAGAGATTAAAACGAAGCATGTGAATTGTAATGTGTGGCCTGTTAGGGTACATGGGTAGCAGTAGAAATAATACAAATGAATCAAGTAACTTGAACTTGGAATAGTGTATAGGAACGTTTGAATGAATTAATTTATAGATTAGGGTGACTGGAATGAGTTAGGTGAATTAATTTGTATGAATAGTTGGTTATGCCTTTTGGTTTAACCAATGCACCTAATACATTTATGGTATTAATGAACCATGTTTTTAGGAATTTTATAGGCAAGTTTGTTGTGGTTTATTTTGATGATATTTTGATTTATAGAAAATCTTTGACTAATCATATGAATCATCTTAAGATTGTTCTTGATATCTTGAGTGAATATAAGCTTTATGCTAATTTCCAAAAATGTTTCTTTTATGTGGATTCTATTATGTTTCTTGTTTTTTTTTTTGGTTGGATCCTAGGGAAGTTTTGTAGATGAAGACAAGGTCAAGGTTATATGTGAATGGCCAACCCCAAAGAATGGAAGTAACATGAGGAGTTTCCATGGCTTAGCAAGTTTTTATAGGAGATTTGTTAAAGATTTCTCTAATATTGATGCCCCTCTTAATGAATTTGTTAAAAAGAATGTAATTTTTAATGGGGAGAAGAGAGGGCTTTCCAAACCCCAATGAATTTGTTAAAGTTTCCATGCCCCTTTACTTGTGTTGCCTAATTTTTCTTAAATTTTTTGAAATTGAATGTGATGCTTCTAGAATTGGTATAGGTGCTATTTTGATGTAGGATTCTAAGCCTATAACTTATTTCAATGAGAAGTTAAGTGGCGTAGCTTTGAATTACTCCACCTATGATAAGGAGTTGTATGTTTTGAAATGGCCTTAGAAATGTGGAAAAATTACTTATAGTCAAAGGAATTCATATTCATTTTGATAAGGAAATCTTGAAATTTCTTAAGTCTCAAGGAAAAACTAAATAAGAGACATGCTTGTTGGTTGAAATTTATTAAGACATTTCCTTATATGATTAAGCATAAGCAAGATAAAGAGAAGATGTTTGCTGATGCCCTATCCAAGAGGTATACCTTACTTTCCTATTTGCATGCTCAATTACTTAGATTTGAGGTTTTAAAAATTCTTTATAAATCTAATTCTGATTTTGGCAAAATTTGGAAATATTGTGAAAATTATGGGTTAGGTGATTTCTTTAGATTTGATGGATTTCTTTTTAAGAAAAATAAATTGTGCATTTCTATTTACTCCATGCTTGAGTTACTTACAAAGGAGGTATATGGTGGATGTTTGATGAGACATTTTAGTGTTAAGAAAACCCTAGATATTTTGTCTGAGCATTTTTTTTAGCCGCACATGCAAAAATATGTCATATTTATTTTTAATAAATGCATGAAATGTAGGCAAGCAAATTCTAAGGTCTAACCTCATGGACTTTATTTCCTTTTTCCTGTCCCTTCTCATTTGGAGCATATCTTCATGAATTTTGTGATTGGATTGCCTAAATCTTTATAGGAAAAGATTCTATATTTGTTGTTATTGACAAATTCTCTAAGATGGCACACACTATTATTTGTGTTAAAATTAATGATGCTGTTAACATTGTTGATTTATTCTTTAAGGAGATTGTTAAATTACATGGATCGCCTAAGACTATTGTGAGTAATAGGGATGTGAAGTTTCTTAGTCATTTTTTGCGCACATTATGGAATAAATTAGGGATTAAGTTACTCTTTTTTGCAACTGCCCATCCACAAATTGATGGTCAAATTAAGGTGGTCAACAAAATTATGACCACTCTACTGAGAGCTATAATTCAAAAGAATTTGAAGAATTGGGTGACCCAGTTGCCTCACATTGAATTTGCTTATAATAGGATTGTTCATTCTTCTACTTCTTATTTTATTTTGAAATTGTTTATGGTTTTAATCTTTTATCTCCCACTGATGTTATACCTTTACCTTTTTCTGAACATGATAACATTGATGGTAAAAGAAAAGCTGAGTTTGTGTACAACCTACATGCCAAGGTGAAAGCTAACATTGAGAGGAATAATGAGCAATATGCCAGGAAAGCTAATAAAGGCAGAAGACATGTGATCTTTGAACCTAGAGATTGGGTTTGGGTGTATTTAAGAAAAGAAAGATTTCCTAGTCAAAGGAAATCGAAACTTTAAGCTTGAGGAGATGGACTTTTCCAATTTTTAGAAAAAAATTAATGAAAATGCTTACAAAATTAATTTGCCTAGCTCTTATGGCAATGTTTATGCCACATTTCATTTTTTTATTTATCTTTATATAATTTTGTAGATTCAAGGACAAATCCTTTCCAATTAGGAGAGAATGATGGACCCCAAGGCACTGATGGCACTGATGACATGGAATTGATTGCAAGGAAGTTTGGAGATGGTGTGCAAGCTCAAAAAGAAAACATAGGTGTGAAGGAAGAAGCTCAAGGAGTCTAACTATTCAAGTCTAATATGCAAAAGACGCACTATGACACGTTGGAGACCCAATGACAAGAGCCTAGACTAAAGCTGTAAAGCAAGCCTTATTCTCTCTTGTGCAAGAGATCTAAGAGCTAGAGCCCACTTGGAACACGTTCCTTAAGCCAAAGAAGACTCCTTAGGTGTGTTCAATGTTCTAAAGATCTAAATCTAAGAAGGCCTAAGTCTAAGTGGTTAAAACCTTAGTACTAATGGCTTGATTTCCTGGCAATATGGAAGTCAACATTCAATTAGATTTGAAGCATAAAGGGGTGGGATTCTCCCTTGATTTGAAGTTCCCTTGATTGCTCCAATTTGATTACTATTTGGTTTCCTATTTTTGTAAGACTTGATTTGATTCCTTTTCTTTAGGTTTGAGATATTAGTTTATTATTTCATTTCAGTCTTAGTTTCTTATTTTGGAATCTAGTCAAAATTAGGTTTAATTATATTATTTTTAAATAATGTAATCCCATGATTTTAAGATGCATAATCTCTAAGTCATATGGCTGAAATTATATTATTATTGTCCAACTAGGGTTTGAATTAGGGTTTTTGAGTCTTCTTAAGTTGCTTATATATAGGTTTGCATTTCTACATTGTAACCTAAGTTTGATTTGAATAATAAGAGTATTTCTTATTTTTAGAGTTTATAACTCTTGTGAGCTTAGAGCTTGTGGTGGCATCTTGTGTTGAATACAAACATGATCAAGAGCTTGATCAACTCTTATGATGTCTTTAAATGTTAAGATTGCTAGAGACAAGTGCTCTAGAGGATCTTTTCCTCAATTTCTATTTTTTTTGTCTTCGTCTTCTTCATTTCTTGTGTTGATTTGTGTTTCAAGATTCTGTTCTTAACTAGCACTGTTCTACTTCCACATCCCCTATAAACTAAGATAGTTAAGGTTATTGCTATTATTGTTATTATTATTATTGATATGGTTATTATTTATTGTGATTTTTATTATGTCACTATTGAAGACACATTTCAACATTAATTGAGCATTAAGAAAATATTTGTTTTACAAGTTAGATTGGAAGTGAGTTTAGAGCTTGGTAGCTAGTCGAGAGCTTATGGATGGACAGATTCTTGGGTTGTGAATCATAGAAGCTAAGGAGGTTTTAGTAGTGTCTTGATTGAGTTTTGTGTAGGGTGAATTGCTGGCAAGACCAAGTTTTATATACAACATCCATTGGGTCAGACCACCCAATGTGGCTGCAATGTGAGACTTGGTAGCATTCTTATTTAAAGGGAAATGCTTAAATTATGGACCTAATAGTTGAAATAGGTGATCTTTTAGGAGATAATAGATGAATAGACAAGTCCAATTGCTAGTGATAAGAGTCAACTTTGTTAGGCCAAAAGAGTTTGATCGAGTAGAGTATCATAATGATGTTAAGCATTAATAAAGAGGATTAATTTATCAAAGTTGTGTAGCAAAATTTGTTGGAGGTAATTGTAACATCTTGATTTTTTAACTTAGAAATTTGTGTGTTTAAGAAGGGTAATTTGATCAAAATAAGAGATTTATGAATTAATAATGTTTATAGGACTCTAATAAAGTTTTTAGACAGCTTGGAGAATGAGTTAAGATAGTGTACGGGTCAACTGGGTTTGAGAGGGTGGCTAAAATAGCATATGGCACTTGCTGTGCCATGTGTCCCGATGCATGCACCTTACGCCGCGATGCATGGCCAAATTCTAGCTTAAACTAGATGCGAGATATGTCTGATTTCAAAAGAGAGAAAAGAAAGAAATGTGAGAGAGAGAGAGAGAGAGAAAGAGAAAGAGAGAGAAAGGCAAAGGAGGAGGACTTAGGGTTTGCTAGGGCTTCATCTTGGGGGCATTTCAAGAGCATTTTAAGCAAGAATCACCATTGGGTAAGCTTCCTATTCCTCTTCTTCCTCCTTTATGCAAAATTTCTATGGACTTAGGTATATTGGGGCTTGATTTTGTCTCTCCTTGGGTTTTGGCCAAACCCATTGACTTAGTTAAGGTTTTGGAGAGTTAAATCAAGCATCTAAACCTAGGTATATGGATTGTGTAGTGATTTGAAATTTTTAGTTAGGGTTTGGATAAACCCTAAGTGAAATTTGGGAGTTTTGGAATAATATGGGTAAAGAATTTGTGTCATTAGTGTGTTTGGGTGTTAAATGAAATTAATAGAGGGTGTTAGAAGTGTTGGTGGTGTTAAAATGGGATTTTGGGTATAATGAGTACCCAAAATTTAGTGATTAAGTGGTTTAATTATAGAAATAATTGATGGTTATCGTTAAATCATGTAGATTATATATTGCTCGTGTATTGTTACGTGTGTGGAACTTGTGGAGCACATATTTAGATCATGGTAACCCATTTTGTGACAAAAGGGTTGAGGTAATTGAATAATTTACTCTATTTAATTAAGTATGTAACTATTTATAAGTGAATACATAACCTTGCCAACTTGTGTTTGAAAGTTGCATATTGCGAAATGAATTCGTTGTGCATGAGAAATGATTTTCAGAATGATAAAATTATGAAAGTTTCCTGATATGAGTAATTTATGGCTTTGATATAAGTATGCGATATTTATGTAAAGTGTAAACATGATCATGTTATAGGGTGAGAGTTTACCTGTAGGAAGGAGTGGTAGAAGTTCATATGGCATTCATCTCCTTAGTGCCTAGTAAGGTGTGGTGTTAGAGATTATCTCTTTAGTACCCATGTGGGGTGCAGTGTTAGAAATTTCCACTCCTTACCATTAATGTGATGTAGTGTTAGAGTAATGACACCCTAAATGACACATGATAGGAAAAACCATAGTCTAGAGGTAGGATATAACACCTTTGGCTGGGTGATCCTACCAGTGAAGTTGTGCTCGGGCCAATCTGTGTGTGAGTTTGGTCCAATAGAGCTTTTGGGTTTAGTCGGGGTGATATGAGGTTTGGATGGTAGAATGATTATGTTAGTGTGGAAAAAACTTGTGAACACAAAGTGATTCTATTTGAATATGTTAAATGGTGTTTCTTTATATATATATAAGCTTTACTTGTTTATAGTTGTGCATGTTAATTGATAGTTCTGAATTATTTTGTTATTGAGATATTTATCTTACCTTATGGTTTTATTTAATAAGAGGCGGGTTAGGTAGTGACAAAGGGAAGGAAGGGACTATCGAGGATTGAAGAGCTTTACTTGTATAGCTCTTTCCCTTTCTATTTTAGTATTGTAATGGATTAGTATTAATTATGCCAACTTAGGATCACGTATTGTTTTGTAATCACTTGTATAAGAATTGTCATGTATGGGTGGGTATCTCAACCTAGAATGATATATCTGTATTGAAATTGTTGTGAAAGATTGAAATATTAATGCAAGTGATATGTTTGTGTTGTTGATGTGTTGGATTGGCCAAAATAATATTTATGATGAATTATAGACACCCTTTTAAATTCGTTATGGAATTAGGGTTTTGGTGGTCAATTTGTGTTTAGACTGTTATTGATATGCTATGATTAGTATCAAGTTGTGTGTTGTCCATTTGAGTTGGTTCAAGTGATCTCAAGGCTATTGGCACTAGGTTGTGGGTTTTGGACACCCTTGTGTGAGTTTTGAATTCAAAACGAACTAGTTTAATTTTGAATGTCCAACTTTTAACTAGTTGAGTATTTTTATATGAGACTAGTGCTAATAACTAGAGGGTTCATAGAGCTACATATGGACACTTGAATCATTCAAATCGAACGTCAGATGATGAAACAACATATTCTAGAAGTTGGCAGGGGAGCCATCATGAAAGCGAAAATGTCATGATAATAAGGATGTATTGTGGTACAAGACAGGTGCTTTGCGGCGCATTGCATAGAGGAGAATGTGGTTCCTCGATGGGGCCTTTTATAGAAATTTTTCATATTGTCCATTGTTGCATTTAAAGTGTTGAAATTGGTTTCTATGCTTTCACCACCTTATTTAACTTGTTTTAAACCCTGGTTTGAGCTCAAACATTTTCAAAAAATTTAAAATTTAATTAATCATTTTCTAATATTTAAACTAATCATTTGCTAAACTCTTGTGTGGTGATAATCTTATGTAAAAAATTTAATTAATCTTGATTATCATAATGGTATTATTAGAGTGTTGTTCTAATGATGTCAAGGTGGGCATTACGATAATGGCTTATAGCATTATATTTAGTTTAAGTTTTGCTGATAAAAAATATAAATTAGTTAACTATAGTTATACTTAATTATTTTTATATATATAGTAGTTAACTATTACTTTGGAATAAGTGCTTTAACATGTTTTTACCTATATTGTTTCATATTACATGAGATTTAAAAAAATAATTTATATGTATAAAAGTTATTTTATATTATCATATTTTTTCTTATCTTAAAATGATTACACATCCAAGAGTATTCAAAGCATTATTTTCATAACTTTGATATTTACAAATTATAAGAGTTTTCATATGCATGACATTACAGCCTTTATATTTACTCTCATGCATATTAATATTTGAATTAACTATTGTGTTCATATCATATCATTAAAGATTGTCTAAAGTAAAGATAATAGTGAGCATAAAGAAGAAGAAAATTGAAGTTGTTATTAGCATATTACAGTCAAGATTGAAGAACATAAAGATGAAGAGAAGGATGATTGAAGAAGAGTTTAAGAAGAATTAAGACATTCATATAAGCTTGGATGTGCCCTGGAAGCCTTAGACTTGATAAGTATAATATCCTCAGGCTAGAAGTCTTTATGTTAAACTCATTAATTTAGAGATAAAGTATTGGCATATTTGATTACATTGCGTTCATGTCCCTCGTCCCTCGGGAATGGCAAATTGACCATGCTTGTTTGGGGTCACTAATTTCCTATTAAGGATGGTATGTGGAATGTCTTCAACATTACCATAATTCACCATTGATTTTCACCATATAATTGCACACAATTGAAATTGGAATGCATTATGTATTGTCCAATTCAATTCAATAAAAAATGGTTTAAAAAGAAATGATAAATTGAAATGTTTAAAATCACTGGGATTCTGTTAACCAATTTTATAAGTTGTTTGAGATCAAACAAAGTAGTTTAAAATCATAACAAAAGTGTAGAAATCAAGAAAACAACCAATATAAATTTATAGATAAAAAATAAGATACTTGCTAAAATAGGGCTATGTATTGCAGCACATGGCACAAAGAGGTTATACCTCACTTTATACCATGTGCCGCGACGCACATGCCCTACTTTAGAGTAAGCTATTTTCACATCCAACATCCAATTTAAGTGATTCAAGTGCCCACACGAAGCTTATTTAATAATCTAACTAATAGAATGAGTTTGGTTTTGATTCAATAGTGCATTCAAAATTTAGACACTTAGATGCATAAAGATAGTTTTAAACCATTTTTCTCACATTTAAATGCTTAGATTCACACCCCTGTGCTATTAGGCACTTTTAACCTTGAATTAAGTCCAATGGACTTAGTAACACTTGATTGAACACACAACATCACATTTCATCTACGAATATAAGATTTGGCTATCTGAGTCCTTAAGTTCACAATAGGGCCATTTATAATTAATCATATACACACATATCCAATGGCCAAATCATCTTAACACTAATCACATATATATAAATGACACAATTTCACCACATGATTGCAATATCACCATATGTATAACTATTACTACTATATTACAATATCTATACACCTGTATAAGTATTTTAGCCTTATCACTACAAATTTTCACCACAATTCATCACATAATCATATTCGGGCTAAAATACATTCATAAATGCTATCATACAGGTGTATATGAAAAAATATAATGCATTTTTAGTTGGCAACTCTAAATTTGCTTTATATATAAATATGTACACATGATCAAAATGAGTTTAGCCAATACAATAAACAATGATTGGATAACTAATCTGTGCCTAACTCCTTCTCTTGTCCCTTCTCAATATCAAAACCTATAAAATATAAATCACGGAGTGAGATAATAGTCTCAATAACCATAGTGATCTATATTATTGATTAACAAATAAAGCTATAACAAGTGAGATGAAAATATTACATATAAACATATTTATAACTATAATATATATTCCATGTAACACCACAAAATTATCCATGACCCAATCTATCCAAACCTCTAGTACTCCTGACTAAACTTGTAGGCTACTCTGTAAGACCAAACCACATGTTTGGTCCAGCTCACCTTCCATGATAGGACTATATGGCTAAAGGCATCCTAAACCACTTTTAGACTACAGGCTCCTCTTATTTTAAGAGATTATGGTATTGTTACTCAAACTTTGCATCCGATGAATATAAAGAAGCGTAGTCTCTAACTTTACACCCATAAAAGGACAAAGAAGAGTAACTCCTTAACACTGTAACCTTTTGGGTACTCATGAGAGTATAAGTTGCATCAGGCATTCTGAGTTGACAGTAATACCATAAGGATTTAATCTCCACTATTTCTACTAGAATGCATTGAACCTTGATTTTGATGATAACAAAATAAGATAAGTTTGTGTCTTACAAGTTGAATAAATATAGATTAATGGCTTGTAAGGAAATTCATATTCATTGCCTTAAAAATCAATCTTTCATCCTTATTTTCATATAAATGTGCTTATTCCTAAATAGCCATGAAAGAACTTATACAATCTTGAATTCTTTCTTATTTGTTTCTCTCTTTGAAGTTAAGTATTTGACTTGATTTTAATTCCTTAAGGACCTTGTTGGATTATATGTTTTGATAATTACAAAACCAAGAGAAGAGGTATTTATTATATGTGTAAATAAATAAAGAATTATGGATGAAGATAAAACCTTAAGAGAAGATGAAGAGCCATAGGATAAGTCATTTACTTCTCTTAGATTCAATGTAAAAACTTTGAGATATTAATTACATTTTATTATCATTAAAATAGATGCATCATATTTAACTCATAAGTCTTATTTATGCAAATTAAGACTCATATTAATACTATCAAGTGTGCAAGTTATATCATTTTACCTTGTAGTGGTTCATAGAAGTTTGGTTTTTTACTGTCGCGATATCATACATGATTCTGTATGATCACTTGTGTGATTTAGCAAGTTAGGCACACCAACTAACATTTCATGCAAGAATCAAGAAGTGATCCACGTGTGATTTGTCACTTGTATTTGTGTGATGCTTTGACATTGTTTTGTGTTCCAAATCATGCAAGCAAGCCTTTGGTTCGCACACAAGATTTGTTAAGTTGTGTTTAATTGCATTTCTTCAAGAGCCATTTCATGTGTGAGAGAATATGGTAACCATGCGTGATTTTACATTAGTTCTCTTGAACGCACTTTGCCAAAATTGAGTCTTAAGTCTTTTCAAGCCTTATCAAGATGTACACAAGAAATAACACTAATAGCTAGTAGCACTGTTCTAACAATTTGTCAACTGCTAAAACTATATATGTAATAGAATTCAAGTCTGAACAAGAACTCTTGATCCTTGAGCAAACTTTTCTTTATCTAAGCATTTGAAAAGCTTTCAAATTGTGCTTAAATATATAGCATTCATTCATTATTCTTGAAAATAATTGTGAAAAAGTTCTCACAAGTTTATAAGCTTTCAACTGTATTTTATCTACTCTTTAAGAGAGTTTTTCTATGAAAGTTTATCTTATTCTTTTGAAATTTTGAAAAGGTGTTTTTTAAGTGTTTATAACAACTTATTGGATTGTAGCAAGGTTTGTTAAATTCAAGACTAGTTAAGTCTTGTGAGTTGTATTGTGATGGCAAGCACTTATTAAAGCTTTTTATTTTAGTTGAAAATCTCAAGTGTGATCTTGAGGACTAGATATAGGCCATGTTTTGGCTGAATTAGGATAAATCTTATATGTTTCATCTCTCTTTCCTTTATACTTAAGTTCTTCACTCCTTGAATTTTTGAAAATCTTTAAGTGTCATCTAATTCACCCCCCTCTTGGATGCCAACATATCCAATAGACCTTTGTATTGATTGAAGGGTAGCTCAAGAAAATTAGAATCAAAATTCAAATATGAGAAGCCTCTGTCACTTTCTGGAAAATCGATCCTTATTCTGGAACAAGCATCACTATTCTCGAAATAGCTTATTCCTTTGCTTTGTTCTTATTTATGAGTATTCTCCCTCCACTTATTTAGAAATACCTTAATATGAAATTTCCATCTTTATTTCAAAATAGCATATCCTTGAGATGTCTCTCTTATTCCCAAATATCTTCATGTTAGGTAGCCTATTACAGCTTATTTTGAAATAGTGCATGTTCCTTTATAAGTTATTTCCATTCCATTTCACATAAATTCATTCTCAAAAATAGCTTGTTTAGGAATAACTCTCACTTATTACCAAATAAAGAACCTCGAATCAATGCATACAAAAACATCTTTCGATAAAATATTCATACTTCAAAATAGCTTTCTCTGCCTCATTGATGTGCTGGTTCAAATTTGAAATAGATTCACCTGTTCTGAAATAAGCTTGAATATTCATACTCTATTTTTCATGAAAGAAATAGGGGCTTTTCAAAACTCTCTCAATCTCTTTTCTTTCCATCTCTTGAGAGTTATATGTGTTATATAATTTTTATACAATCATTCTAAACACATTCTTAGGATGATTGAGCTTTCTTTGATCTTAATCAAAATTTTTTTATTCCCAAATAGCTTTATTATTCCGAAGGAGCCTCTCACCTACCTTGTCAAAATATTTAATACAAAGAGATATTACTTTCCTTGCTGTAAAGCATTGTTACGTTGCCTTGTTTAGGAGAATGCTTAGATAAATAAGAAGAAAGAAGATGATAACTCTAATGACTATATTCAAAAGTACAATGGATCATTTATGAAGCCCAACTATAAATAAGAGAATTTATGAAGATGAAAAACAACAAACGCACACAAATGAGCTCAATCTATTCTTACTTATCGTTTACTAACTTTCTAAGATTATATTTATTACTTGAGAGCTTCATTGATTATGTATTAATTCTTAGAGAGATTATTTGACAGTAGTAGTTCATTCTTGAACCTACTCTATTTATTCTTGTTTTTCTGACTTGAAACAAAGGTTCTTAAACTCGAGGAGTTTAAAAGGGTTATACTATTACCTTTGTAAGGGGAAGTGATTTAGACTCTAGTGTGAGTCTGAGATTATACTGTGGCTACTAAGACTTAGTAAAGTTAGTGGAGAAAATCTCAAGTGGTACTTCAGGATTGGATGTAAGTTCAAGTGGTTGGAACTGAATTAGGTTAAACAACTCTACAAACTTTTCTCCCTTACTCTCTGTGATTGTGTTACTGGTCTAACTCATCTCTTTATTTTTAAATTATTAGTTAAATTTTTATAAAGCCCTATTCACCTCCCTCTTAGGCAAACTTTCAAGATGAACTCCTACCCTTAACATGTACCACATAAATCACAACAATTGATCCATATTTGAGTTTTCACATGTTTATTACATATAAAGTAAACATGCTATTGTTTTCTTTTCAAAAACATTTCAACTTTATAAAATGTATATTAACATACATTTATAATCTACCTTATGCACACAACTCGTAAACAACTTAATAAGTTACTAAATAATATAAACTATATGGTCACCTCAATCTTTTGGTCATGAAAAGGCTTACCCATGGTTTATAATTATTGGGATCACCTCTTGAATTACCATGAAGTCCCACACACCTCAATCTTCAACAACCAATACCACACATTAATTTCTTATTAATAAAAATACTTTTCACAATATAATTATCCAATTTTCTCCATTTCTTATTAATATTTCTGCCTTGAAACATCTAATGACTTATTTCTTTTGATGTCTCTTGACAACCTAGGATGAATTTGAATCTTAAACTTATTCCATTGATATTAGGAAAACAAGAGACATGAACTAAGCTAACGTCCCAAAAATGCTCAAAAATTTTCAAAATGACCAAAATACCCTTAGGCTAAGAATGAACCCTAAATTATTCTCAAGACCTAGAAATGCCTAATTATGCAAGAATTAATCCTCTAAGAATGCAATAATGCAAAAATATCATCTTAAAATGTATGCAAATAATGCAATATGTCACTCCCATTCTCTTTTTTCTAATAGACATCATCCTAACCTCCTTCACATCCTGTCACCTTTGGATTTTTAGCTTCTAATATGTTGTTTAACTGTAAACTCCTATTAGCTGACCATCTCCACCAAGGTACATCAATATTCCGATCTCCCAGTCTCCTCACCTCTCTCATTTTCTCATTGATAGAATTTGGTAAATACACACTAAACTTGTTCCAAACCTATACATCTAAAGGGTAGATATGGTCTGTTACTAGCACCTCTAGTTCTTCTGTAGCACTATTGTACTGACATGCTTGAGGGGCTCGTCGTGGTAGGGTTAATCAACAATCCTACTAGAACCGTATTCTTCTTTCAACCCTAAGCTGCCATGCCACACCCTTCATTGTCTCTTCCTATACTAAATTCCCTTCCAGGTTCTCAACCCCCCATTATGTTTCAACAGAATGTAAAATATACTCATCACACTTGTACTTTTCACGCATGAACTGTACTGACAAAGCACTTCTACATTTGATCAAATTCCATTTGAGTTTCATCGTAAAAGCTAGGTTTTGTAACTAAGCATGTCTAGGGCCAAAACCCCCATTCTCCTTCTTGTAGCAGACATTATCCCAAGCTCCTTTATGTTCTGTCGCCTCTTGATTTTTCAGTTTTCAGTATGCTAATTTCATGGTAAACTCCTCATTAGCCACACATCTCGACTAAGGTACATCTATATTGCCATGCCCTAACCTCCTAACATCACTAATTTTCTCCAGGACAAAACTTAGGGAAAACTTGCTTCAATCCCATGCAACTGAAGTGGAGATATAATCTTTCATCAGCACCTCATATTCCTCTGTGGGCAATGCTGTACATATATGCTTAAAGAGCTCAACGTGGTGGGGTAACCAACAATGCAGCTAGAACTGTATTCTTCTTCCAAACCCAAGCCGTAATGCCATGCCTTTCATTGTCTATTCCTAGAATTAATTCCCTTCCAAGTTCTCAATCCCCTGTTTGTTTCATTAGTACGCAGAATATCCTCACCATACTTCAACTTTTCACACATGAAGCATCCCTATGTTTGATCAAACTCCATCCAAGTTTCATCATGAAAACTAGGCTTTGAAACTTAGCACTTATAAGACAAAAACCCCCCCTTCCCTTTTCCCTTCTTTTAACAAATCATCCCAACCTCCTCTATGTTCTAACTCCCCTAGATTTTCTAGTTTTCAATATGCTGATTTCACTTTAAACTGCCCATTAGCTGACCATCTCTAACGAGGTACATCAATATTTCCGTCTCCCAACCTCCTCACATTAGTAATTTTCTCAGGCACATAATTCAGTAAAAATCCATTGAATTTGCTCCAATCCCATGCACCCAATGGAAAGGTATAATCTGTTACTAGCGCCTCCAATTCTTATGTGGGCACTGCATCATTGACATGCTTGATGAACTCATCATGGTGGGATAACCAACAATCACACTAGAACTGTGTTCTTCCGTTCCCAAGCCACCATGCTACACCCTTCATTGTTTTCTTCACAGACATAAATCCTATCCACATTCTCAATCGTCACAACATCTTCCAAGTTCCCTCTCTTCTTGATTTTTTAGTTTCTTATTTTCTAATTTCATGGTAAACTCTCCATTTGCCACCCATTTCCACCAAGGTACATCCTTGATGAATTTGAAGGAATTCTTGATGACGATTAAAAAAAAAAAAAATCCTACAAAATCCTTTATCTTTTCACGCCAATCTACAAATTCCTTTATCAGTGAGTTGATATGGAGTAGGAGCACAGATGGCAACTATGAAGGGTGTTTTTGGATTTCAATTGAAAAAAAATTGAATAATATGATTGTTTTTTAATATATATGATTATGTTTTAATGCGATTATGTTTCAATATTATATTCTAAAATTTATTTTAACAAAATTGAATATGTTTGGATAATTATAAGCAAAATAAATTTTAAATATTCAAGTTACCTACAATAAATGACATTATTTTTTAAGATAAAGGAGTAAAAATATTTATAAAATGGTCAGCCAAGGGCATCTAGTAACCTAAAATGAGAAAAATGGCATAAATACTTATAATATTACATGAATGGATGCAAAAATAACCAAACCATTAACTGTACCCTAACATCATTAGTTTTCAATGTTAAATGTTGATTGTGCATGCCACGTGTCAATCTTTGTTAACATGGAATAAAAAATGGGCAAAAACACCCTTTAAATCATAAGCCAGGAACATCCAGTAGCCTAAAGTAAGGAAAAAAAAAAGTAAAATACCCATAACATTTTCACAATTGGTGCAAAAATGATCAATTCATCAAATATTTTAAATGTTGACCATTTAACTAACACCTAAATAGAAGTTGACCATTTTCTCATTAACATGGACAAAAAAATATTTCCAAGTGAAATTTTAGAGGTTAATCTGTCATTATATGAATATCATGTAAAAAAATGTCATTTTGACTGAATATTAAATTAAATCGCTTGCTTTTTTGCAACAATGACGAAAATCATTTGAAAATTTTGAACCTATCATAAATGAAATTACTTAAAGTTGTGAAAATTTTGAACCTATCATAAATGAAATTACTTAAAGTTGTGACAATATTTTTAAGATGAGACTACCTAGGAGGTATGCTTAGGTTTTAAAGATAATAAAAATGAGTGAAGAAAGAGGGAGAAAAGGGTAGGATATGTGACAATGAAAAAAAAAAACTATGTGACATGAATTTTGACAAATTGATCATTATTGCACTTACTATAATAACATTATGAATATTCATATGATAATTGATTAACCTTTGTAAAAATTTATCTAGGAATAAATTTTGTCTGCATTGATGAAAAAGTAGTCAACTTTTACTTAGATGTCAGTTAAATAATCAACATTTAAGAGATTTGATAGATTGATCATTTTTATACCAACACTAATAATGTTATTAGTATTTTTATCTTTTTGTCTCACTTTAGGCTACTGGATACTCCTGGCTGATGACTTCATGAATATTTTTGCTCCCTTTTTAATCCATGTTAACAAATACTAACATATGACATGAATACTTAGTATTTAACAACATAAACTAATGACATTGAGGCAAAGTTAATACTTTGATCACTTCTACATCTACTCATTTAATGTTATAGGTATTTATGTCATTTTTTTTCTCAATTTAAACTATTGGGTGCTCCAGCCTCACCACTTTGCGAGTATTTTTTTTCCTTTATCCTATTTTTTAAAACGTAAAAATGGATAAAATTATATATAATATTATCTAATTTTTTGAACTCTAATTAATTATTCTTATTTATAATGATATCTTTATGTATCTCTATTCATGAAATAATTTATTTTATCGTTATCTTTAAAGTTTTATGATATCTAATTGTATGTCAATATTGTTCTGTTATTCTCTTCTCTCTTATTTTTAGTAGTCTAAGAAATCTGCACAATCAGCCATCATGACACTAAATTCTTCAAAAAATCTATGCTTCATTTAAGAGATTGTCGTTCTCTTACTTCTACTACATCTAGTTATTATCATAAGCAGCTCAAATTAACTTCTAAATTTATTTAAAATATTTCTTCTACTCTGATTTATGTTTAAAATTTAAAACAAATATGGTAAGCATCTTCTAAAAAGGTTTTTTTTTTTCTTTTTCAAGAAATAAACACCTTTTCCACGGAAGAAAAGCTTAAGCGAATAGGCCTAGGCCTAATAAGTCAAATTTCCTTTTTCTTCCCATTAAAATTGAATATAACGTTAATAACTAGTATAAAAAATACACCATGAAGGAGCTCTAAAAATACGCCTCAACATTTTCAATTTATATGAATACTTGTCTTCTATTTAGCGTACATGTAATGCACGGGAGGATTTGATCTTAAATGAGAATAATTATTTTGATTTCAAATATATATTGTAAAATTAAGTTCTATCAAATTGCATTGTGAAGGATTATTTTATTTTTTTATTTTGATCATTAACACCTAAAGCCTTTATGTTATAGCCATTATCATTGAGATTGTATTTTACCAACGTTCACAATTATATTTTTTTATTACAGAAATAACAAGAGAATTAATCAATGTACAGGAATAATAGTATAATATCTTTTATATATTATAAATCTTACGTAGTTCACAGTATCATGCATGGCAGTCATATTTCATAAGCTAATTTTTTTTTGGATAAGCTTCAGAATGCTAAAAACCACAGAAAAATTTCTTAACCTATATATGAACCATAAAACACATGAAAATGGTGCACCATTCAATACTTCAATAATATAAACAGCGACAAAATACACAAACTTAAAATGAAAAAAATCAAAATTATTCTGAATACCATCATGGTACTTTAATAATGAAGGAAATGCGTTTGCATTTGATTTAGAATTGGTACAATGATCTTCAATAGTAGACTATTTAATCAAAGAACAATAAATATATTCTCTAAACAGTTCCAAATATGTGCATCATAATTCCCTTGGTTCAGAAAAAATCCTCCCAATTAAGATAGACTACAATTTTCCCAGCGAACAATTCATTTATAAGTAAAACAGGGGAGAATGAATAGTCCAAAACCAATAATATTATAAACTAACGTAGATTTCTTTAACTATGTAGAATGTGTCTGATTTATTCAAAATCATTCATCAGTTTAAAGAAGACTCACCAGCAACCACCCGTCTGAATTCATTATATGCATATTTTCCCAGACTACCAAGCAGAACAATGACTTTAAAGAACATAACGCACCAAAAAAGATGCAGATTCAATTGGCAATCCATAATTCCAAATAACAGAAAAGCTATTGCCAATGCCTGTGGACTCTCATGAGAAACTGCATTTATTAAACTACATTTAAGGGGCCAAATATGCATTTGATAAGTCTGAATGTTGAATATTTGAGAATAAAATAGGACATCAAATGCCAAAAAACATAAAAGAATTATAGGTAGGTTAAATATGACAGTTAAATGTCGAAATTAAGATGGTTGAGGTCAGACCTCCATCTTCGTCACAAGCTCATTGGCTACAGGAGCAAAGGTAATTGTATTTCGGGCACCTAAAGCCTTTTCAACACTACTGTCAAATAAGGCAAGAAAACAGTTATAGTAACCATCAACAAAAATGGTATACAGTTAACATTTTTTATCAGCAGGCTAATCAGTTCTTAAGAATTGAAATTTAGAGGATCCAACTACCTGCTTTGATAGAGATAAGCTTCTACATTCAAGTCTTTGGCATCAAAACTTGCCTAAGAATAACCATATTTTACTCATTCTCATATTTTTGTTTGTTTTCAGAAGGAAAGCGCACTAAAATAACATTCATTTGAAAAATTATGCTATGGTGACATGATAGATCAAGATAAGTTTATGGGTTTTTTCTGTCAAGTTGATCCAATGACAAGTTTAAGTGAAAGCAAAATGTGCTCATCAACAAGCCACAAAGCTCAAAAAGCAGATAAATTAATACCTTCAAATTTTCCTGCCTCTCCACAAGCTTCTTTCTTGCTTGGGAATCAGCAGCAGAAGCATCCTAAAATTAGTCAACAAATGAAACATATTTTTCTTCTATAATAACGAAATATATCAAAATTTAGTTTGTTGAAATTTATTTATCATGACGAATCTGGTTGAAGATGCAGTATAACTTGTTTGGGTATTTTTTCCTCCTTTAAATCCTTTAACAATACCCTCCACAATCCCTGGTGCGGTGCTCTGTGCCAACGTAAGTAAGCTTCTTCATTTTTTGGAGGAAAAAAAAAATTGTAACAATGGCACCTAAGGAATTTCATTTAAAAAAAAAAAGGTGCTTACAAATTATGATAATAGAAAATATTTCCAGAAAATCCCCACCGGGGGGTGGGGAGCAGAACAATTCGAACCTGCTTTTTCGTCAAATTTGAAGAGAATCTGAAGGCAGCATCTGCAAGAACTGTATCATGGAAACAAGGCAGATTCTCTAGACACCTACAAAACAAGAGTATTGTACATTCTCTTTTTAATCAGAAGTCTACACTTTTTGTCTCTTCATCACAGAATAACTAACATACCTTAATTCGTTTTCAACATCTAATAATGAGATGAAGGTCAACTCATAACCATTTGCCTGAAAGTTGTCAACATAAGATGCCTAAGTAAGTAAATATTTGACCAGAAAAAACTGAAATGCACTATCTTATCTAAAATAGTTAAAAGGGCAAAAAGCAAATTAATGTTTTAGTCCTTTTCCTCTGTATTAAGCAAAGTCACAGTCATACACTAAACTTGCAACTGAGAGCGCCCACACGGCAATTGATTGATTATATAAACTTGTCCAAGTGTCTTATATCCCTGATTGACATCTTTGTTGGCTACTTTCACAAACCAAAAGGGCATCAAGAAGGTCAGATGGCTTTTGTAAAAGTAGCCAAAACAACATTGTTTTGGGATTGTAATACATCTGGGCAAGTTCATATCACCAATTAATGACTATATGAGTTCTTGTTTATGCTACATTATCAACTTTGATAGGTGATCCTTGCTTGGGGGACCTTTTTAGTAATGGTAAAAAACTTCAAAGAAATAAATTGAGGCTCTACTTCTAGAGAAAGTCACTGCAAAGGGATAATCTTTTGAAGACTAAATCATTAATTTACGCTGTAAAAAGAAAGGAATCCTAAACAAATCTGCTGGTTCTAAACACCACTATACGAGTGCAATACTCCATTGTCATCAGAATACATGGTTTTGTCCATATTCACTTCATAATTCCATCTTAAAATGGACGATAAGGAGCTTTCCTGTACCAATTCCAAGTTTGACAAGTGTAAGCATGATCAATTTTGTAATCCTACTAAAAGCATTCTTATAGAATAAAAAAATAAATATGGTGATTCCACCTGATTTCAAATGTTCCAGTCTGAAGCAACAATAGCCTAGAAAATTTGTCATCTTTCTTTGAAGTTGCAGTCCGACAACAAGGCTTAGAAAGTTAAACCTTATTGGCTGTATTCTTAAGAATATATCATAAATAATTAAAAAAACAAAGTAGCTTTCTTAAAGAATTGTAACTTCATTATAGATGTATTTGGCTAATGGGTATAGGACCTGCATCAACGATTTTGCAGAGAATAAACGCATGAATTCTCACAGCAGAGGAGAACTAATAGATCCATCAAAAAATCTGAGCATGTGGTTTCTGTCGAAGAAAGCTCATCCTCAATTGGATTCACCCTGGTTGAATTACTGCCTGGCACATGCTCATTGGTATCAGCAATATCCTTCAAGGACTGCTCCAGCTGCTTGTCTTTTGGCACTTCAGGGCTTAACTGGAGCACAAAAATCTTCAAGACTTTCCATCGATATGATGCTAACAGCAACAAAAGCAAAAATATAAAACAGTGTTGTGGATGAAACTTGTACTTGCCTATAATATACATAGAAAATGCTGTTGATTCCTTTAGGTAGTGTTTGGTTGGAGGGGAGGGGAGGGGAAATCCCTCCAAAGCCTCCCCACCAAATTGGGGGGATCCCCCCCTCCCCCTCCTTCTCCCCCTCCCTCCCCTCCCCTCCCCTCCAACCAAACAAAGCCTAAAGTGTAATGGCCAATTACAGATCATTTCACTAGTACCACTGTCAATTACATTAACCTTTCCATCCTGGGATATGACACATACTATTTCTTCAAGAAAATTGCCTGTAGTTTTATTTAGTTGCTTTGGACTATTCATGGCAATATAAATGACTGATTGATCTTTCCAAGCCATTGAAATCACTGGAGAGCTAGAGGAAGGAACACCATCAACTAAGAACAAAACTGCCAATGAAGTCATATCACAGAAAGCAACTTACCAAGGCAAATGATCCAGGATTTACTGAAAAATCAGACGGTTCCAACGACTACAAACTACACAACAGAAAAGGGGATGTGAATCAACAAGTTGACAGTAATACCCACACGACCAAGCGTTAATTCTTGCCTGCAAAAGGAAAATAGTGAGAATAAGCGATAGTTAATTCATATATTTAGAAGTTATCTTGTTACCCCCATAAGTTAAGAGCAAGAATCTATATTTTTCCAAAAGAAAAATGGATAAGAATGATCACACACAATCAAAGTACAAACTTAACACCTCCAAAAAGTAACAGACAAGGAAGAACATGATCAAGTACAACCCAAGAAAGGAAAGTAAAAAGAAAATAAAGTGTTGACCCACGTGGACAACAGAAAATTACCCTGCCTCATGCCCATAAGGATTTCCTGCCAATGAATTTTGCCCACCACAGTTGCTAGTGGAAGAAACTGAATCGCCAAGCAGTTACTGCCACATCTAATATTTTAACACTCTAAGTATGCCATCTAATAAAAGAAGCAGTCAATGCAGCACTTTCAAAGTACTTACAGTGCAAAACCTTTTGCTGCCCTTTAAAACACAACTCTTTATGTTCTTTGAGAAACAGTGAAATCCTTTTCTTTATGTTTGTAATGTGCCATACTTAGTTGATATAGATAAGGAGATATCAATCACTAATTGGTTCAAGACTATTCTAGTTGAAACTTTACTTAAATCGTGTTCTAAGAACCTTAGTAAGATCTCAACCTTTACCCTTCTTGTTTCTTTCTTTTACTTAACTTAGTGCAGTTATTACTCTCTAAGTCCCACCACGCATCGCACAACTTAAATCATAAGTGTTTTTATGAACACCATTACAATCATCCTTAGCATTAACATACAATTTATGCCATATACCATATTGCCTTAGAAATGTTGTCAAAATATTGGTGAACTAAATGTCCCCTATAAGTCTATACATAACTAGCCAAAAAGATTGCACTCTCATAAGTCACCCATCTATACCTTTGCTTTTCCCTTGTTGGTCCCACTTGTGCTTGAAATGTTAGTTAGAGAGAGTGAGAATTGGGGAATCTCAGTACCAACTAAACCACTCATGCATTTAAAACATGTTATACCTTTCATAAACATCAAAGAAAAACCATGTCTATAAACATCATAATCATAGCACAGAAATACACATTGGCCAAGGAACCAGCAGAACATCATCATCACTATAACCATACATGGCAAATACTTCATCTTAACATGCTCATAAATAAATAGATTGGACTGAGTCAATAAACAGATTGGACTTAAAATGTCATAAACTTTCTCATCAAAATCCAATTGGAGGGCTGAGTCAATAAACAGATTGGATTGCCACCGTATTTACAAGCCCAATCATAAAGTAGTATTTCAAGGCACCATAAGGTAAAACACAAATATTGTAAGATCATGAAAGCTATTCTGAAACAAAAACAAACAAACAAAAAGAGGAAAGTATATGCATATCACGGTTCTTGCATTGTAAAATGAAAGAAAATGCATATCAGCTCAGTTGAAAACCATGCTCTTGCTGGTAGATTCCCAAGTTAAGCCACCCCTGCCTGAAGTAAGTGTTGCAAATCAAGCCCATGATAACATCAGAATAGCCAGAAGGTGCACCATGAATGTACGGGATAATAGGCACACCCAACACTACATGTGCTCTATAATATATAGAATGAAGACCGCAAATGAAGGACAATGAAAGAGTTTTGGGGAGGGGGGCGACTGAATGATCTGGGCAGAGCCAGGAACCCAGATTCTCAGAAATGAGGGGAAAATTGGAACAGAAAAAAGACCTCCCATACCCAGTGAATGAGCAAGGCTAGAGAAAGAGATGAGGATAAGAGAGGGAAATTCATCTTCAAATTTGAATATAGCTGATATGCAGATGAGGACGGGTTTCCTTTTAACAAGAGAAAAAAAGACTTTGGATGGCTTAGTGGCAAATAGGTGGAAAAGTTGCATAGAATACCTCTCAGTTCTTATGAAATAATAATGCTCCTGTTTTCCTTTAAACCACCTTTCAGAAGAGGAAAAAGGGGAGATTGTCTTGCCCATTGCAAGCATGTGATCAAGTCATCTGCATAACCGCATCAGCCATCAAGGCATGAACTTAATGTGCATCATGACTGACAGGCCTTGACCATTTTCTATTGTAATGCCACTCAAATGTCTATGGTTCTGTAACTTGTCACTGTATGGCATACTCTGGAGCTGAAATATGGAGCTAACTGCCTCCTTTGATACATGCAGCAAATTGAGATAGAATTAATGTCGAAAATCCTTAATTTGATCCATAATCCACACTTCCAGTCTTGAGTAACCATGCTTCTTACAAGCATCAAGGGCCATGGTTAACATTGGAATTGAAGGCTCAATGGGCAATGTCTTCAAAAAGTTTTCAAGTTCATCCATGTATCCATGTCGGCTGTAGAGTTGAATCATGCAGTTAAAGTGCTCCAACCGAGGCAAGATACAAAACTCATTGCTCATTGACTTGAAGCATTGGGTACCAAACTCAACAAGGCCTTCTTCTATACAAGCAGACAGGATACCCTGAATGGTCACATGGTCTGGTTGGGTGCCTTCCTCCACCATTATCCTAAACAATTCAAGGGCTTCCTGATATCTATGATTGTGACAACACCCAAATATTATGCAATTCCAAATAACCACATCTCTAAAGTTTGCCCCTTTAAAAACCTCAAAAGCATGCTCAAGAGAATGAAATCTACAATACATGAATATCAAAGCAGTTATAATAATAGTATCCATCTCAATTACATGTCTAATAATATATCCATGAATTTGTTTACCATGGTGAACTGCAGAGGTATTTGCACAAGCCATCAAAAGGGTTGCAACTGTATATTTATTTGGTTTTGTTTCCCACTGCATCTCTAAGAACATTGTCAAGGCTAGCTCACCTAATTGATGGTGAGCATAGCTAGTCAACAAGGAATTCCAAGAAACCATGTCACGCCAGTAACTCATTTGGCTAAACCAAACTCTAGCACTATTCAACATCCCACATTTACCATACATGTCAAGAAGGGCATTGCTAACCATAAGGTTGGTGTGGTAACCATGTCGATAGATATAACCATGAACCTGCTTTCCCATTTCATGATCTGAAAGTCCAGTAGATAAGTTTAAAATCAAGCTTACTGTGACATGATCCAATGACTTAGTATCAACAACCATCAAATATACAAAATCCAATGCCTCTACATATTCAGAGGAACGGATATATCCTGCAAACATTGCATTCCATGAGATCACATTACGTTCAGGCATCTCATCAAACAATTTCCTTGCCTCTTGGGTTTTCCCACTCATTGCATATCCTGATACAATTGAAGTCCAAGTGACCAAATCTTTTGAGCCAAGCTGATTAAAAATCCTAGCACCATCATCCAGTTCACCACACTTCACATACATGTTAATAAGAGAGCTTGAGACAATATAATCCTCTTGAAAACCTAGTTTTGCAATAATTCCATGTATTTGCATTCCCTCGTTTAGTGCATATATACTAGAACAAGCAACAAGGGCATTAGAGAGTATAAAGTTGAATGGCTTGATTGCAGCAGAGAGCATCCGTGAAAACATCTTAATGGCTTCCCTACCATCACCATTATCTAGATACCGCCTCACAATCACATTCCAAGTGATGGCATTAGGATTTTCAATCTCATTGAACATTTTACGGGCATCACACATAACCCGACACTTAGCATAAACGTCAACCAGGGAACTCCCCAGAACAACATTCCTATCAAAACCACATTTTGTTATAAGTCCATGAATCTGCCTTGAGAGATGAAGCTCAGAGGCTGCAGCACAAGAACCAAGAATACTGGCAAATGTGATATTATTTGCATAAATTCCCAACCTATTCATGCATTGGAATAATGACAATGCCTCATCTGGGAAAGCCCCCTGCGCATAGGCCGTGATCATTGCATTCCAAGACCCTCCATCTCTTTGAGGCATTTCCTCAAACAGCTCCCTGGCATCATTCAAAGAACAACATTTGCCGTACGTTTCTATCGCTCGGTTAAGAAGAAAGACCGGTGGGGTAGGAGAGAAAGTGACCAAATGAGACTCGAGCTTCCGAGCCTCAACAATGGCTCGACGATAGGAACATATCTGGAAGAGATGAGCATACAGGGAATACGGGAAAAGTTCAGGGAAAGCGAAGAGGACTGACACGGCTTTTCGTAGACGACCTGCTCTGAGGTAAGTGAAGATTGAGTTTATTGCTTTTTGGACACCCGGGGGCTCAGCTTGTACCTTGAGATCTCGGTTGTGAAGGAATTGGCTGAGTGCGGAGGGAGGAGTCTCACCCATGCAGTAGACAATGACGGCTTGATATTCGGATTTTCAAGACTCAGAACTTTAAACGGATGACTGCAATTTCCCATGGCATGCTATTCTATAGTGCTCAAAAAGCTTCCATGGCACTCTCGCTGATCCCCACGTTCCAGCTTTCGTCAACACGTTATTCTATACAGAACAAACTCTTATTATTACAGTTCGACAGAACAAATTCACCAGTTTCCAACTTGTTTTCCTTTGGACTAAGTGCTTCCACCAAATCATTACGATGAATAATAAATTTCTCTGTATTAAATTAGTAATCCCTTTACCCATTTGATATTGAAATAAATGCATTTAAAATTAAAAAAAAAGAATAAGGAGAAGGCATTCACAATACTGGGATTCAATCATTGATACAAAAATCAGAACAAGAAGGAAAGCATTCACAATACTGGGATTCGATCATTGACAGAGGAAAAAAATCAGAGCTAACATGAACAGCAGAAGCAAGAAATTCAGAACTACAACTTAAGCAGAAAGCATTCAAAGCACTGAATTCAATCATTTCCGGATCTCAGAACAAAAATCAAACCAGCAAACGCAAACACGAACAGAAGAAGTGTAAAGAAGAGTAAGTCAATCCTTGAGAGCAATTCTAAAGAAGCAGCGAAACGAACAGCCAAGTGAACTCACTTTCGAAGGCGAAAACGAGAAGCGGCGAAGGGAAAGAGACGCCAACGTGCCGTGTTCTGCTCTCTCAGCCGAAGAGATGATGAAGACGGGAAGCGCTGAAGCTGTGCAGCGTTCGATTCTACGAATGGCGAAGAATGACATAAGTATAAGCAAAATCGACCGCTGTTTCTTTTCAAATGAGTAATGACCTTTATCGACAAGCACTTTAATAATACTTGAAGTCGATATATTAAAATACTTTTAATTTTAATATTTTCTTTTACCAATCTTTTAATTTTAATGTTAAATTATCATTATTTTTATTTGTAATTGAAATAATTTTAATTAGTGAAATGATTAAAAGCACGCTCATGAAGAAGATTAATTATAAATAAATAGAAGAATGATATTAAAGTTTTAAAATAATTAATTTATAACAATTAAGTCTCAACCAAATTTTCTAAAAAAATTATTTATAAATATTGAATCTGACAATTACAAATCCAATTTTTTTAATTATAAATAAAATAATTAAATTGAAATATAACTAGTAATTTATAGTTGAAAGTGTAATTATTTTAAAAAAAAATTATCAAGAATTTAATTTTTATAAACTTTTAATATTAAGATTCTAATGTCATTCTCCCATTATAAATTTAAAAATATTATTTATGAATATATAAAAAATTAATTATAGATAGATAGGTAGTTTTATAAATATATACATTTTTATTTATAAATTTTAAAAAAGTTACTTATAAATTTTTGAAAAGCTAATGGTAAATAAATATGAATATATTTATTCATATTTTTAATTTTATATATAAGTAGTCATAAATATAAGATGGTCCTTAAATTATTATTTTATAATTAAAACTATTTATATTTATTCGTGATTGACATTTGACGAGTGATTATTTAAATTTACAAATGATGATACATAAAATTTACAAAAATATATATATATATATATATATATTCCACCTGAACATTTGTAGACTTTGATATAAAAAAAAGACTAAAAAAAGTAAATTGTAATAGTACTTCCCTCAAATTAATAAAATGTACTCCTATGATTATTTTTATATAGTATTGAAATAAAATTAATTTTAATAATATTTATATAATATTTTATTTTTTCTATATCCATGTTTATCTTTTTATTTTTAACGTCATTACATTACATTATATTATATTATATTTATATATAAAAGTAGTATAAAAGGCTACATATGAATGTAGCATCTTCATTTTTTAATTTTACTGCAATTCTATATATTAAGATGTCTTTCTTACAATTGTATGCATTAAATTTAAATTTAGAGTTAAGTGTAGAGTGATTTATTATTTTTATATGTATATAAAATAGAGCATTCATATTCAAAGCTAGGCTCAGGATGATTTATCATTTTTATATGTATTAAAAAATTAACTTTTATCTGTTTAAAATTCAAATCTAGTCATATTTAAATTTAAATTAATATCTATATTTTTAAACATTTTAAATATCACCCTAAATATTTGTTGAAAATTAAGGTTCATACGTCGAGTGTATATATATAATCCAAATTGGATCATTTAAAAAAGAGTAATCAATTTATTGTTTATATTTGGGGGATCCAGTTTGGAAAATAAATAATAAAATATATAGATCTATCTAATGGAAATTTAAATTAATATTTAATTATGGGATAATTTTATAATATTTTCATTTATGTTCAAACTTTTTTAACATTTTCTCATTTACCTCATTAGATTATGTAATCAATTTATCTTATTTAATTTGAAAAAATACATCATGTTGCTCGTCTAAAAATACAGATTTACAACTCAATTGTTTTGAAATTCAAAAGTTGTCTGGATTTTAATAACTGCACATATTTTAATGAACAACAATTTTATTGATTCGATTTATAGGCTGATTCACATATTTGATTTATATTTATTTAAGTTCAAAAAATGATATTGTATTCATATATGGGGCTTTTGTAGATATAACTCATATTGTAGGACCAAACTAAAAAAATAATTCAACATTTATTATATTTTATATTATGACTGATTTATTATATTTCTCAATGATATATTGTTGTATATCAATGATAAAACATTTATAAATTTTAAATTTTAAATTATAAACTCCTTATATATCAATGATAAACTTTTTATATATCAATGTGAACTGGCCATACTCCCAAATTTTTAAAAATTTTGTTCATATTTTTTTGTTACAAGATTTTTTTTTTGGCCAATAGTCCAATTTAGCCTTTATATTTTGACGTGTTCCTTTCTATAATATTATGTGGTAAATATTTTTAAAAAAGATATACACAATAATATTTTTAAATTATGTTTTGTTTATATTTTGAAATGTCCAGATTTAAAAATAAATGAATAAAATATTTAGAGAGACTTCGGAAAATAAAATGTATTTAATTAATTTAAGTAAAAGCTATTCTGGGAAAATAAGAATTCAAGGCATATAAAAAAGAAATCAAATCGGTTTTGTCAATAAAGGGATTATACATATACCGTCCTATTTTGGCCAACAAAATATAGGTACGGAACTATATATATTAAACGCGATTTAAGAGTTAGGGCTCTTTTGAATTTTAGATAGAAAAAATTTATTAATATAATTAATTTTGAGTATAACTGATTATATAATGTGATATATAATTAATTTATAAAATTAATTAACAAGATTAATTTTAATCAAAATTAAAAAAATAGAATTAAAAAGTAAAATTAAAAATAACATAAAATCGTGATTTATATCCAAACGCCCATTTTGCATGTTAAAATTAATTATAAATTCAAAATCTTATTTTTCTTAAAATATTTAAATGCTCATTATATATGTCAAAATCAATTATGATCCTAAAAGCCTGATTTTCTTTAAAATTATCTAAACATCCCTGTTTATTAAATGAACCCAAATAAAATATTTGATATATTATTTATTTATATATATATACACACACATAATAAAGGAGTGGCTACAGTTGTATATCTTTTATTTCTTTTAAACTATATTTAATATAAATTATAATTATTCAAAACTTAAATTATTATAAAATATAATTAATTTACACTAGTATTTATTTGAATATAGTAAAACCTAATTATTTTTTAGGTTGGATTTTAATTTCATCTATTTTTTGAAGTATATAATCTGAACAATAAATATTCTTAACCATATTATTATATCATTATATAATTAGATAATAGATAATAAATAATCTACTTATTCAAAAAGTGAATTATCATAAAATCTATTTAAATTTAAATTTAAATTATATTGAAATCATAAATCAATTATATACATTAATATTAACAAGAATACTTGCTTCAGTTTTAATTAGTTATTTTGTTTCAATTTGAATTTAAATTTTATTTCATTAAAAATTCAAATTCAAAATTCCTCTACTATCAACTCAAGCATTAATTATAAATAGAGATGACCAAATTCATCTTGTAACATCTTAAAAATTAACCCCTTGATTATCAACTTAATTATGGGTAATTAAGTAAGATTTATGTGGTATGTAGTTAGAAAGGGCTAATGAGTGTTTTGGTTTTGATTTTAACTATAAATTTAGGCCTAAAGTGAAATTGGGTCACTTAGACATCAAAAGTGGAGAAAATCAAAGAAAAAAGTTTCTATACCACATGTCATAGCGTGTGTCATGGCACATAAAACTAGAAAATATGAAATAGCCTTCTTTGTATTACATGTCATAGCATGTGTGACATGCATTATGACACACAGCCTATTTTCTACAAAGATAAATTGTGACCTGACTCAAAAAACAAAGGGAAAATCATAAGAGTTAGAAGGAAAGAATGAAGAAAACAAAGAAAGCTTTGCTAGGGCTTCATTCTCAAGAGGATTGGAGGTTTTTTGAAGCTACTAAACCCGATGGGTAAGTCTCCTAACTTATTCTTTTTGCTTTCTAAACCATTTTCTTAAGTTTTTTGTTAGGGTTTGATAATGGGAGATGATTTTTGATTTATATAGATTATGGGTTCGAATCCATTTACTCAAATAGAGTTAATGGGATTGTTTGAGATATTTAAACCTAGAAATTATGGGTTTAGACATTAATAGTGGTTGTTAGCCATTAATGCCTAAAATGGGCAATAGATATTGGTCTTTAAAGTGGTTGGAACCATTAATGGTAAGTCAAGCATTCAATGAAGCTAATGGAAACTAAATAAAGTTAATAAACCCAATGTATAAGCTTGAATATAAGAGGCAAAGGTCTTGGGTTACTTACATGATGAAATTGAGAGTTGGAAGTATGTATGTGGTAATGTTGTTGAGTTTGGATTTGATTAATTGTGGACTAATTGTCCGTGCATTAATTTGAGCTTGAAAGCAAGTTATTGAGGGGTAAATTTCTGACCTCTTAAAGGTTTGAAATAACTAGAAGAAACCTATTTTGCATAGTTGTTTGTTAGTTGAATAAAAAATTTGTAAATGCATTTATTTATATAAATGATTGAAGTTCTGTTTGTGAATGCATGCCAAAGATTGTGTGAGGTTTTTACTAACCCAAATTTGAATATAAAGGTGGAGTTGAACTTATAATATTTGCATACTACCATTATGTGTAGTAATGAGAAGTAGATAAGTTATTGTGATGATTGTGTGATTGTGATAATTGAATGAAATGGTTGAGTATTGTGGAGAACATGAGATTGAGAATGTATGTTAAGTGTGATAAGTGAAAGTGATTGTGATGCCCACATGTGTTAATTAACTAATGACTGAAAATAGAAAGCTTTATGAATTACAAGCATGTGTTAACATATGTGTGAGCATGAGATATTACATGATCATTTAATAGGAGTTTATTTAAAGAGATGAATAGACAAAATCCATATGGTATTTTATGGCAACCTTTCAGTGCATAAAGGCTAGCCTTATCTCACTATTTGTTAAGGCATTTGAACCTACCTATCTCCATTTATTTGTCAAGAAAATTAACCTAGGGTTTATGACACCCTAGGGATTTGAGGATGTGAGAAGCTATGCTTTGAGAGTGAATGTAGTGATTTTTAATCAGGTTACTCCTCATAATTGGTGAGCTTGAGTAGTCTAATCATATGAACAGAGCCCTAATTGATATTATAGTCCATAGTTTCATTCAGAGAAAATAAGGAGGTTATAAGGAGAAATCGACCATGCATATTTTTATTCAACATGTCACATGGTTGATAAATTTGTGGCAAGTCATGATAGTAATTGTGTCAATGTCACATGGTTATCTATATTATGGCTATGTACATTGAGATTGTGGATTTTTGGCTATTATTACATGGTTGTATGTATTGTGATAATGTGTCTTATAATCTAATTTGTGAAAAATGAAAATAAGATAAATTATGAAATTATGACTATGTTATATATGATCATAAATTTTAAGTATTCAACTCTTATTTAAACATTTTTGTCAATTGATATGTAACTACATAGGATAAATGTACCTTAGCTATTGAGTGATTATACTCACTTCTCTTTTGTAATATTTTACAAACTTTAGCTCAGGTGCGGAAAGAGAAAAGGCTCCAAAGGCTTAAGAATTTAGTATTCCTACTATAAAGCCTCATAACCTCATTGTGTAATAGTTAAAATATTGCCAATTAAGAAATGCATATTGGTTGCACTTGCACTATGTGTCAAATTATGATTAAATGGTTATATTTTGAGCTTTAAGGTTAATGTGATAGTGTTTTGAATGATTCTAATAAGGTTAAAATATTAATACAAGTAGAGGGAACATTATCATATTATTGTAATTGAGACTAAATGATTATGCAATGTTAAAGCCTTCCCCTCTGTTTTTGGTATTATAGGGAGTGAGGAGTGAAAATTAGGAATTATTAAGGTTATATGTGCGTGGTGTATTGTACAGGTGGTCCTACATCTACTGAGTGTATTTTGGTTTTAGTAGTAGCTTTTGGCAGATACCCTTGAGTTGTAAAAAATTATAAAAAGTTATGAATATGCGTTTAGATATCTATCTCCCCTGAGTAAAATTATTTGGAAGTGAAACCCTATGCCATTAGCTAGTTTATGAAAAGAGCTTTCTGTAGATATCAAAATCACCTTATTTAGATGTTGGATGAAGAAATCGGGCAAATCAAAAGTTGCTCTCAGATGCTGTTATTAATAGCAAAATGCTATTTGATAATGTGCAACATGCTATGACATGTGGTATAAAGAGGGATAGTTTTGATCCATGTGTACATGCCGTGGCATGTCACTCTATTTTTCATTCCTCAACATTTGTCAACTAATTTTGAATCATTTGACTCTCATGAGATATTACATGCTTCCACATTAATATTTTACTATGATTTGATATGTATTAATTGATGTTTAAGAAATTTTAAATTATAAAAATTTAGAATCCCATTTCTACAAAATTGCGAACTTGGTAATCTCATTAGGATTAGTCCAAGGATCAACTTGGATTTTTATTATTTTGGATTAGCAAGGGAAACCTTACAATGTGTCACTTAAGTGTTACATGTAATATCCACCTTGACATTACCAAAATTCACCACACAATCATAACAAACAATCATAATTAGGAGCAAAGATTGCTCCTAAGCTCACATTATCCATATAATGGTTAAAACTAATAATCTTTTAAAAATAATTGTGAAATATTTAGGATCTCATAAAAATCCTTTAAATTGATAGTTTGAGCTCAAACTTAATGATTTATATAGGGATTGGAAGCATGGAAAAGTTTTGGAAAGCAAAACACTTCAAAATAGAGCCAAAAATGTCATTTTTGAGTGCTTTGGTCCATGCACTGTGGCTCGTGGTCCATGCACTGTAGCATGTGGCACAGAATGCCAATTTTTATTGCTGTACCATGTGCTGCGACTTGCGCAAAATACGCCACGGTACATATGTCCATGACAGCAATACTATCATAACAGCTTTTCTGGACGAACTTCAAACGCGTGCTATTTTTGCATTCGATGTTCAATTGGAGTAATTCAAGCACCCCCATGAAACTTATGCAATAAGCTAACTAATGGTATAAGTTTTGTTACAATCTAACACCGTATGAGAATTTTAGACACTTTGATGCAAAAGTTAGTTTTTAAAGAGATTTTCAACCATCCAAGTACCCAAAACTCATACCATTAACCCATTGTGAGGCTTGAACCAAGTCCAATAGACTAAAATACACTTGAGTGACCAATCAAACATACAAAAACATACCAAACACAGAATTTGGCCACTCAATGGCCATTTCACCCAATATGGCCAAAACACACAATCAACACACATGCACTATTTGGCTTCTATTGCCACATAATACCCTACAAATACATTGTCACCACATAGATAAAACATTCCTTGTACTTGTATTAGTATTTTAGCTCATCACCATAAAAATTACCACATATTTACCTCATATATAATATTATGCTAAAATACACCACAACATAGTATGAAACAAGTGCAACCAATCAAAATGATATGCATTCCTAGTTGGCAACATATAATATCATATAACAAGTTTATGTACACCACTCAAACTAAAATCAGGCATTACTATGCAATGTAGAAAATCTACAAATCCTTGCCCGATTCCTTCCCTCGCTCAGTCTTAGCTGTAAAACCTGTAAAATGGTAACCATAGGGTGAGATAAAAATCTCAGTAACTAAGATAATCTACATTATTGATTAACAAGCCAAGTTATAAACAAGCATTAAAATAAGTAACATAATCACATCATATAAGATCACCACAAATTTGCATGCATGATCCCTAATCATCCAGTTCTCCAATACTCCCAACCGAACCAGTAGGCTATTTCATAGAACCAAACCACATGTATGGTCCCTAAGCTCACTATCCATGGTAGGACTACCTGGCCAAGGTGTCCTAAACCACTTCTGGACTACTGTTTCCCCCTATTACAAGTAATTGGGGTGTCGTTACTCCAACACTGCATCCTACGGATGCTAAGGAGCATAGTCTCCAACTTTGCACCCTTTTGGGTACTAAGGAGAGTAAGTCTCCAACACCGCACCCATTTTTGGGCACTAAGAAGAGTAAGTGCTGCACCTGGCGTCCCGAGGTGCCAGCAATGCCATATGGACTTAATCTTCACTATCTCCATTAGGGTGACCTCCCACCCTCTAATATGCCACATTTCACTACATATCTCCACTTGACCATGCATAAATAACTTTCCGAACAAATATAACAAATCTTATCATTTTACAAACCAATACTCTACTCATTTTCTAAAATAGTTAACCTTATTTAAGCATATATAGTCAACAAATCATAGAAAAGCAACTTGAGAATAACTTAAACAAGGTAATAAACAATGCAAATTATCTAGTTACCTCAATCCTTTTGTTACTAAAAGGGTTACCTGTGGTACTAATTCTTTTCTTGTGTCAAGGTAAGTCTTCCCATACCACAATCTATAACAACAAGTACTATATGTTAATTTTCAATTAACACAAGCACTATTAACTACCAATAACCTCCCAATTCTCCCACTTCTTACTCATATTCTCAACAAAGAGGCTTGTTAAGACTAGAATTTGTTCACACCATCCCTTTAAGTCTCTTTTTAACTCTATCACCATATAAAACTCAATATTTCAACTTATCACACTTCAACACCCTATGATCAAGTTGGGGCTTGATCTAAAATTCACCAAACAAGAAAGTAGCTTCCTATTACCACATATTCAAGATCAATAAACCTAAATTAAACCTTTAGAGTAAATAGAAACCTTCAAAATATTGACTCATTATGGCTTAATCCAATTAGACTAAATTCTCACTCTTCCAAATCCCATGAAAAATGAGATAAAAAGGTAGATGAAAAAGGTAGAAAACTTATCTAAGAGTTTGGAGGCTTTAATCATCTTTAAAATCCTCCCAAATTGATGCCCTAATAGTGCCCAAAGTTATCCCCTTCATGATTTAGGTTTTCCACCCTAAAATCTGTCAATTTTTGATCATTTCTGAAAATTTTAAGTTGCCTGTTATGCTGTGTGCCACAGCACACGCCACGTAAGCCATGGCTCACGACGCAGCTAGCAACAAGTTAATTTTGCTCCCCCCAATACTTCCTGACTTGATTCGACTTTCATCCTATCTCAATTTAGAGCCAAATATGACCCAAAAATTCAATTAGCCACCCAAAAATTAATTAATCAACTTTTCCAGATTTGAAGTTTTAGGATGTTACATTACACATGTTCATATGTCGATTATGGTTTTTGTTATTGTATTTCATTCATTTTTGAGACTATTGTACACTTAGATGCCTCATCATTATATTTTTGTCTCTTCATTAATTTATATGAGTATTAATTATTTTATATTTTGTTAGCTTGGATTGTTCTTTTCATTAATGTTGTTTGTGCTATCATTCATACAAGGTGTGACTAGCATATTATAGTTCAAGTGAATCATATTTGAAATATGGCTTGTACGTGAACCTCATCAAACAATATCAAAAGGTTTTAAGATGTTAATGCAAGTTTTTGTGTCTATTGTCTTCTTTAATTTATAATGATATCAATTTTTACTATCTTAATTTTTATCTTATAGTTATACACTTTCTATGTAGGAAGCCAAATTTTGACAATTTGTTAAAAGTCATTTCTCATGCATTTTGGTGAAAGGTTGCAAGAAATGAAGGTCTTTTTTAGGATTTTTGATCCTCATAAGAACAATGAAAAGATAATTTGTAAATGTAAAACTATTTTATTGGTACCCATCTTTTTTTCCTCAATTTTAATTTGGTACCTCTACTTTTCCCCCCTTTTTAATTCTTTCCTTTAAGTTTGAGAGAATTTCAATAAAAACCCCTTAACCACACTTATTTAAATTCAAAACCTCTAAATTTTTGCAATTACACTACAGCCCAGAGGTATTGATTTGATATTAAATTTCTAAAAAAAAAATAATAAAATTGCCCCTGATTTAAATTAATACTAGAACTTGCCTACCTTACTTGTTTGTTGTCCTATTTCACTTGTTTATTTGCTTATAAAATGTTGTTAATTATCCTACTTAACTTGTTTTCATTTTAGATATTTAAATCATCTTAAGACAGCTTTTTCTAGACTATATATTGTTCATTTACTTACGAATTGTTGGTTATTATCCTACTTTACTTATTCAGTGCTAGACTTTCACGTGATTTCATTCTAGAAAAATAAACAAGTGAAGTAGGGCAATGAATAATATTTTGTAAGTAAATGAAAAGTAAAATAAGGTAATTCTAATATTAATTTAAATGAAAGGCAATTTTATCATTTTTTCTCAAAAATTTAATATCAAATCAATATCCCTAGACTATAGTATAATTTTAGAAATTTAAAAGCTTTAAATTTAAATAAATGTCATTAAGAGGTCTTTATTGAAATTATTTCTTTAAGTTTTCTCCCCCAAAGATGTAGCCCTTGCATATTGAAAAATTTACTTGAGCGACCAGCAGGTAAGAAGGCAAAGTCAAACTTATGGGTTGCAAGCATTATGTGTGATTGTTGTCCCTTACTTTTAGGTTTTAGTATGAGGGCTAAAAAGGCTAGCATGTTTAATTGGAAAAACATGAAGGAGGAAATAAAAGGGGGAAAAATAGATGTACAAATTAAAAATTTAAAGAGGCATAGTAGGTAACACCTTATTAGAAACTCTGAATTTATAAATTACAAATATTTTAAAACTTTAATTCTAATACCTACTTTTATAAACTTTGAATGCAATATTACCTTTGAGTAATTAATTGCAAATAATAAAGAAAAATATTATAAATTAAAAATATTATTTAATTATTTTGAAAAAGAAATTAATCAATTATATAGATGTTAAATCTTTATTTTGTTCATTTTCTTCTTACTACTATATAATACCCTAATACTTGACGATTATTTTTACTAATAATTGACGGTTAAAAACCATCAAGTATTTAGGACCCTACTTGACGGTTATTTGAAAATAATCATCAATTATATGCTTTCATATTTACTTCTTAGTCAGATCTATAATCAAATACTTGAAGGTTATTTCCAAATAACTATCAAATTTATAGTTTTTTTAAACAAGGAGCCCCTGTATAAAGATACACAAAATAAAAAAAATAGCTAGCCACCAATTAGAAATAATATAATCAATGTTTTTATTAAAATTACTATCCAAGCACATTAAAATTCCTATACCTTGAGCTCTAAACTCGAAAAAAATCTATACTCATGGCTAATTTGAAAACTACAATTTTAAAACTAAGTAGCTTAAGACATAAAAGTTGGTGAACAAAAAATGTAATGTGTAAAATGTATATACTTAACACACTATTGGGCCAGCCTAACCATTGCTGCTACCCACATATTGAACATGACTTGGGCTACCTCTTTAAAGATTTTGTTTACATGTGCAGCTACTGAATGCAATAGACATCTTCAAAGTATTGTAGGCAAACAGTCACAACAAAATTAAGTAAATAGCTAGTTTTTTAAAGTTCGTTAATATTTATAATTGAAGTGTAATTAAATTTAATATATACCTTGTTAGATAATGTGGTAGGGGCATGGGTGATGATGTCTTTCGTGAATTTTATTTGGCATTAACCACAATCATTACTCTGATCTGGCTAGAATGGACACTATAAAAAAACCACATATCAATAAAATTGTATAACATATCACAATTTTTAGATTAAAAACTTGGCAATTTAAATGAGTACCTTAACAGTGACCCATTTCTTAAAAGAGTCAAATGCCCTCATTTAGGGGTAGGGGGATACATTCTTGTTAATTACAGTGTGATACAATACCACAACTTTAAAAAGAAAGTATGGAATGAATGTGAGAAATACATATGTATGTATGTATGGAAATTAAAATAATAAGAAATTACAAGTTGAAAAAAAATATTCAACTCACTTGTTAAAAAGTACGATCATATCTTCCCTGTTGCTTAGTTCTCCATTAAAAGGATCAAGATAGCATATTTTTGGAGTAATAGGATTAACCATAATAAGCATCCAGTGCCCCTTAACAAGAAATAATAAGTGGTAGCAAACAAGTAAATATTAAAAAAAAAACATTTACTTGTAACAAGTGTTAGCAGCTTAGCTTTGGTAGTAAGGAGCAAGAAATAAAGTATCATTGTCAGCTCCCTTTTCTCAAAATTGATCTAAAAGCATCATTGATTGATCTTCAAGAGCTTCCTAGGTAATATCATTATGGGGAGAGACATCAGGGGGATTAACTAGCTGGAACCTACTTAAGGCCACTAGGAACTACGGATGAGGTATAAAGGTAACTTTGGTGAAAAAACTAAACAAGTTAATGCTCATACTTGCACACACATATATAATTCAAGTAATTAATTGCGAAATATTAAAAAATTACCTTAGATAGAAGCTCATCAAACTAGTGCTTGCCATATCGTGGTTGAGAATTTCATTTAAAATTTCATCCTGAATGACTTCAAACGATGGTTTGCTAAATGGCCTATTGTCAAAATTAATGATATCCCTAATTGACACTTGATAAATCATCTCATAGCTAAAGCATAAGTCTAAAGAGAGCCATAGAATTTGTTATCTACAATCAACAATGACATTGGATATTGTGAAATTGTGGTTGGCTCTTTAGTATAGCCCGATTCCTTACATTTTAGGCTACTTTTCCTCATGTACTATGCAATAGAAAAGTTAGACATGTGTATTACAATATTCTAAACAATTATTTAAATTATATGTACCTTTTTTTTATAAGCAATAGGTTCTTTATTGGCTGTAGTCCTTTGGCAGCTTTGGTGGTGCCACTATTACAAGGTGGCTAGGCTATGTAATGAAGCTCTCCAATGCATCTCCTACTATTTATGCCTCATTGGTAAGATAAAGCAATGGATACTTAGGGTTGATTGCAACAAACAAAGAAAACTCTCGTGTAATCAGGTGGGAGGGGAAGGTTATGGATTGTGTCCTTGGCAATGTTGTGCACCCGTCTTGTTACAACCACTTTGTGTGAAGGATTGTATACTAAATAGTTGCAATCATTCTTGCTTAAACAAATAATGTCAATTTCTAAGATAAAAAATAGTTAAGTAAATTCAGAAGATAAAACATGCTACCTCAAGTATTTTTTTGAAGAGATTGTGTAGCTATCTTTCCCATTAGGGCTAATCTCAGCCAAAATCCTCCTAGGGATTTGCCCTTTTACTAGTATGTCAATTATCTTTGCTAGGCTTCTACCTGCTCCTTCATAACAACTTTCTCTTCTCTTAGCTCTTAGACTTTGGATGAAGAAGTTAGTGTTCACTTTTTAAACTTGCCAAAGTATTCCTTATTCGTGACACCGAAGTCGATGCCCCTGATGAACCAAGCAGTCTCACACTCAGCAATTTAGACTAGATCAACCAACTATATAGTTTAGTGGCAACCTAGGTCATCTCCTAAAGAGGTATTTAAAGATTAAATCCAAAGCCTCTTAATGCAATTAAATTAAAATAAAAGTTTCAATAGTTGATTGATTTTAATTGATTAAAACTAAAACACTAATTTACCTAATTAAAGCCTAAAGACCTAAGCTAATGAGTTTGTGAAAATAAGATAGAGTAGGGTACTTGGAATTAAATTAATGCTCAAATCCTAACCACTTATGAAATATAAATTAGCTACCCTTAATTCTTCTCTTCCTAACCCAATCATGAAGCCACTAGGATAATTCTCTCTAACAACTTAACTTTAGGGACTCTAATTAAGCTTAGGATTCTATAGCCCAATTCAACTCCCTAATTTAGTTTTTGGCCCAAGTTAGGTGATTAATGGCAAATCCCAGCAACTACGTTTAGCTCCTTACAACCCAAATGACCCCTAAAATTATGGTAGATCATAAGTAAGCCTAGCAAACACTCCTCAAGATTATAATGAAACATATGTTAGGTTAAAACACTCAAGAACATTCAAAATTATGACACATTCAATAGTGGCTGAAATATATAGCTCAACATACCAAATGAAATTTAACAATAATCAAAATAACCTCCATACAAAAATATCAACCAAGATTATGGTTGTAAAGCCAAGACATAGCAACCCAATATTATAGTCTTACAAGTCTATTAATGGAGAAACTTAAGAAAAAAAATAAAAGGATTACAAAATTGAAGACTCAAGTGGTTTATTGAGTTTTCATCCTCCTCTAAGCATCCAAAATGATTTAGCCTTCAAAGTTTTTCAAGTCCTCTATGAAAAGCTTAAGCTGGCCAAACCCCTTCATGGAACCAAGTAGAGAATGAAGCATGAAATAGATGATTAAATGGTAGGAATGTGTAGAGGGGAGTGAGAGGAGAACGAGAGTGATTTAGTAATGATCCAATGGTTAGATGAAGAGAGATATTAGAGAGAAGATGTTACCATGACTGGAAAAATGAGACAAAATGAAGAGCAATGAAGAATAAGAGAGAGAATGTAAAATGAAAATGAAGGAGGTGGTAGGAGATTATGTGTGATGGCTAGGGTTAATGTTTAGGTGAAAATGAGTTGAAAGGGATGTGCAAAGAAGCTTCCAAATAGGGGAAAATAAAGCAAAAAGGAAAAGAAAAAGCTAAGGTGAGATATACAATTTTCACATGCTCAAATAGGTGACTTCCCTTTATTGGCTCAAAGAAAATATCCTAAGTGAGAATATTCTCACTTATTTCATCAAATGATTTGATTATTCTCTCCATTTTGAGCCCATAAATGATGCCACATTTTCCCTTTTAGCCCTCTTCCATAATCCTTGACCAATTGTAAAATGGCCAAGTCAACATGTGCTACTTATGTCACAAAGTGTATATAAAATCAAAATCAAATATTGATGTGACCTAATAAATAAATCCTTGCATATGGAATTAATTAATCATGGAATAATATTAATAAAGTAAAATTCAAGGGTTATGACATATGAAAGCTCATGCATAGACATAAAACCCTTAATTCGTTCAACAAAGTCAACAATCCTTAAAATGTGATTTTTATTTTATAATGGCCAAACCAAATTGAATTTTTGAAAAATTAATTTCATATTCATTCTTCTCGGCATAAAAAATATTGAACACAACATTAACTCAATTTTTTTTATAAAAAGTACAATTTTGGACTAAAATATCCCTAGTGCACAATTTTGCCCCTTAGGTGATTTTCTTAATTTTGACACTATGAATACTCTAAAATGGGGAACAAAACATATAAAATGGATCCTAAATAAATAGATAAAGTGTGTAAAATATGAGTATTAACAACTCTCCTATACTTATCCTTTGCATGTCGGGCAAAGTTTAGATAAAACAAAATGAACTCTCAACCTTAGGAGATGGAAACAAAGCAAGCAAACAAAAAGAAAAGAGATGCTCAAAGATGTCAAATATCGAGTGACATAATCAATTCCCATCATCAATCATGTAAAGAAATAATTGTGAACACACAAACGAATTTTAACCAAGAGTCAATTTGTAAAGTTCCTACTAAATCTGGACTTTACCATTCTCAATTACACAATCATTAAACAATAATCACATAATATTAGAGTAATAGTCCTCGAACTGTTTTCAAAATGCAGGATCCGACTTCATCAAAACATATATTCAAAAAAGAGGGCTAACGAAAGCATAAATACAATTCAAGACTAAAAAAGGCACAATTATTTTTCTGGAAACATGCTATGCACTATGGCTTACACCACCATACGCTACAACATGCGGTACAAAGCAATGAGCTTTATTCTTCTCTATGCCATGGTTGTGCTGCATATGATAGCAAAATCTGCAATCATATGACAATTTAAAAGATGAAATTTTGCTGCACACCATTTCCGCATTCGACGTTCGATTGGAGTGATTCAAATGCCCATACGAAGCTTAAAAACATATTCTATCTAATATGACAAGTTGGACTCGATCCAACTGTCTGATTGAAAATTGAACATTCAAGTGCAAAAAGCTATTTTTTTTCTTTCAAAACTTGTACCCTAAGTATTCAATTCTTAATCCTTGTCTTATTAGACCAACTTTAGGCCTTGAACTAATTCCAAAAGGACTACATACACCTAATTAACACATCAAATGATATATATCATATTAATTACTCATATTGACTTCTCAAAGTCACATTACACACTTGTGGACTTATATGAGACATAACCTATATAACACATATAAATAAACTTGTTCTACTTTCAATCATCCGACTCTTACATATGGCGCTACACCTCACCATACGATCGAGAATCACAAATATACTTGACTCTTCCAAATGAGGCTCAGCCTTACCATTTGTGTCAAGTTCTCATATACACATATAATATCACATCAAGTTCACATTCAATACAAGTGGAACAAGTTACACAATAGCATACACTTGCTTGATTAGCATCTAGGCAAACCCATGTACCAACTACTGTGGTACCCTCGGTGAGATGCAACATCATATATATATATATACAAGCAAGTTTTCAATCATAATCATATACACATTTACATATTTATATTTACTTATACTTATGCATCCTAGTTAGCAACTTAACTCTAACAAAATATTATACATTCATTTACATAATGGTAGCCATACCATTACCAATCAAAGCTACTCTTCCCTTGCTTCCTTTCTTAGCCTTCTCGTGCTCTCTACACCTGGATACAAAGGTAATGAAGTGAGACATACGTCTTAGTAACTCGAATATAACCTAAATATCGGTTAGTAAGCAAAATCATAAACAAGAGATAAAGCATCATGTGTTTCAATAAAAACAGTATAATATGCATATATAAGAATTCATCCATATCTATCCATCATACTTATGCTCATGCATTCCCGATTCCACCTAGTAGAGCAAGCTCTACGCTCAGATCAGGACTTCTAGTCTTACATGAAACTGGGCCCACCATACCTCTATCTTAGACCAGGTATCCTCTTCATATATGGGTGGTTTCCTAGGTCCTTCCTGGTGGAGTCAAGTTCGTTGTTCAAGAACTTTAAGACTTCTTAACCTTGTACTGTAACCTCCTTCTATATCCATTAGATACAGGAAAAGATTAATTAAATCACCATACTAATCACAGCACACAGTAATAAAATACTTTATTTGAAAAGCTTGAGCCTAAAACTTATTTTGCAAAATCATCAAAATCACAATACGTTTGAGAATTACACAGTATAAGCAAGTCACATGCATTCATGTAAACTATTGCATGCTTTAAAAATTACAAAATCAAGTCAGACTAGGAACCATGCATCACGATGTGCATTACATGTACCATGGCATGTGGCACAAAGCCATACAATTAACCTTCTCTTTATCATATGCTGTGGTGTGAGACGTCATGAGTCGCAGTGCATATGTCTGACTTTGCTATTGTCATTTGACAGCAAAATGATGAATTTTTGGTGTGTAGCGTTTTCATATACATCATTCGATTAGAGTGATTCAAGCGCCCACACAAAGCTTAACTCATAAGCTAACTAATGAGACATGTTTAGACATGATCTAATAGTCCAATCAAATTTAGACACTCGGGTGCAAAAAGTTACTTTTTATAAAAATTTAACGCACCCAGATACTCAAAACAATCCTATTATTTCATTAAACACATAAGGCCTTAAACTAAGTCCAAAAGGTCCTATTACACATGATTGACTATAATATATCAAATATATGCATATATACCAAAATTTAATCCCTCATTAGCCAATTTTTACATTTCTCAACTTTTTCACACTTTGGCCCAGTTGGCCTTTCTTACCACAATTCCACCACAAATTCACTTCTCAAACATTCATAAAACATATACAACCAAACCTTAGCCCCTGATTCTCATTTCACCACTCATATACACATTTAGACTAAGATTTCACAAAATCACTATAATTCTCTACAAATCACCACTTAAATATGTATGAAATCCCTATGGCAACTTATATACATAATTTTCACTAAAGATTTAGTTCACTACATAAACTCAGAGGTCTTACAGTCACGACACTATTATGGTGGCCAAGACTCTTTTCTCTTGCCCTGATCACTATTTTGTCTTGTAAAAATGTAATCACGAGGGTGGGATAAAAATCTTAATAACAAAATAACTCACTACTGACAACTATCACATGCAACTATACGAAAGCATAGCATATTATATAGTTAAACATAACATATACTACCAAATCATTTTAAATTTCATTTATATAATCCATATGGTTTCTCTCACCATTTTTCACCACTTTTCCACATATAGCATGATTACTGCCGATTGAACCTCCAAATCACCCTCACTTGAAACCATAGGCTTGCCTTAGAATAATATATACTCTTATCGGCCTTGAGCTCACCTTTGGTAGTAGAATCACTTGGCCAAAGGTGTTCTATCATACTTTCAGACTATGGTTTCCCCCAATACACACAATGGGGTGTCGTTGACTCTAACTCCATAACACACAAACACTAAGGAGTCTAAATCTCCAACATCACACCTCAATAGGCACTAAGGATGTAATCTCTAACAATGCACCTTGAAAGGCATTAAGGAGATACAATTCTCCAACACTGTATCCCGTTAGGCACTAAGAAGAATATGTCATATGGTCTTATCACCATACTCTACATAGGTAAACTCCCACCCCTATGATCATGCTTTCTGAACTAGTCATAGGTTTCAAATCACCACCATACATGTTTTCTAATTCATAACATATAAATATATACATATCATATGGAATCACATGTTTCAATACTTCTATTTGATCAAAAGCCATTTTATGCAAAATTCATAAAATGCCATAAATCATACTTAGTTTGAAACCATTTCTTATACTACATAGCATACTCACGCCCAGTTACATTAAATAGTCAAATAGAGGAAGTTATTCAGTTACTTCAACCCTTCTGTCACTACAAAGGTTACCTGTGGATTTCAACTATCACCACAGCTCGTCATAAGCTTCCTTCCTAAACCTTAAACTAAAAGCACATAATTACTAATTATGGCTATATTTAGCCATCTATTCCTTTCCATTTATCGATTCTAGGTCCATTACTACTTGATTACTACTTTACATCACCTCAACTGGTTTCATCTCACTCAAACATGATTTTCACCCTAATATCTCAATGAATTAGGGCCAAATGGAGCCTATGGGTTCAAAGCTCTATCGTTTAGCTCTATACCAGTCAAAAATCTCTAATTTAACTCTCGAGAACCTTTTTATTACTACTGAGCAAGAATCAAACCCCTTAAATTTCCTTGATTCAATTTCTTTATAACTTATATTTAGAGAAATTTGGATAGAATGGAATGTAAGGGTTATACATAGCTTACTTGATAAGTTATTAATCAGAAGTGCCTTCTAATGCTTTGAAAATGCTTGTCTAGTAGTAAAGCCCTTCTCCTCTTCTCCCTTTAATGTTTTTTAATTTTCCCCTCTAAAAATCATGAAACTTCATGAATCAAGAAGTCACTTTCTGGTCTATGCGCCATGGCACATGTAGCTTATGATGCGGCGCATGGCACAGTAAGGACAATCCTCACCACGCGCATTTGCTTTGATTCAAAAGGCAATCCTCTTACCTGTATCTACCCATTCAACATCCAAAGAATAAAAATATCAACTAATCATTCAAATCTCTAATCCTTTATAAATTACCACTTTACCTTTGATTAATAACTAATCATAAGATTAAGAAATCAAGATGTTACAATTCTCCCCTCCTTTTAAGAATTTTTTTCCCCAAAATTAATAAAACACTTAAATACATACTTAAGGAAATTGATAGGGATATTGTTGCCTCATTTTATCCTCTGTTTCCCAGGTAGCATCACTAAAAGCCATGCCTCACCAGAAAACCTTAACCAATTGTATGGTTTTTGTTTCTTAATTATTTCTCTTTCACATCCACTATCTATTCTGGCTTAGCCTTAAAGGTCAAATTCTCTTGGAGTTCAATATCCTCTGTTCTATCACATGCAAAGGATCTAAGTGATATTTCTTAAGCTACGACACATAAAACACGTCATGCACACCTAACAACTATGGAGGCAAAGCAATTCTATATGCAACTGGCCCAATTTTCTTTAGAATCTCAAATAGACCAATCAATTGAGGAGTTAACTTCTTAGCTCTAATTGACCTCCTAATTACCATTACTAGTGTAACCCTTAGAAATATATAATCTCCCATCAGGAACTCTAATGGCCTTCTATGCCTATCCGCATAACTTTTTTACCTGCTCTGAGTTGTCAACAACTTTTCCCTGATCAATTCAATCTTTTGAGTCATTTAATCCACAATGTTCGACCCCAACATACTCCTCTTACTCAATTCTGTCTAACAAAAAGGTGATTGGTTCTTTCTTCCATACAACGCCTCATACGATGCCATTTAAATACTGGAGTAGTAACTATTATTATAAGCAAACTTAGCCAAAGGGAGATGACTATCCCATCTACCTTTCAAATCCAATACACAAGCTCTCAACATATCCTCTAGGGTCTGTATAGTTCATTTTGTTTGCCCATCTGTCTGTAGATGATAAGTTGTATTGAATCTCAATTCAGTACTCACAGATCATTGCAAAGCTCCTCAAAACTTAGATATGAACCTTGGTCTCTATCAGAAATTATACTCTTTGGCATACCATGCAGTCTCACCACTTCTTAGATATAGATCTTTACGAACCTTTTAAGAGAATCATTGATCCGAATAGTAAGAAAATGAGTTGATTTTATGAGTCTATCAACTATAACCCAAATGGCATCATGCCTTGACTGAGTTCTCGACAACCTAATTATAAAATCCATAGAAATGCTATCCCATTTCTACTTAGGGATATCCAATAGTTGCAGCATTCCTGCTGGTCTTTGGTGCTCTATCTTAATTTTCTAACAAGTCAAACACTGAGTCATAAAATTTGCAACATCTTTCTTCATCCCAAGCCACCACTAATACTGCCTCATGTCCTAGTACATCTTTATAACTCCTAGATAGATTGTGTACTTGCTACAATGAGCTTTACTCAATATCACTTTCTTCAAATCTGCGTTATCAAGCACATAAATTCTATCCTATTAGACAATGAACCCATCATCATTGAAACTAAAATTAATGGCCTGATTGGCTTTAATCTCTTATCTAATCCCTAAGAGACATTCATCTTCTAGCTGTGTCATTCTCAATTCCTTCCAGAAATCATTACTGACCTCCGTGAATAGGCATTAACTCACATCCTACTATGACTCAATAAAGGATTCCATTAATATATGCTCCTTTACTATTAGACTTATCACATACAAAGTCTTCTGGCTCAATGCATCAGCAACCACATTCACTTTACCTAGATAGTATTTCAACTCAAAGTTATAATCCTTAAGGAGTTCTATCCATTTTCTCTACATTCAGCTCCTTCTAAACCACCAACTATTTCAAACTCTTATGGTCGTTAAACATAGTGAATACTTCAACATATAAGTAATGGTGCCAAATCTTCAAAGCAAACGCCACTACTGGAGCATTAAGTCATGCATAGGTTAGTTCTCTTTCATGCAGTCTTAACTACCTCAATGCATAAGTTACTATTTGACCGTCTTGCATCAAGACACAACCAAGGCCTTTTAATAATGCATTCGTGTACACTTCATATGATAGTTTTGGATTAGGGATAATTAACATTAGAGTTGTAGTCAACGTCTCTTTTAGCTGCTAAAACATTACTTCACAATAGTCATCCTAAACATAAGGCTGATCTTTCCATGTTAACTTAGTCAAAGGAGATGTTATCTGAGAAAATTCTTGGATAAATCATTGATAATACCTACCTAATCCTAGAAAGCTACACATCTCTATGATTGGACTGGGACATTCCCATTTCAACACTGCATCAACCTTATGTGGATCTACTAAAATCCCATCTGCAAACACCTCATGTCCCAAAAATTAAACCTCTCTTAGCCATAACTCATACTTACTGAGCTTGGTATATAACCTCTTATCTTTCAAAACCTGAAGTATAATTATCAAGTACTTCGCATGTTGCTCTTCATTCTTTGAGTAGATCAGGATGTTATTAATAAAGACCACCATAAATTAATTTAAATATGGCTTGAATATGTAGTTCATATAATCTATGAACATTGTAGGTGCATTAGTCAAACCAAACAGCATAATTAAAAAATTGTAATGGCCATATCGTGTTCTGAAAGCTATCTTGGTATATTCGCTACACTAACTCTCAACTAATGGCACCTTTTCAAATCTAAGAAAAGACTGAGGCACCAGCTAAGATCATCAATCCTTCGCAAAGGATATTTCTTCTTCATAGTTACCTTATTTAACTTCCAGTAATCGATGTAAAGATGCAGGTTACCATCGTTTTTCCTCACAAATAACATCGGTAACCCCTAAGGTGAGACGCTCGGTCTGATGAATCCATTATTTAGTAAGTCTTCAATTTACTTCTTCAATTCTACTAATTCTGATGGTGGCATTTGATATGGGGCCTTTGATATTGTTTCAATTCTAAGAACTAAATCAATTGAGAACTCCACTTCCCTTTTAGGAAGTAATCCAGTTACTTTATCTGAAAATACCTCTAGGAACTCACTTACTACCTTAATCTTCTCGATTCTACTACCATACATGGTATTGGAAGAAAAGAACACTATATAGGCATCACAACCTTATCAGATTAACTTCTCGACACCAACCAATGATAAGAACTTAGGCTGCTCAGAAAAATCTATTGCCACGTACAACATCGACAATGAAACCATCTTTCTAGCAAAATCAAGCATAACATTGTTCGCTGCTAGCCAATCTATGCTAATAATCACCTTTACTCCTTTTATAGGAATACAAATCAATTCAATCTTGGAAACTTTGACCTCAAATTAGATCTCTACTCCTTAATAAGCTTTACTTGTAACACTAGACGATCCAAAAGGTGTCATCACTTTAATAAGCAAAAATAACTCTTGTAAAGACAGATTCAATTTATCCACACATTCCTCAAATATAAAGGAATGAGTGGCACCCAAATCAAACAGTGCCTCTACTTTATGACCACAAATAAAAATTGTAAACAAGGCTAGAAATCATGGAATGCTATTTAGTTCCCCTAACTCTACCCTCCGTGGACTGCCTCACTATATGTCTAGACTTGCCACACTTAAAGCAAGCCTAACATTTTCTCGGATGAGATCAACCATAAATGTTGCATTGAGGTGACCTTCCAGTACTCAGAGTTGGTGTTGGAACATTCAATGCTTGTGTTAAAGACTATGGAGACCTAATTCTCACACCTCCACTTCTCTATATTAATCCTCTCTGCATAAGTCAAAATTGAGACCCTCTAATGAAACCTCTCCTTCTCAAGGAACTAGAACTACCAACATTAAACCCAAGCTTCTTTGAAACTCTATCTGTCGGACCCAAAGGGGATGAGAATCTCCCCATACTATCTCACCTCCTCTTACTATCTACCTCTTTGCCATGCCTAGTTGCTACTCTTAGCTTATGGCACATTTCCTCATATATTGTCAAATCAAAAGTATTATCTACTATCGGTACTCAGGTCCAATCTTTTCTAACAACCACTCAACTTTCTACTTCATATCATTACTATCATGAAGATATGTGGAATAAGCTAATAGGTCAATAAATCTTCTAATGAACTCTTCCTTGTTTAGATCTCCTTACTTGAATGCATGAAACTCCTTTTCCTTTTCAGTTCTAAATGAGACTGGGAAGTATTGATTAAAGAACATCTTCTTAAATGCATCCTAACTCAATCGAACACCACCAGTCAGCCTTATAGATTCCTATCACCTTTTAGCAGCACTAACTAGCTACATTATGGCTAGAACAGCCTTATACTTAAGGGTGTAGATCACAACCTCGAAGATGGTGATAGAACACATTTGTTACCCACTTTTATTTGTCAATTAGGACCATTTTATTAATGATTTATCACCTTCAAGTGCACACATTGCATTAGATTTGGAACTTTGCCTAAGTTTCTAAGATCAGTGCACTAGGGGCATTTTGGTCCAAAAAAATGAACTTTTGAGAAAATGTACAAGAAAAATTGACAAAGTGCATTTTATGTCCAGTTGATCAATGGTGAAATTATATTTTTAAAATTCATTTTATTTTGGGAGTAATTAAATAAAAAAGTCAACACTTTCTTAAGTGTCTTAGTTTGTCCTAGTTTTTGGTTTGCCTTTGTGTGAAAATTTTTATATAATTTTGTGCAGCCTGAAACTTGGTTAATTTAATAAATTCTCCCTTCTAATTATGAATTTAATTCTGGACATGAATTAGATTTTATTATATCATATGCTATTTAATTGAATTATGTGATTTATGTGACATAGGTGGCATGTGACTTGTGCATCAATTGGGCAATTGAGGTCAACACTCCTTGAGGACAATGGCTGATGGTTTGCACGTGAATTATGATTATTTTGAGGGATTATATCAGATAAAATGATGTGGATGACACATGGGAAATTAGGCACACATTGGAATCATCTACAAACCAATAGGAAGTTGCCACCTTGCAAGTGTGACAAGGCTCCCATTTACATTTTAATTTCTTTTTCCTTATTTTAATTAAGCTTCAGCTGATGGGAGACACCAAGGAGCACGCCATTTTAAGTCCCAAATGGGATCCAACACATATCTCATTCATCTTCCACATTCTCTCTCTCTTGTTCATAGTGTTCTTCATTTTCTCTCTTTTGTTCTTCATTTTCCAGCACCCTAACCTCCATTTTCAGCCACCAAACCTCCACAAAACTCATACCATTCTTCTCCTCTCTTTATTTTCGTTCCATCCCTTCCATTTTCATAAGGATTGAAGCTCATTTCCATCATTCAAGAGCTATGGAGTTTGGCCTTCACAAGCAATCACTAGGGTTCTTGAAGATGAAGATTGGCTAAGTTTCTTTGTGGAATCCTAGAGAGATGAAGATGGAGGATGAGTCTTAAGCTTCAAATTAGCTAAGTTCTTTTATTTCCTATCCTCTTCTCTTTTTACTAGATGGTTAGATTCCTTAATCTAGGGTTTAATCATCTTAGCTTATAAATTCTAATTTGAATTTGATGTTGATGTAAAGAGAGAGGATTGTTTCATTTAATTTCTTCCTTGGACAGCCATGACTGAATTTTTCCACTCTTTGTTTGGCACATAATCTTGTGTTTTTCAATTAGTGAATTTCTTGTGTTAATATTGCATAATCTTGTGGTGTTAATGTTTGTGTTGTTAAGTAGCTTGACATAATCTTGTGGTTGCTCAATTTATGTGTTTGACCATGGCTGTTGAGAGAGGATTTTGAGTGAATCACTTGGCTAATGTCTTCACCAATTGGTTAATTGAACTAGGGACTTTAATCTAAGACCTAGGGAGGTTAGCTAATTAGGTTAATTGGCTTAGGATAATTTTCTTAAGTCATGACAGCTTTAGTCAAGAGGAAAGGGAAGGTAAACTTAGCCTAATCATGAGAAGATAATGAGTCCAAAATCAACTAATCTCTAGGGTTCCATTATTGTAAAAAGGGAAGTTCATTTCACTCACTTTCACTAGCATTTTAATTACTTGCACATTAGGTAATTAGTTTAGATAATTAGCTAGATAACTAAATTCCTACAAACTTTGGTTGATTTATTTCACTAGATAACTTTCAATTAGACTTAAAACCATTCCTTGGGAGATGACCTAGGGTTGGCCCTATATTGCATTAGGGTTAGCTTTAGTGTAATTTTGAGGATAAGCGACTAATTTCCTATCAGATGGTCTCTAACAGCTTTATCCACAACTCTACTTTCCCTTCTCTCATACTACTGTCAAAAGTTGATAGATTGAACTGAATAAAAGTTTTCTAAGCATAATCAATTCATGGATTAGTACCAGGAATCTCTTGCCTGCTACCTGAACCCTAAGATAGTTTAGGTCTGCTTTATGCTTTCTCTTGTGCTGGAATACCTCAAGCCTTAACTATCTCCTCTCACTCTCTATCTTTCAGGATCATATCATGATCCAGAATTGTTTTCCTTATGTCCACCACTATGTCTCTCAACTCCTCAAGTAGCTCATTACATCTATCTCTCTGCAGTTAAATTGGTTGAACTTTTAGTTTCGATTCCTCTTTACTAACTATCTGTCTAGAAATAGCACTTCTAGTACAACTGCCTTTCCTTATATCGTATACTATTTCTCCCCTCTTAAGGACAAAAATAAGAAAGATAAATGACAGCAGGGAAAGAGTTGTGTAATGAGCAATAAGTTGCCATATACCAACTAGAAAGAATGTAGTATAAAATCACCACAATCAGGTCTCGAAACTCGAGAAACTGATATGAAAATGTAACCTCCTTCTATATCTGTCAAATACAAGAGAAAATTAACTAAATCACCACACTAATCACAACACATAATAATAAAATACTTTATTTGAAAAGCTTAGGCCCAAAACTTGTTTTGCAAAATTATCAAAATCACAATATGTCTAAGAATTACACAGTAGAAGCAAGTCACATGCATCCATATAAACTATTACATGCTTTAAAAATTACAAAATAAAGTCAGATTAGGGACCATGCACTTTGGCATGCATTACATGTCTGATTTTGCTGCTATTATTTGATAGAAAATGATGAATTTCTGGTGTGTGCCGTTTTCACATATGTCATCCGATCGGAGTGATTCAAGAACCTATATGAGGCTTAACTCATAAGCTAACTAATGAGATAAGTTTAGATACGATCTAACAGTCTGCTCAAAATTTAGACGCAAGGGTGCAAAAAGTTACTTTTTACAAAAATTTAACTCACCCATGCGCTTAAATCGATTCCATTGTCTCATAAACCACATAAGGCCTTTAACCAAGTCTAGAAGGACCTATTACACCTGATTGACCACAATATATCACATATATACACATATACTGAAATTTGACTCCTCAACAGCCAATTTCTACATTTTTCAACTTTTTCACAATTTGGCCTACTTGGCCTTTCTCACCACAATTCCACCACAAATTCATTACTCAAACATTCGCAACACATACAATACCAAATCTTAGCCTTTGATTCTCATTTCACCACTTATATACACATTTAGGCTAAGATTTTACAAAATCACTACAATTCTCTATAAATCACCACTTAGACATACATGAAATCCCCATGGCAACTTATATACATAATTTTCACTAAAGATTTAGTTCATATAGAAACTTATAGGTCTGGAAGTCACAGAACCACTGTATCAGCCTAGACTTTTTTCCTTGCCTTAATCATTATTCTGTTCTATAAAAATATAACCGCATGATTGAGGTAAAAATCTCAGTAATAGAATAACTCACTACTAACAACTATCACATACAACTATATGATAGCATAGCATATTATATAGTTAACCATAACAAATAATGCCAATTCACTTGAAATTTCATTTATCTAATCCATTTGGCTTCTTTTACTAATTTTCACCACTTTTCCATTCTCAATTACACAATCATCAAATAACAATAACATAATATTATAGTAATATCCCTTAAATTGTTTTCAAAATGCAGGATCCTGACTTTATCAAAACATATATTCAAATAAGAGGGCTAACGGAAGTGTAAATACAATTCAACATTAAAAAAGGCGCAATTATTTTTCTAAAAACGTGCCATGCTCCGTGACTTACACCACCATGCATCACGACATATAGTATAGAGCAATGAGCTCTATTCTTCTCTATGCCATGAGTTGTAGTGTGGCACACAATGCGTCGCGGTGCATATGACAGGTTAGAAGATGAACTTTCACCACATGCCATTTCCATATCCGATGTCCGATTAAAGTGATTCAAGTGTCCACATGAAGCTTATAACATATTCTATCAATGTGACAAGTTGGACTCGCTCCAACTGTCTGATTGAAAATTGAACACTCTGGTATAAAAAGCTATTTTTTTCTTTCAAAATTGCACCCTAAGTGTTCAATTCTCAATTCTTCTCTCATTAGACCACTTTAGGCCTTTAACTAATTTCAAAAGAATTATATATAATTGATTAACACATCAAATGATATATATCACATTAATTACTCATATTTTCTTCTTAAAGTCACATTACACACTTATGGACTTATATGAGACATAACCAATATAACACATATATACATAAACTTGTTCTACTTTCAATCATCCGACTCTTACATATAGCGCTATGTCTCATAATACGGTCAGGAATCATAAATATACTTGACTCTTCCAAATGAGGCTCAACCTTATCATTTGTGTCAAGTTCTCACATACACATGTAATATCACATTAAGTTCACATTTAATACAAGTGAAACAAGTTACACAATAGCATACAGTTGCTTGATTAGCATCTAGGCCAACCCATATACCCATCATTATGGTACCCTTGGTGAGATGCAATGTCATATATATATATACAAGCAAGTTTTCAATTATAATTATATATACATTCACATATTTATATTCACTTACACTTATGCATCCTAGTTGGCAACTTAACTCTAACAAAATATTATACATTTATTTACATAATGGTAGTCATACCATTACCAATAAAAGCTACTCTTCCCTTGCTTCCTTTCCCGGCCTTCTTGTGATCTCTACACCTAGATATAAAGGTAATGAAGTGAGACATACATCCTAGTAACTCGGATATAACCCAAATACCAGTTAGTAAGAAAAATCATAAACAAGAGATAAAGTAGCATGTATTTCAGTAAAAATAGTATAATACGCATATATAAGAATTCATCCATATCCATCCATCATGCTTATGCTCATGCATTTCCATTTCCACCTAGCGAAGCAAGCTCTATGCTCAGATTAGGACTTCTAGTCTTAGACAAAACTAGGCCTACTATACCTCTGTCTCAGACTAGATATCCTCTTTGGGTATGGGTGGTCTCCTAGGTCCTTCCTAACGGAGTCAAACTCTACATTCAACAACTTTAGGACTTCTTGGCCTTGCACAACATAGGACCACGATCCCTACCCTAGTCTAGGGTATACTCATGGATTATTATCCTAAGTCTGTCATGGCAAAATCAAGCTCTACACTTGAGACCTTTAAGATCTCCTAGGTCCTTCTTGGCCAAGTCAAGCTATACGCTTAAGAACTTCAGGACTTTTTAAATTTGCATAGAGTAGGGTTGCAACCCCCTACCTTAGTTTAGGGTCTACTTGCTGATGCAATGTGCATGTCTATGTATATTCATTCATAATACTACTACTCTATCAGTTCATAACATAATGCACATAGTTATACAAAATACTTGTAAATGATTTCACAAATGAACAAGTAAAAGGATTACTTCAATTACCTTTTACCCTTACTATCAAGGGTCACCAATTGTATTGAATTCTTAAGAGTGTAGATTCCCACAAGCAATATCACAGATGCTCAATTTATACAATGCAGTATCCCTCAGTCAATTTTTAACATTTAGTATAGGCATTAATTCAGCTTGATCGAACCCTTTAGACACAAAACAGTTTAGTTAACACCTTTCAAATCAACATAATCCACCATTTACAGTCATTCTACCCTTCAATTCTATTAACATAACAACCAACCAATATCATACACTAAACAACACCCAAACCATAATCAATCTACTAATTATTAATTTACCCTCGATTAGCAATTAGTTTTCCTGAATTGAAATTCAGGATGTTGCACAATTACATAGAGTAAGCCTCATAAAATAAAGTGTTTACACTTTTCATTCAAAATGTTTAGTTTATACAATTTCACTCAAGTTTTCAGTCATCACCCTACCATTAGCTTGTAACACTTCTACATTTTCACCACTAAATAGTGCTCAAAATCAGGAATCAAGATGTCTTATTAGGAGGTAATGTAGTATATGAAAGGATGACTTTAGGATGCATGTGAGAACTAGGGTTTGGCACAAAAACTTATCGTAGCCAAATCAATGCAACCTAATATGCAATGCGTAACAAAGTTCAAATAGGTGACAATCTTTAAGAGTGCAATAATGAATGAGGATGGAAATGAGTAAGGCAATTATCTTGAGCTAGTAACCTTTATTCCTTATATTTCTTTTTCCTTATCTCTTTATTTTCAACTCATTGTCTTTTTTTTTCTCTTTTTCTATATCTTTTCTTTTGAGTTTCTCTAACTCTCTTGAATTGGATCTTGCCTTAAAGATGGAATGGAGGTCAAATGTGCATAAGTAGATGAAAGGGTGAATGAATAGATAGATAAAACATGAAAAATAATCATCATTTGAACAAAGATATGTGAAATATCTTAAGATGACAAATGAATGTACATGTATTCCATAGGAAAATATGGGATGAATATTTTTAAAAAAAATTTCTTAAGAGGCAAAAAGTGATAAAACAAAGTATATAACAATTAAGGGTTGGTCAATTGGCTCTAGTTTTATGAAATAAATGCCATCTATCATTTTCCTTCAACCAAGTACATGAAATGTGATTTCAAATAAGAATTGAAACAAGTTTAAGAGGGTAAATAAGCTAAGAGAACAATCACACAAGAGTATTTGGCTTCTAATTTATTAACTCAAGTGTATAATGATACTCTAATTTATTTGGCTTCTAATTGAAACAAGTGTATAATGATACTCTAATTTATTAACTCAAGGTAAAAGAATACTCACTTTTAACTTAATTAAACTTAATGGCAATCACAATTCAAGAATCAAGGTTTAAATTTAATCAACTCAATCATTAACAACTTCAAATAAAATAAAATAGAATTTTTTTAAAAAATCAATATAAATAAAACAAAATATTTGTTCCCTTCCTCATACTTAAACTATACATTATCCACAATGTATGCAAAGACACATGATGTGACAATGAAAATTAAGAATGTATGCATGACCAAGCATGAATGAAGTATTTTTCTCAAGGGAACAAATAAAACAAACAAATAGCTAGGAAAAATAACTAATTTTACTACTACAGTGCCCTCTACCACACTTGCAATTCACTCAATCATCAGACTAAGCAATTAATATCAAAGTAAAAGGCAAGTAAGGGGAGAGACGATCTATCAAGGAGGCTTATTATTGTGATATGGAGTATCTAATTTGGCCTTCTTGAAAAGCTTGCACAAGTGGCCATTGATTTGGAGTGTGAAACTCGTAGCTTCATTCAAAAGTTGGAGAATAGAATACCAAATGGAAGCACTTTGGTTACTAAGTATGGATCATCCCACTTTGACTTGAGCTTTGCAATCTTATAGATGTAACTGGTGTTATATAAGAGGATATAGTCACCAACATAGAACTCCTTTCTCAACACCATCTGGTCATATAGAACCTTGGCTCTTTCTTTATAAATCCATGAGGATTCATAAGCCTCCAATCAAAACTCTTCAACCTCTTAGATTTGAAGCTTCCTCTTTATGGCCAAACCCTCTAAGTCCAAATTCAATTTCTTTATGGCCTAATAGGCTTTGTACTCTATCTCAACCAGAAGGTGGCATGTGTAACATCTTGATTTTTTGATTATGAAACTAATTGCTATTTGAGAATGAATTAGTAATTAGTAAATAATTAGAATTTTAGATGAAGTTTTGATATTTTGACTCATTGGGGTGTTGGATGAACAGATGCAGGTGGAACGATTGCATCTCAGAATGAAATGCGTGTATGTGGTAAGGATTTTTCCTACTGTGCCACACGTGATAGCTAATACTACTTGTGCTGTGGCATATGGCACAAGAAATGAGCTAATAAATATGTGGAATCTTGTAGGTTTTATAGAAAAATAAAGGAAAAATTGAGCAGAGAGGAGAAAAGGGAGCTTTGCTTTGTTAGGGCATTGAATTTTAAAGTTGAGGGAGACATCTTGGATTGATAGCTTACGAGTAAATTTCATATTGCCCTTAGCTTTGATTTTACAATAATTTCTCTTAAAATAAATTACAGTAAAATGGAATTGGGGAGTTTTAAGGGGTTTGGTTCTTATCTTTTTGTAATGAAAAGGTTCTTGAGAGTCAAATTAGGGTTTTGTGATTAGTTTGAAGTTAAACTATAAAGCTTTGAGGCTGTAAGCTTATATTAGCCCCAAGTTAAAGGGAAATAAGAGTAAAGTTGTGAAAGGGGTGAACTAGGATTGGTTGAAGTACTAGAAAGTGGTAATAGGGTTGCAAGGAACCTAAATTGACTAAGCAAAAGGAAAACAATAGTTAAATGTGATTTTAAGTTATAATTAGTACTAGGAGGTCAATTTGATTAATTGACTAATAGTGCTAATCATGTGTAGATTGGCATGTAACGTGTGTTACTTGAGAAAGAAAGCATGTGGGGGCAATAATTGTTGAGAAATCCATGGGCCGGCAATGATTAATGGGTAACCTTTATTTTGATAGAAGGGTTAATGTAACTATTTGAAAGCATTAGTTATTGCATGAAGTTGTTTTAATTTGAGCATATTTTGAGACAATACATGATTGTTGCATGAAAAAAGATTTCAAATAAACAAATTGGTAAAAATATATAATTATATATTATATATGCATAGTTTTGAATACAAACAAGTGATTGGTATGAATGCATGACCATAGAGGGTGAGAGTTTACCCATAGGGAGAAGTAGTAAGAAGTCCATATTATAACCCTCCCCTTATATCAACGTAATATAAGGAGAGAATTAATATAACCATCACACTTCTAAATTTAACTATACTCAATTACTTTGTTTGAAAAGCTTAGACCCAAGATTTATTTTGAAAATCATTCTAAATCTCAACTAACCCAACATCAAATAGAGCATAGTACAACAGAAGATAACATAGGTATTTATTAGAGGCTATGTATACTTTCAAAACAAAGAAATAAAGTAAAAATTAGAGCCATGCATCGTGGGATGTACTATATGTGCCACAACATGTGGCTCAGAGCCATGAGCAACTCTTTTTTGTGTCATGCGTCACGGTGTAATACATAATGTGCCACGAGGCACATGCTAGTTTTTGCAATTGTCATATGATAGTTGGCAGGGCAAACTTCTGGTATGTGCTGTTTCTACATACAACATCAGATCAGAGTGATTTAAGTGTCCACATGAAGCTTATTTCATAAGCTAACTAATAAGACAAATTTAGAAATGACCCAATAATCCAATCAAAATTTGGATACCTAGGTATAAAAAGCTACTTTTTCTTAAATTTTTGCATACCTAAGTGCTTAAATTGATCACATTATCTCATTAGATCATTTTAGCTCTTGAATGAAGTCTAAAGGGACCTAATATACTTGATTAACAATAAGTTATAACACACACACACACACACAAAAATCATGATTTTGCCGTTTAACAGCCCCTTTCCATAAACATAAACTTTTCACAACTCGGCACAAAAACATTCCTCTAGCCATTTTCACTATAATATCACCACAAATTCACTTCACAATCACCACTAGCATATTTACAGCATGTTCATAATTAAATATTAGCCTCTGTTTCTCATTTCATTACATATACACATATAAACTAAGATTTACCAAAATTCACAAAAATTCTCAACAATCACAATTTTAAACATGCATGCATATCTTATGGCAATTTATATATACAATATATACAAGAGTAATGTTCATTACATAAAACTTAGAGATTTCATAGCAACGGCACACTATGTCGATCCTGACTCCTTCCCTTTGCCTTGATCATTACTCTAACCTATAAAAATGTAACCATGAGGGTGAGATAATAATCTCAATAATAGAATAACTCTCTATTATCAATTATCACATGCAAGCATAAGTATAGAAAAATATATAATTAAACATAACATATAACAAAATTTTACTTCAAATCACATCAATATAACATTTTACCATTTTTATAAACCATTTTTACCATATTTCACCACTTATAGTACATAGCATAATTTCTACCATCCGAACCTCTAAATCACCCCGACTCAAAACTATAGGCTCACCTTAGACTAATATACACAATTATTAGCCCTATACATACTTTTAATGGCAGAATCACCTAGCCAAAGGTGTTCTATCTTACCTTCGAACTATAGTTTCCTTTATAACACATAATGGGGTGTTGTTGACTCGAATACTGCATCACATCGATACTAAGAAATTCGAATTTCCAACACTGCACCTCAATAGGCATTAAGAAGATAATCCCCAACACTACACCTTAATAGGTACTAAGGAGATATAATTCTCTAACACTGCACCCCGTCAGGTAGCAAGGAGAATATGCCATATGATCTTTCTCTACATCTCCCTACGGGTAAACTCCCACCCCTATGATCATGCTTTCACATTTACCATATTCCACACATATATAAACCCCACACACACACACATATCACAAAGCATGCGACTCAACGATTCAATTCATTAGAAATCAATTTCATGGATTAATTGTTCATTTGTCAAACATGCTTATTCTAAAACTCTTTTCATGTAATAATAGCCATACTCTCATATAGTTATAATAGATAATCAAATAGAGGAAATTACTCGATTATCTCAACCTTTGTGTCACAAGAAAGGTTATTCGTGGACTTTTAATAACCACTAAAGATCTCTCCAAGCCTCCTTTCTCAACTTACACATGTAACACGCCAATTTACAAACAATTGGCATAATTTGTCAATTAGTCAATATGACCAACAGTACTAAATTGTTGCTTAAAACTATATTTAGCCATTCATTCCTTTCTACTTAGTCACTTTACAACTATTACCCCTCAATTTTCACTTTCTATCACTTTTAGTAATCCTATTTTCTCCCCATTTCTCTTTGAATTAGGGTCAAATTTAAGCCTATAGCTTTAAATTTGCATCGTTCAACTCCAAACCAATCACAAAGCTTTAATTTAACTACTGAGAACCTTTTTATTACTATAAGGTAAGAAACTAAGCCCTGAAATTTTCTCGATTCAATTTTTGTATAACTCATACTAAGAGAAATTAAAGCAAAATTAAAGATAAGGGCTATATAAAGCTTACCAGATAAGTTATTGGTCAAAAGTCTCTTCTAATGCTTCGAAAACTAATGCCCTAATAGCCAACATCTTCTTCTCTTCTCCTTTTCATGTTCCACCTCCTTTCTTTTCTAAAATCACAAGCTCCACACGTACTTACTTGGTCATTTTCTAGACTATGCATCGTGGTATAGGCAACATGTGCTGCGGCATGCGGCATAATGAGGAGAATCCTTACTATGCGCACACATTTCATCCCAAAATGCAATTCTTCCACCTGTATCTATCCATTTAACACCCAAACCAGTCAAAACCTCAAGTAATCATCCAAATTTCTAATTGTTTTGCTAATCAATAATTTACCTGTGATTACACTACTACAAAATAAGCTTACAAGAGCGCTTTTTTTTACTTTAAGGAGCGCTTTTGAAGCACTCCCGTATTGAGCGCTCCGAAATGTACGGGAGCGCTTAAAAAAAGCGCTCCTGTATGTACGCTATACAGGAGCGCTTTTGGAAAAGCGCTCTCGTAAGAGACATCATGTACGGGAGCGCTCTCTGTAAGAGTGCTCCTGTATGCCTCATACAAGAGCGCTCTCCATAGGAGTGCTCCCGTATGCTACACCTTACCGGAGCGCTCTTGAAAAGAGCGCTCCTGTATGCCCCATACAGGAGCGCTCTTTTCAAGAGCGCTCCTATATGCTGACAACATACCGAAGTGCTATTTTAAAGAGCGCTCCCGTAAGTTACTTTACAGGAGCGCTCTTCAAATGAGCGCTCCCGTTTATTATTTTTATTTTTTTTAAATCAAAATTTTTTAAATTTCTCCTTTTACATATCTTTAACAATGGAAAATCATAATATCAAAAACTAATTTAAAAATAATATCAACATAAAAATTTATATACAAGAAGAATTTGAAACTGATACAACAATTTTAATTTCTAACAAGCCTAACAAATGAAACTATTGTTATTTTTTTAACATTAAAATCTAAGTTCCTATTACAAACAGCCAATAATATATTCTGACCATTCTTCAACTAAATCTTCTATTTGCTCCGTAGTAAAATGCGAATACCTTACTCCAACAAAATACTACACAAGATATGAAAGCAATATATAAGTAATTAACATTATATTAACTTAATTTCAAAGCTTTTGACTTACATTTTCAGGAATGATCAACTCTTGTTGTGTGATTACTTCTCTCATAAACTTCATAACATAATATCCACACTCCCAACCTTGTAATTGTGTAGGTACCTATAAAATAATAAAAGATGTCATTATCAAAATATGATAGAAATAAATTCTAACTTAATTTAAAATACTTCAGTGATGAAGTTATATATATGATACAAGTATTTGCTGTCGAAAATTCGGCAGAGTCTCCCCTATAACTTGGAAGTTCCAGAATTTTCCAAAAATTCTACATCAATCCAGAACAACATATTCAGAATAACAAACAAAATATCAATCAAATAATCATTTAGATATATACCACCTTGTTTTATTAAGAAAATAATACAAACCTTTATTCTTTTCCATGAATAAAATTCAACAAGATCAGGTCTTTTGGTGTTTGGAGGGAGATCTTCACCTCCTCGATAACGTGCTACAGCCCTATTATATAATGATTAAGCATACCAAATAAAAATTAATTGTTATAATAAACATATATAAAGAATATAGAACTAAAAACTTACTGATTAAATAATATCCTCATAGATTTGTAGTTCTTGAAGTCACTATCTCTTAATGAATCAAGATAATAAATCACAGGGATGAATGGATTGATACAAACAAGCACCCAATGTTGCCTGAAAAAATAAAATATTTCATTAACTAAAACATCAACTAAAGTTAAAAATAAACAATAATAACAATTTACCCTGGATTGTGAGGAGCTAAAAATAACATGTTTCTTTTGCCTTTGGCTTTGAATGCATCAGTAATCTTTTGAGAATGGTACTCAACACTGTAGATACTAGTGTTGTGCGGGCTAATAAATGAAAATTTTGTTATCAATGAGCCCGGCACCACAAAAGTATGATATAAGTACCTAAAATGAAAACAAATAGAATCATTCACAACTAAAATTAAATAAATACCACAATAAGTAATAAAATTGAGAAAGTACCTGATGTATAAACTAATTTGTGTGGTTTGTAGCCAATCCTTGGTCAGAATCTCGTTAATATTTTCAGCTACTAAGTATTCGCTAATTATTTCACCATAAATCTCCTTTTCAAATTCTACTTCACGGATTTTATTTTTAAATGTTGTCCGCATAATCACTTCAAGTGCATTTTGATAAGGATATTTCAACTGAGTAGATTCTGTGCTGGTCTTCCCTGCCTTAGTCATAGAGGTAGATCCTTTTGACGACTTTCCTTTCGCTTTGATTGGCTTCTTTACAACTTCTTTAAATTTTGAGGACTATAAGATGTAAAATGGATTGGTAAGGGCATAAGAAAACATGAATGATTTTAAAGAACCATCAATTATTATACCTGTAACTTAATGAGATTTGAAGGCTAAGCCACATAAGTTCCAACGGCATCCAAAATCGTGAATATATCCTCATCTTCTATTTGCACTGGCAACTCAGCATCATTTTCTATTGGAATAGTTATAGTCACCTTTAAGTGATCAGCAGGCAACGGTCTGGAGTGTATAGTAACACTATTGTCATTATACACAGATCCGAGTGCCACAACACGACAATGTGGTGATTCTAACCATAATTGACATTGAGACTCGCCCTAAAAATTAAAAATTAATATTTTTAAAAAATATGAAACATAATTTGTGAATAAAAAGAAGATAATAGAAAGAAAAATTATAACCTTAGGAAAGTCTTCTTTAGTATGGAAGGAGCAACTATCTTTATCACTGGGGCTACCTTGTGGCACATTTATAACTCCAATCATTTGCTCAAATCTCTTTTCCATTTGAGCTTGAAATTTTTTTTCCATTCTCACCTCCATTTCTGCCATCCTTGCATTAAAATCATCTTCAGTAAAAATTTTGGACCGACGTCCAAAGTAGGTGCCATGAGAAATGCCAAATCCGACTCCTCTAACACGACCAGAGACCTTTGGAGCTCCCAATGCCCTACCAAGGACATCCACATGCTCCCCCACATCATCTTGTGATATTGATTGTGATAATGCTTCCTGTTGAACAAATTGTAAACTAATTATTAAGTAAATAATGTAAATAAAGTAATACACTAAAATATTAATACTCACACAATCCTCCCAGACTTTTCAAGTGCGTTCATCAGGTAATTTGCCTTCTTTATCTTCTCAAGCAATCTTCCAAACAAGAGCTCGAGAAATTGGAGCATTAGGTCCAACTTCTTCCCTCTATTTAAAGAAGATATTAGAATAATTAAAAAATATTTCCTTATATATATATAAATAATATCAACAGAAGATATTAATTGAAACTTACCAAACCATGTTCAATATCTAGATAGCTCTTTCTTCCTGCTCTATATTGAAAAGGAGTACTTGCGGCTCTAGAGCGATTGACTTGGCTGATCTGTTGAAATTCAGGCTGCTGGTGCATTTTAATAAATTCATCCCAATGCTCTTGCTAGATCTCTGGATACATTTTAGGAGGATGAGGATTGAATTCTTCATTTGCATCTTTTAGATGATATGTTGTGAGGGTAGCTCGAAACTTTCTATGAGCATATGCTGCTTTTCTCATGATATAATGCCTATGACTCTCATCCAGGTCAAAAGATATACACAAATCTTCCCATATATTATTTTTTGCTTCTTCAAGCTGTGGGTCATTTTTATTTCTCCAGTCTGTAATGCAACAGGGAATATAATGACGAGCTAAGACCCCTATGTAATTGGCCAACTGAGGAGACTTAACTAATTGACCCCTATCATTTCAATTTACTGGTAATTTACGACCAGCTGCTCGAGCCCGTATTACTGCTTTCATAACAGTTTTACCCCGTTTAACCTCCTTGAATGCTTCTTCTTCAGTGGGTGGAGCATCACCACTGTTCTCAGGTGAGGTAGCCATATACCTTAAAGAAAAGACTTAGATTTCTATAAAAAAAATTCAACAGCATCTTCCTTAAAAGAAGAACCTCCCAAATGATCAAACAATCAAATTCCACAACACAATACATTTAAACTAAAAAAAATCAATTCATCTAAATAAAAATTAGAAGTATATTTCATAAATAAAATAAAAATGTTCAAGTAGTTTCCTCAACTTTAATCTAAATTATTAACTACAAATACTCCATCTAATTTAAATAACTTCAATTCATATATCATCTATAATATTGATTATTAAAAAAATATATATGAAATTTATTCTCAAATATATATCAATATATTACATTATAAATTAATTATTAAAAAAATACCTTCACAATGTAGTCTTTACGGCAGAAAACGGTAGTCTTCACAGTAGCTGCAACACACGGCAGCAACGAAAGTCTTCACGGTGTCACTTCCTCCGATGTACAGCAGCGGTGCAGATCTGGAACAGCAATGCAGATCTGGAACAGCAACAGCGGTGGACAACTTTCTGGAACAGAGAACAGTGGCGGCGGCACAGAAACAGTGAACAGCGACGGCGCGAACTGCAGCAGTGGCACAGAAACAGCGACCAGCGATAGCGAGAACAGCGAATAGCGACGGCAAGAACGGCGACAATGCGAATGGCGAACAGCGGCGTGCGAACAGCGACAGCGACGAATGAAGAATAGCGACGGCGAGAATAGCAACAGTGACGGTGGACGAAACTGAGAGGCATGACGGCTGAGAACAGTAACGGATGAAATAGGAGGCCTCAGCAAATAAGAGAGAGGTTTTGAAAGAAACTAATGTATGAGGAAAAGAAAACTGACGGGGATGTTAAAAAAAAGTGGGAGACTCTTCCGGAGCGCTCTTCACTCTTTGAAGAGCGCTCCGGAAGAAGGAGCTCTTCCGGAGGGCTCCTCGGTAGAGCGCTTTGAAAGAGTAATCTTCCGGAGTGCTCAAATAGGAGCGCTCCGGAAGGTCTGCTCTTCCGGAGCGCTTGCTCCTTCTTTTGGAGCGCTCCTCGTTAAGTGCTCCGGAAGATCACTCTTCGGGAGCGCTCTACCGAGGAGCGCTCTGGAAGAGCTCCTTCTTCCGGAGCGCTCTTCAAACGAGCGCTCCGGAAGATCTCATTCTTCCGGAGTGCTCACTTACAAGCGCTCCCGAAAGTATTTTTATATATTTTTTATTTTATTTATATTAATTAGGAGCATTATTTTAATTAGAATCCCTGACATACAGGAGCGCTTATTTAGAAAAGCGCTCCGGTAAATTCCCACATTTACATTTTAGAGCGCTTTTTAAAGAAGCGCTCCTAAATACCCGCTCCTAAAGATATATTCTATAGTAGTATTAGTAGCTAATTATAAGATTAGAAAATTAGGATGTTACACATATAGCATTATTCTCCTTAGGATGTTGGAGAATTTCATTTTCTTAGTGCCTATTGAAATGTGGTGTTGGAGATTATCTCCTTAGTGCCTATGTGGGTACTGTGTTAGAGATTTGAGCTCCTTAATGTAATGTCTGCCTTCACATTACCAGGATAACAATCTTACATGCCGTTGTGATAACTAGGAATAGATAAAATCCTAAAAAGAAGTTATCACAACTCAAAGGTTTAAAAGATAATTAGGTTAAAACAATGTGATCCCAAGAAACCCTTTTTTAGAATTGTTGTCAAACCATAATTAAAAATCAATTAAGAATAAATATGGAAGCATAAAAATCAAATCACTTTAAAATAAGCTGAAACAAGCCATTTTGCAATTATCTAGCTCGTTCACTGCGGCGCAAGCCACACCCACCATGGTGGATGGCATAGAGGGACAAGTCCCTTAAAGGCCTCTTGCGTCGTGGTGCAACTACTGTGTGCCACAGCGCGCACCTACTGTCATGACAATAGATGCTGTCATAATAACCCTTTAAACTTTTGAAGCACACTATTTTATCATTTGACGTCCAATTTAGGTGATTTAAGTGTCCACATGAAGCTCTTTGAGCCCTCTAGGTAATGGAACTAGTTTCACACTCAAACAATTATCCATTTAAAAGATGGACACCTAAACCTAAAATAGTTTGTTTACACCTCAAAAGATGCACAAGGGTGTGCAAGTCATAATACCTCATGCCATTAGCCCTAAAGACACATTGACCACCTCAAATAAACCACACATAACATAACAATTCATTCATATCACACAAATAAGCAATTACACTCAAAAGGACCACCAAAACCCCATTTCACAATAACATAAAAGGGTGGATAAATTCTAACACACATGTCAATTAGTCATTTTGGCACATAAATCACTTCAAATTCATCACTTGTCATTGTAACTTGACCCAACACGCACACATAATCCACTACATCAAATTTAGACCAAGATACACATACTTATCACAAATTTATATAAGTGATATCCCAAAATAATGTCATGTTCCTAAGTTGGCATTGTATAATGGCAATATTTGTTACAAACCTAAAAGAAAAAGGGGAAGAGCTATACCATAATGCTCTTCACTCTTTAATTGTCCTTCCTTCCCCTTACCCCTATCGGAGCCCTCACCTACAAAATAGAACCACAAGGTGAGATAAATATCTTAGTAATCAATATAGTTCATCAAATGCTTATTACCACAAATAACCATGATAAAGTATCAAAACTAAGGTAATATCACATGTATCAAATTATGAGATAAATTCATCTTTTCAGAAAAATTCCACACAATTACATGCTAGCATGATCATCTAACCACCGAACCTTCAATGCTTCCTAACATGAAACCATAGACTCTCCTGGATCAACCACTTATTGACTTAAGCATACTTTCGGTGGTAAAAACACCTGGCCAAAGGTAATCTAACCCACTTATGGACTATAGTTTTTCCCTCTACACATACTTGCGATAGAGGTATCGTTGACTCTTAATCACACACTAACGAGTATCAGGGAGTTGCCAGACTACCCAAATGTCCCCTGGTATCTGTCTCATATAATGTTGCATCGGATGTCCCATAGTGCTAGCCCAACCATATGGATTTTTCACTCATATATCTTTACATACACACACACATCCCCATATATCTTGGGTGAACTCCCACCCCCTATAATCATGCTTTTTCACATTTATCACTGCTTTTCCACATTTCTATAACATTTACTTTCATATCATATATATATATATATACATACATATCCATTGGAATCAATGACTTTTCAAAATTCATTTCACAAACTAATGTTCATACTAAAATCATTTTTCAATATCAAATCATACACAAAATTCTTAAACAACAAATTCATCACTTTGTATTTACTTCTATGCACTTATAATAGTTAATAAACATAATAAACTATATGGTTACCTTAACCCTTTATCACACAAAAGGGTTACTATGGCTCAACGTTAGCTTCACACGTCCTATACACACGAGGTAGCTTGAGTGACACTCAATCTACATAATCAAGTGACAATCATCAATTATCACTCCAAATAAACCCCAAATTTACTAGGTTCTAAGTGCCTATAACACCCAAATTCCTTACCTAACCACACTAACCATTTCAAAACACTCTACCATCCTCTTAAACATCCCAACATACCAAAATTGACATCTAATTCCCTATATTATCTCAAAATCTTCAAATTATACCTAGGGTTCATCCAAACCCTAACCAAAAATCTCAAATCACTATAAGCCTCACAAACCTAGGGTTAGAAGCTTGATTTAACTCCCCAAAACCTTAAATAAACTAATAGGTTTGGTCTAAACCTAAGGAAACTAAAATCAAAGCCCCTATTATCCTAAATGTCTAGATTTTTCACATAATAAGGGAGAAAAGGGAATGTGGAATTTACCCAATGGTAATTTAAGCTCTAAATGCTCTCAATGTGGCCTAAGGATCATGCCCTAGCAGCTCATGATCTCCTCTCCGTCGTTCTCTCATTTTCCTTCTTTCTCTCTTCTATTTCTGGTCTATGTTTACAAACTAATAAGTGTTGATTTTGCATGCGTGCTGCGGCACATTGGCACACCCATCGTGACGCATGGCAAAGAAAGTCCCACTAAAATTTAAACATCCTTCTGTGTCATGGCCTGCTCAAACATCAACCTAGCTCTCTTTTAAAGCTGTTCAAGGATTTAAAAATTATATTAGTCTCCTATACATCTTATAAATCAATAATTTATCTAAATTGACTAAATTACCCTTGAAATTATTGATAATTACTAATTGAGAAATTTAGGATGTTACACTTAGCATTTTGGGTAATGTGAAGTTGGAGTAATGACATACCGATTAGTATGTGATAGGGGGAAATCATAGTTTAAAAGTGAGATAGAACACCTTTAGCTAGGTGATTTTACTACTAAAGATGTGCCCAAGTCAATAAGTGTGCGTTGGCCTATTAAGAGCTTATAGTTTTAGCTAGGGCTGATTCAGAGGATTCAGATGGTAGTGGATCATGCTAATAATGGTGATGGTTTATTGTGAAAATGTTTTTATGATGTAGAACTATGTTACATGTTATGTTCGAATGTATATATGTTGTACTTGCTTATATTTACATGTGATAATTATTTCTAGTGAATTATTTTGTTACTGAGATTATTATCTTACTCTATGACTATATTTTTATAGTTTAAAGTGATAAGCCAAGAAAAGGGAAAGATTTAAGACCAGCATGGTAGCTGTAACCTCCCTGAGGTTAAACCACAATTAACTCTAAATTATGATAATCTAAGGTTTCACCCTCAAGGATTACCAAACTGTAAGGTTTTAAAAAAGAGAATTTCCTAAAAATTATTTCAAAGGAATCCTAATTTTCAACAATTCAAATCTCAAACATGATTTAAGGACTCCAAATCAGAGTCTTGAAAACAAAGCGAAAACTTGAAAATTAATTGGGACCCAAATAATGAGTTTTAAAACTTAAAAGAAAATTTTGTATAGAAAATAACATGCACGCTACGGCTTACGGCTTGTGCGCCACAGCATGTCTCCTCTGTGCCATTCATCACTGCATGAGGTGCTATGTGCTGTGGTGCATTGCACGAAATTTGATAGATCAGTACTGTTATTTGACAGTTCGAAGAGCAAACTTTTGACGCATCCTAAATCTTTATCCGACGTCCGATTGGGGTGATTTAGGTGTCTACATGAAGCTTTCTCCTAGCTTTAGATAATGGCACCAGTTTCACACTTAGACTCATTTTCTATAAAAAGTTAGACACCAAAACTCATTTTGACCATTTTCACAAAATCTCACAAATGGGGTGTCCCAACTTAACCATACATACCCATAGCTTACACCAATCATCTGACCACACTCAATGGACTTTTGTAGACTCGTGCAACACACCACACACAATCAAACACACTTATATCATAAAATCACCGTTCGACCTCAGTTTTCACAAAACATAAAAGGGTAGGAAAAGTTGCACAAAATCAACAATTTCATTCTAAATTTCACAAAATACATATGTTTCTACTTGCACAAGTATTTTGGCCCTATCCATGGGTTCACAACCAAAATTCACTAACCCAGGGCATAAAATATGCTAGTCATACACAAAATCATGTAAGTAGTGCATAAATCATGTCAATTAATCCTAGTTGGCAATTAAATTAACAAATACACATGTAAGTTACAAAAGAAAGGCATATAGATGATTACTCCATAAATCCTAAGCCTTTGTATGTTTTCCCCAACTTGAATTCGATGAGCTAATTATTAAAAATATTGAGAATTGAGGAGTGAGTACAACTACTCAGTAATCAAGTTTTACTTGACCCATATAGTTGTATATCAATTATAAATATATGTAATTAGGTAAATAAGCACATATATCACATACATTAGGCCACGGTTCACAAAACTAACGACCATATAACCGAGCTTGCCACAAAATACTATATCATGTTATTTCACAAAGACATAACTTAGGGTCGCAAAAATAACAACCATGTGGCCTCAACACATGTCGAACCACAAAACTAACAACTATGCGATCGGACTTAAATGCATGATTATATGCCAACCTTATATCCTCCTGTTACCTTTGACACAAAACTGGTGGCTATCATATGGCTACATCCTTAATAGACTAACCTAGCCTTCTACTTGTGAGGAGATACCGGGCCAGGGTGAACTCATTCACTTATGTATTTTGGTTTCCACCAATACTAACAACCATAGGGTATCTATCCCTAATCTAGCCTTCTCATGAACTGGTGAAGAATAGTTAGGTTCAAGTCCCTTATAGAACAAGTGGGATAGTCCCAAAACATCCATGGGATAAGGGCTACCTCCTGATTTCAATGGTCACTGCCAATACCACATGGATTTCAACTAAATCTACTCCTCTCCCTAAGCGAATTCCCACCAATGATCATGCTATGCACATTTCTCATATATTATGCAGTTTAATAATGAATTTATGGCAACAACCTCACATACTTATTTAAATCATTCCATACATTCAACATATTATATGTCACAAATCTCCACTTTTGTAACAACATGCCACAAGTAAACTTTTAAATCACAAGTAAGTGGCATAAATCAAGCACTTTGCCATTATGCATTATCAATTTAACTCATAAATCACATTTCACAAACACAATTAGCATTCAATTATAAAGATTAAGTTTCCCCCAGTTACCTCAAACCTTTGAGAGGTCAAAGGTTTACCCCTCACTATATCAATTTTCCACAGCTTCAACAAGCTTGAATGGTGCCAAAACGAACCTCTATACATCTAAACCATAAGAACATCATCGTTATCTAACTATTGAAGCTTTATCAACATAAAACTCTATATATACTATCTATAACCAACTCATAATGACAACCCACTCTTACTCAATAGGCTCATTAAATTCTATTAATGCACCTTAACATTAATAATACTTCAAACCATCATTATTGCATATTAACCTCTCCCAACTACCATATCTATGATAATTTTTAGATAATATATGCTCCCATGGGCCATCCACTTTCAAAATTATCAATGTAGTATTCTAATACGTTAAACAACTCCCATTATACTCATTTTAACCAATAGAATCAGACCCATACTCCTATAGACTGAAAATCCATTTTCTAACTTAAACCCTACTATTAGTCATCATAAATGAGGGAGAGAAAGGAAGAAGGCATTATAATCTTGCCTTAGATATTTAGGAGCTTCAATCTAGCCTCAAGAGTACCTAATGCCGTGCCCTAGCAAAGCCAAATCAAGCTTTTCATTTTTCTTCTTCTCCTTTTTTGTCTTTCTCGTGTAGAAACGAATCAGATATATATGATTTTTGGTCGTGCGCTGCATGCGCTGTGGTGGAAGGAATCATGCACCGCGGTATGTGGCACAGAAAACAATTCTTTACTTTTTCTTCCTCTTTCCTTACCTTGGTGGCCTGCCATCGATCCAAACCTACTTCTAGGGCTAAAATCATAACAATTATGCCAAGTTAAGCCTTTCTAGCCACATACCTCATTAATTCACTAATTACCCTCATTAACCTAGGTTAAATTTTTGGATGTTACATTAGCGTTATTGCTACATGAATCTAGAGCTTGTGTAATGAATTTTACCCTTTGTATATATGTGAAATGATTTAAGTTGCCTTAAGACTCATGTGCATGTTAGTAGAAGTAAAATGTGCTAATCATGTGATTCTTGCTCCTGTAGTTGTGAATGTACATTACCAGTAGTGAAAAATGCCATAAAGGGGCTAAGAGTTGGTTGTGATTGTATATGTGGGAAATACATGATAGAACAGTGCATTCTAGTCTAATCATAGATGTAAGTGATTTAGGGCTAAGAATAGCATTATATATAACTATGTATAAATGATTATATGTCAATGATGATTTTATGGTGATTGTGCAAATGTTTGGCCAAGAGAATGTTTCTATAAAAGTTGTGAAAAATACTCCTTTATCATGAAAAAGAGCTAGTGAATGGCTAGAACTTGATTTGTGTGTATATATATTGTGAAAGTTAGTCAATTAGGTATGAATGATCCTTTTAGATTTGGTTTTAAGCCTAAAATGGCTAAATGAGACAAAGTATGCGATTTGAACATTTTGGTGCATGAAATTTTTTTAAAAAAAGTGACTTCTCATGCTCAAATATTTAAATTTAGATTGAATTATTGGATCAAGTTTAAACTTATCTTATTAGCTAGCTTATGAAATAAGCTTTATATGGGCCATTAAATCATTCCAATCAGACGTCATATATGGAAATGACACAACCAGAAGTTTACCTTAGTGAACTATCATGTGATAGTAAGATTCTGTCATGTACGCTGTAGTGCATAATACAACATGCCATGGCATAAATGGAAGCTTATGGCTTTGTGCCACATGCCGCGGCATACTGCTTACTTTTTGGTCTTATTTTTCTTATGTTAAAGCATGTGTTTGTTATGATGAATGCTAATAGTTGTCTTCCACTGTGTAATGTATAATATGAAATTGATTTTAAACTATTTTATAAAAAAAGTCTTAGGTTTTCAAATGAATTTACTTGATTATAGTTTGATGTAGTGATGCGATGATTAAGTTAACCCCTCTTTATACCGAATATGTGATAAAACTATAGTTTTGTATAGGGAGAGGTAACAGCATGATTTTCCACAGACCAATCTAAAGGGAGACATCCCTATAAGGGTCTTGAAGGTAATTTTGTAAACCTAAAGAGAATTATGAAGGTGGAGAGACCAATCTTTTCTATTTGTGTGAACAACCCTAGCTAAAATATTCTTGATTTCTCTATTAGAGATCTCAGCTTATCCATTTTTTTTTTGTAGGTGGAAAGGTGTAGCAATGTTATGGTGAACTCCATACTTCTTTAACATAGAATCCATCTACTTGTGACAAAAGTGAGAAACTTGGTCGCTTATCAATGCCTTAGGCACTCTAAACCTATAAAAGATATGAGACTTTAAAACTTTATGACAACCTTTGAATCATATGTTCTAGTGGCAATAGCTTTAATCCATTTAGAAACATAATCCACATAAAGAAAGATGTATTTAAAGCCAAAAAATTAAGGAAATGTCCCATAAAATCAATGCCCCATACATCAAAGACTTCACAAAACAATATGGGATTTTATGGCATCTCATGTCTCTATTCCTAACTAGCATGTTGTTGACATTTCAAGCAAGACTTAAAAAGTATAGGAGTCTTTAAACAAAGTATGCCAATAAAACCTATAATATAAGACCATCCTATATGTCTTATTAGCACTAAGATGACCCCTACACACATGCTTATGATAAAATACAAGTATGGGTTTTGCTTTATGTTCAACAATGCATTTTCTAATCACACCATCATAGCAAATGCACCACAAGAATAGAGGATTTCAAATGTAATATCTAGATTCCCTCTTCATTTTCTCTTTTTGAAACTGAGATAAGTAAGGTAAAAAAAGTACCACACTTAATAAAATTAGCAACATGTGCATACCATGGCAAGTGAGTGGATATAGTATTAAGGATCTCATTAGGGAACGCATCATAAGGATTAAGGTTAGAGTTTACCATGTTTTCTTCCAAATTAAGAAGTCTAGAGAGTTGGTCAACCACTTGATTAGTAGATCTATTTCGATCCTTCATTTCAAGATTAAACTCTTGCATGAAAATGACCTACCTTATCAATCTTAGCTTTGAATTTGTCTATTTAAACAAATACTTAATAGCAGCATGGTTAGTGAAAACAATAACCTCTGAATTTAACAAGTAGGATCTAAACTTATCCATTGCAAACACAATTACAAACAATTCCTTCTCAATAGTAGTGTGATAAGTCACATATTTTGGACACTTTTATTTTACATTTGTGACTATATTTTATTAGTTTAGACTCTTATATGCATGATTTTAGTAGTGGATTTGATTATAGGCTCTTTTGCATTGAGTTTTGGCATTAAGGGCATTTCAGTCATTTTGTAAATTTTATTGAAATTAATTTTTTTAGTTTGAAATTTTAATTCTTTAGCACATTTTATTACTTAAAAAATTTTTATTCTCATTTTTAGGACTTTGTTTGGTTCAATTGTATTAGATTAATTTAATTTTAGTTACTTTGTGTTTTTAAGAAATTAATGGGCCAATTTGGTAATTTGCTCATTTTTTATTTTGAATCAGTTTTTTTTTTACTTTATAGCATAGAAGAAAATGTAGAAAGAGAAGGATATGCATGCGCATGTGATCGACTTCTCATTTTAGACAAAATGTAGAGCATTATCATCTTCTTCGCGTAGGGGGCATATGGAAATCGATCATCTCTTAGGCTTATCTCTGCTAAACATTGGCAAACACTCATCTTTATTAGAGTCTAAGTTCGGTCATGGCTAGAGACATGATCGCTCATCTCTTTTGGCTTTATCTCATCATATAACTTCATCACATGCGGAGAAATTACTCATTCTCCTCTAGGTTCAAAGTTCTTGCCACTGCATGCATAGCAATAGCCATATCTCCTCTCATTCCAATTCATTAGACACTAATTACTGACTCCCTCTTCTCAAATTCACACTCAGTCATTCACTTATAAGCTATTGCTGGCCATTTTCATTGCATGCAAATGCTTATGATCTTTCAGTCACAGACTCAGTCAAACTCATCAGTTCAGTTAGAGTGCATTCGCACATTTGCTCGTATCTCCTCTCTCTTTCAATTCCTCATGCAATCATGATCATTAGTTTTCTCTCAATTTAGTTCAGATGAGACTTACTCATTCACAGATTCCTTCAAGCATCCAGTCATGGCAGCTTCTTATAGACATTTTCTTTAATCAATCATTAAGGAGAACAAAATGAGTAGTTGAATCTTCTCTAGAGTTCTTCAAGGGAGATGACATTTTGGCTTGAGTTTTCTTAGTTCCATTTCATTTTGGTTTACTGTAACTCACTTCTAATTACTCTTATTTTCTTGTTGCTATTAGCTTGGTGATTCAATTCTAGTTGCCTAGTTAATTTTACTCCTTTGAGAGACTTAGATGCTTTGAATTGACTCTTAAATTGGATGATGCACACTATATGTTTGAAGTTATACTTCAATAGTTACTATTGTGTAAATGTTATTTTGTTCAGTCCTTATGGTGATAGATGAATTGCCTAGCTTCTGTTTAGGTCTTAAATTAAAGTTAATTATTTAATTCTTGATTGGTTCTAAATGTTAGAACATGGTCAAGGCAAGGTAAGGTCTAATTCTTAAGTCAAGTCATTGTTTGGCATGATTTTCATAGGAATTATGTCTTGGTGTAAGCCATGATCATCTAGTCCTAATGGTAATTAGGCATTTTATTTAATGTCAAATGAGTTGCAAGAATCGAATGAATTGAACTTAGGATTCTATAATGGTAAAAGTGGATTCAAACTATCGATTCAACATTATTCCACATCTTTGCTACAAAAAATTCAAAAAAAAAAAACACCTTGAACCTTGAATTTTCTTTATAAAACCAACATTGTGTTTAACTTGTGAAAATGATTTATGATTTGTCTTTGGTTGCCTAAACTTGCTCTCTTGGGATTTAATGAACTGGGGTGTACTTAACTATAGTCAAGTGTTTTTAAAAAGTTTGATATGACTTAGGGCTTTTCATGGTGTAGTAAATTTGTGTAGCGTCTAAAGTTCTAGAATCTTAGGCAATAACATGAGACAATTTATCACATTTTTGGCCTAACATAGCTCTCATAGCAAAATTATATGCATCAAATGACAATTCAAAAGGTAAATCCCAATTAGGTGCCCTTAGGATAAAAGGGGAAACAAGCATGCTTTTAAGAGTATCAAAGTTGTTTTTGCATTTCTCATCAAATACAAAAGGCATAACTTTTTGCAATAACTTAGACATAGGCAGAGCAATTTTGCTAAAGTCCTTAATGAACCTCCTATAGAAACCAATATAACCCAAGAAAGATCTAACATCTTTAACACAAGTAGGGTAAGGCAAAGATGCAATGACTTCTACCTTAGCTTTATCAACCTCATTTCTTTTTGATGAAATCAAGTGACCTAAAAAAACACCCTTATTGTAACATCCTGAATTTCAATCCCAAGAACTAATTGCTAATAATGGGAAAATTAGTAATTAGTGGATTGATTGTGGTTTGGTTGCTGAGTTAGTTTTTGTATTGTTTGGATGTTGTATTGATAAGATTGAAGGATAGAACGACAATTCGAGGCTTAATGCATAAGCACAAGTGAGAGTTTTCTCACTCTACCACACCCTATGATAGAAGCTACATGCGCCGTAGCACATGGTGCAGAATTTTTACTTAAAAGTTAAGTCAAATTGTGAAAATAGAAAGAGAAGGAAGGGAAAATGTGTGAGAGGTGAGGAAGCTTTGGATTTTCTAGGGCTTGCATTATTTAGAGATTTAAAGTCTCCTTCAATTAGTAACTCGTCAAAGAAGTAACGCATAACCCCAAGCTTCATTTCTACCCTATTTTTATTGAATTTCATCATTTGAAAAATTGAATCATGAAGTTCTAAGGTATTGTAATGTAAAAGAAAGTTTAAAATGGGATATCGAATGCAAAACTAAGGTTTTATGATTAGTGTGAAGTTGAAAAATTAGGCTTTAAGGATTTAGGCTCAAAATAGCAAAAAAGTTAGGTTAAATGGCAAAATTATGTTTGAATAATGTGTTAGGAGATTGTTATAATTATTTAAGTAGCTTATCGAGCTAATGACTATAAATAATGGATAGGTAAATTCAAAAGGGTTCAATTAAATTGTTTCATGGGTTAAGGGATTCGGTTTAGCCGAATCAATGCCTATATGTTAAGTGTTGAGAGTTGACTAAGGGGCACCGTGTTGTGTAGATTGAGCACCTATGACATTGCTCATGAGAATCTACGCCCCTGGGAGCTTAAAATGATTGTTAATCCTTAGTAGCAAGGGTTAAAGGTAATTAGAGTAACTTTTTACTTGTTTGTTTGTGAAATTGTTTACAAGTATTTTTATATAACTATATGCATTGTGTTGTGAACTAATAGAGTAGCAGTATTGTGAAAGAGTATGCATGCAGGTGTATGAGTGTTGATTGAAATGAATTTGAAGGGCATGTGTATTGATATGCATCACATCTGTGATAATACGTTAGATTATAGTAGGGGGATGTAGCTCTACTGTGAGGAGGTTTAGGAAGTCCTGATGATCTAAAGCGTAGAGCTTGACTTTGCTAGAATAGACTTAGGAGAAGAATCCTAATGATCTAAAGCATAGAGCTTGACTCCACCATGACTGACCTAGGATATGAAATGATCTATGAGGTTACCCTAGACTAGGGTAGGGGCTCATGGTCCTACTCTCTATAAGGCTAGAAAGTCTTGATGATTCAGAGCATAGAGTTTAACTTTACTATGATGGACTTAAGAGACCACCCATATGTAAAGAGAATTACTTGGTCTGAGCAGTGGTATGGTGGGCCCTGTTCTTTATGACTGGACATCCTGGTTCGATTATAGAGATTACTTTACTAGGTAGAACCAAGAATGCATTGTATGAGCATAATGAGATTGATGAGAATAACAAGATTGATGAGAATGAATTCCTATATATGCATATGATATTACTTTTACTAATACACATAGTACTTTACCGCTTGTTTATGATTTTACTAACTAATTGATAATTAGGTTACCTCCAAGTAATTAGGATGTATGTCTTACTTTGTTACTTTTAAACATAGCTGAAGAGAGCATGAGAAGTCTGGGAAATGAAGCAACGAAAGAATAGCTTCATTTGGTAGTGTTATGACTACCATATGTATGTATGAATGTATAAAGTTGTTTATAGAATTTGAGTTGCCAACTAGAATGCATAAGTAAATATGTATATGAACTGTGTTGTGAACCTAGCTTGTATGTGTATATGATATTGCATCTCGCCGAGGGTGCCGAGTAAAAGGGTACATGGATAGGCCTAAATGCTAAACAAGCAAGTGTACGATGTTATGTAACTTGTTCCACCTACATTATGTATTGAATGTGAATTGATATGATGATTGCGTTTATATATATGAGAACTTAACACAGATGGTGAGACAGAGTCCTATTTGAAAGATTCAAGTATGATGTGATTTCCAACCATATGGTGAGGTGGAGCCCTAAATGTGAGAGTCAGAGGGTTAAAAGTGGAACAAGTTCAGTTATATATATGTGAATATGTGTTGTATATGTGTATTCCTCATTTAAGTCCACAATTATGTAATATGGCCTTGAGAAGCCAAAATGGGCAATTGATGTGATAGTTTTAGTATGAGGTGACAATTAGGTATATGTGGTCTTTTTAAACTTGGTTCAAGACCTAAAGTGGTCTAATAGGACATGAAATGAGAATTGAGCACTTACAGTGTAAGTTTTTAAAAGAAAAGTGACTTTTTGCACTCAGATGTCCTATTTTAGATTGGACTATCAGATCAAGTCCAAACTTATTTCATTAGCTAGTATATGTTGTAAGCTTCGTATGGGCACTTGAATAACTCCAATTGAGCGTCGGATGTGAAAACAGCGTGCAATAAAAGTTCATCTTCTGAGTTATCATATGACAGCAAAAATTGCTGTCATATGTATTGCTGTACATGATGTGCCCGCTATGGCGCATGACATAGATAGAAATAGAGATGGTTGCTCTATACCATATATCACAGTGCATGGCCCATTTTTAGAGTAGAATGTTATATCTTATTGAGTCTTGTGAATGTGTTTATGCTTTTGCTAGCCCTCTTATTTGAATATTTTTTTAAGAAGTTGAAATCCCACGATTTGAAAACAAATAAAAGGGCTATTACTCTAATTTTGATTTATTGATTGTGTGATTTAGATTTGTAAAGCTCATTTTAAGTTGGGACTTTACACTTATCAACCATAAAATGGCATTTATCAAAATTTAACACAAGTTTCTTTTCAATACATCTTTTCAAAACTTTGTCTAAAGAAGACAAACAAGCATCGAAAGAGTCACTATAAATAATGAAATCATCCATAAGCACTTCCATGCAATCCTCAATGAAATTAAAAAAAAATAGATAGTGTGCATCTTTGAAAGGTACTAGGAGCATTACACAACCTAAATGGCATTCTCTTATAAGCAAATGTGCTAAAGGGACAAGTGAATGTGATCTTTTCTTGATCGTGTGAGGTAGAAGGGACCTGAAAGTACCCACTACACCCATTAAGGAAATAGTAATGTGTCTTACACGAAAGCCTCTCAAGCATTTAATCAATGAAAAGGAGTGAGAAATGATCCTTCCTAGTCATATCATTCAACTTCTTATTATCTATACACACTCTCCATGAGTTCTGAACCCTAGTAGGAACTAGCTCACCCTTCTCATTTGTTATAAGAATGATTTTTCCTTTTTTAGGAACAACTTGAGTAGGTAAAACTCATTCACTATTAGCTATGGGATAAATGATACTAATACTAAGAAGTTTCACAACCTTTTTTTTTCAACATCTAAAATCAAAGGGTTAACCCTCACTTGAGGTTGCCTAATAGGTTTATCATTATCTTCTAGGAAAATTTTGTATGCGTAAACATATGGATCAATCCCATGAATATCAACCAATGACTAACCAATAGCAAGCATGTTACATCTAAGCACATCAAGTAAAGCATGCTCTTCTTTTTCAGCAATAGAGTTAGAAATGATAACAAAAAGTTTCTCACCCTTAAGAAGAAAAGCATATTTTAAATTCCCTGCCAATGGCTTAACTCCAAGGTAGGAGGTTCAATGCTTGATGGCACCAACTTGGTGAGTTTTAAGCCTCTATATATCTCGGCCACCATACCCTTTTTGTAGGGTACAGTTGAGTTTGCTTCATTTGCAAGATTCTTCAACTTAGACTCTCTTTCTTTGTCTTCATCCTCAAGCAAGATCAAAGTAAATATGGCCTTGTCCTTCAAGCGTGCATAATCAACCTCTAATAACTTAGAAAGGCAAGCCACATCAAGTTCAAGTGGAGGTTGACCATGCAATTTAGCCATAGACTTTTCACTTACATAGGAATAAGAAACAACACCTCTCTCAAGACTGAGTGAGTTAAGAATAACACCCTTATCAATGTCACACCAAAAGAGAAATAATCAAACTTCTCACAAGAGGAACAAGTATACCTATCAATGCAAGAACAAGGCAATAAAAGAGATGCAATAGGATAAGAGTTAAGAGGCAAAGCATTTTTTGAAACAACATTTAAAGCATATTCAATGAAATTTTTAATAGTACTCATACCTAAGAGGGAGTAATCCTTATAAGGATGCTTCATAGCCT